>NW_028288715.1:0-350823 GCF_059628265.1 Tinamus guttatus | reverse complement strand
TGCATGAAGGGAGCTTAGATGTCTGGCTTCACTAGCATAGCTGACTGCATTGGCTAGGAAATCCAACACCCGCAGGTGATTAAACCAGTAGGGCCCGTCATCCCATAGATGATGCCAAAAAGTAAGGGTGAGTCCGACCTTCCTCCGAAGCATGCTAGGTGTTGTACTGAGCTTCGAGGAGCCCTATCTCCCTTCCTGGATTTAGCTATTTCTTTTCAAAATTAAAGCCTAATTCATTTCAGAACAGAGGTCCCTCCCATTGTAACAGACCAGCAGCTAGAGATCTTACTTGAAGTGCAGAAGTATTCAACTTGCCTTTTGCCTCCTGGCAAATAGCTAGATACATATTTTTAGATTAAGTCTGTCAGAAGAATGGCATGCACCCACTTCCAAATATGGGAGAAACAATTTTTACCTGTTTCTCACTATTCCATCCAATGTAGGAAGCAATTGGATGTGCTTGCTTCTCTTTTTACCAACTAAAATATCATTCACACCATTTTAAATTTAGCACTATTCCACTGCATGTATCCTGACCCTGATCAGTCCCTTCTGTTCAATCTGTTCAATTTTGCATTATATATAAAATTACCCACTGGGCCAGGCAGCTCATGGACATGATCTGCAGCCTAATAGTTATGACATTCATGTGGGAAGGAAAAGGAAGATCCTGACTAAAGCTATTGAGTATTTCACATTAAGAATTCAGTCTCAGGAAACCATGTACAATTTTCTTCTCTCTCACAACTCAAACCTTTGTGGTTTATCTAGCAACACTTACTTTAACACTGAGTTTAGGTTTCCTTTGTAAAAAGTCTGTTATCAGGTTGTGAATGTTATAATTTATTGTTTTTCTATACAATAATTGACTTTTTGTTTCATTTAATTTATTAGTTTTAAGGTCCTTATGAACTCTTCTCTATCAGTCCATGTTCTTGGCTAATTATATTGGTCATGTGGTACAATTTATCCTCACTAACAGCTTGAATCAGTGTCCAAGGTACAGGGGAAAGTGAGTTTTTTGGGCCACATTTGCCGTTACTCTGTGCTGACATAAGCCCTAGCCCCTCTCTTGAATGTAGGTTTGCTTTCAAGATCAAACACTGCTCTATTTTAGAGCAGAAGTCTTACTCAGTATACTACTAGCCTAACAGATAGGCTCATATATAGGAGACAGGTAAGGCAGTGTGAGTGATCAGCTATTTCCTTCTAGCTGGTTCCATAATTCCTGAGCTATCTAAAATCTCCCAGCTTTGCTTAAGCACATGCAAAATCCTGGCTGAGTAGCAAATGTCGAGCTTATTGTATGTAGCTCACAGATGGATGTGTTATAAATGCAAATAAATATAATGGATGGATATTGAATATTTGCCATGAGTTTTCCCTGCTTACTGCTAATGTAAGCAAGATGACTTTGGAACTTTGTTTTTTGGCTGTTGTTAATTTTAGCTTGTATTTATTTTGTTGTTTTAGTTGTCTTTTATGTCAGTTTCAGGTGTTTCCTTTGATTAACACACAGCATGTTCTCTCCTAGTGTGTTTTTTTCCACTAGCTCTGTCATAATCTGTCAGACACATTATCTTTTTATATGCAAAGGTTGTTATATAAAAATTCAATAAGCAGATTTTTAAAGATCATATGTATATTTTTAGTCCAAATATATATATATATGTTTTAGCACGGAAAAATGGATATATCTGACACTCAGACAATTGTGATACAGAGGGCTATGTATGTTCAATACCTTTTATACTCACAGTAAATGGGAAGTGATGTTCACAGCACTGAGAACTCCTCCATCAATTGTTTAGCTGCATTACAGAGAAGATTCCACATTGTCTCTTATCCCTACTCTCCCATCTCATATGTCCTCTCTGTGCTGTATTCCTGTTGTAAACAGCATGATCCTTTTTAAATAGGTGTTTGGCAGACAAAATGCATCGGTATTGGGGGTTTGTTATGTTTTTGATAATCTTCATGGCAGGATTTTCCCTCATCCTGATAAAGGGAGTTTGTTGGTTTGTATTCTGTGTTTTTGTTATGTGGATCGATTGCATGGGCAATTCAGCCCAGTGCAGGTCTATGACACAAACTCTGGTTTGGGCAAGCTATCTCCAAAAGGAAGCCAGCTAGTTGCTGATGAAACATTTTATTCTGAATCAAAAACAGAGAAAAATATTCAAAAGCAAGAACACCTGTGGTAAATTCTTCTCACTTCCCCACAGATTCTCCCACTGATATTAACAAAAATTGCTCTCAAGTGGTAGGAAGGGTCTGGTCTTACAGCCTTTGAGTGACCCTGGATGTTACACCAGTGCCATACATCACTTAATGGTTGGGCTGAGGGTGAAACCACTGCAGCTAGAGTCAGGAAAGCTGGGATCCAGGCATGAGTTTATTGGAGGATCAATATAGAGAAAATGAAATTACTTAACTTCTCTGTCTCTCATTTTTCTAGTAAAGACAAATTTGGTTTGCTTCCTTTCAGGATGGGCCCTGAAGTGTCTGAATACTGAGAGGTATTAATAGCAGACCAAAGCAGTCTGTGTAAGTGAGGAGGTAACCACACACTCACAGACCATGCAGAAGTCACAGTTTAGCATAGTTCCCTACCTCATTGTAGGCTTGAAATCTAGATAAAGTTTTAAGGAGATAGGGAGAGTAGCAGAAACTGTTGGATTGAAAAAAAAAAAAAAAAAAAAAAAAAAGGAAGAAAAAAAAACACAAGGAAAGAGTTAATAGAAACCATGCCTCCCTCCTCCTGCAGCCTTGAGCAGTTGGTGCCTTTGCCATTAAATATTTTCACATGTAGGTTTTCTATTTGCCTTGAATTACTGAAATACACTAAGCACATCTCTCCAAGGACCCAAAGCTATGGTGTAATAGGTTCTTGCTAATAGCTTGAAACTGTACAGCAATCTAGTTTTAAAATACAACACAAATCTTTATCTAAAAGCACTAACTCCTCACTCCTGCATTCACAGAGTATGTTTTCACATTTCTTTTTTGCAATGTCTACCAGGGAGGGGGTGGGCGGTGGAGAAACAACTACAAGAGAAATGATGCATTCCGGGCAAAGAGCCAATTTAAAAAGTCTGTTCCCTCCAGTTTGCTGTCACTTGTCGCGGTTAAACAAAACATGGAATAGAAAAAGAGAAATTGGCTTCAGTGTAAATGTCAACATTCTGATTAAAGCAAACATGAAGCATTCACAACTCTTGACAAAAAAAAAATAAATTGAATTATGAAGGGTATGCAAATGAGGTCCTTCGTCTGTGTGATTAAGGGTATGTATGAATTTGCATTTTGTGTTTATGCTATTAAAAACAATGTAACAGAGCTGGGTGCTCAGGAACATGCAGATATGTCTTTGCAGGGTTTTACGTTTTCCAGGATGTTTGGATAAGTTGGGTACATCCTCAGTTGAGGATTGCATATGTCTCCACACCCAGAGTGTGTGCATATGTGGGTAGATCATAGAATCATAGAATGCTTAAGGTTGGAATAAAGGCACTTTTCTAACTTTTGTCCATTCCTATTTCTGCATAGCTATAGAAAGGAGGAAATTGAAAAAAAAAGATGGTTCTCAGATTCAGACAGACATCCCACTTCCAATATACAAATATGTAACTAATATCTTCAGTGTCAGTAGCAAGAAGAAACTTCTGAAACTGGAAAAGAGCAAGAGCTGGAAGTTAAAACAGTAAAGTAAAAATGTCCACATCATTTGAGAATACTTGAAATGCACTGTTTTCCAAGAAGGATAATGGAGAATTATGAAAAATGTATTAATAATTTAGACCTGGGTAGGATATGGTCCCAGTTCCTCTGTAGCTCGTTAGGCACAGATCTTGGAAATTGAATTGTTTGAAATGTGCTTTTCCAAAGCTCTTGGCATGCATTCATGACATAAAATTTTAAAGCAAGTATAATACATTTGAATTCCATAATTAAAATTAATGGAAAAATGAAAAATGAATGGCCTGCATTGGTCCAGTTTTCCTGTCATAGAATATATTTTACTAGTATGCCATGCTGAGAATGTGGAGTATTCATGTGTTATATTTTAGTAATTCTTTCTGCATTTTTGTTGGATATTGGTTTGTTTGTGTGTGAATATACTTGTGCCTCTGCCTTCCACTATTCCCTCACCAGTAAACATGTGAATACTTCATAATGTAAGACATCAGACAACATGCCTCAGCCAGCGTTAGAAAGCATTTTTTTTCTTAGCCAAAGCAGTGGCTCTGCACTCAAAACATTTTATGCATGTCAGGATCACTTCAGGACACTACCTACTACTTTCTCCCTCTGCTCAGAAAATGGTGGGGATCTGATGAGATTGCCACTGACTGTTTTTTTAATAATTGCATTAAAAATATAGATCATATTGTAAAACTTGTAAAGCACACGTAGTGATTGGTTTAAAATAAGCCAAGCGTGTTCAAGCCAAGTGAGAGTTTATCTAGGTTGCTAAAAAAAGTGAGAGTTTATCTAGGTTGCTAAAAAACAGTGTCTGCACACATTTTACTTGTTGGCTTACTAAGAAAATACTATGCTACTGTGTTCTACAGTAGTTCTACAGTGCTACATGGCACTTAACAAAATAATCTCATTTTGTCCCCTGGGCTCATCCTTTAGATGTCAGATTTTTCTTGCTTTCTGCATTCTGCCCTTTGTCACGGGAAAATATTATTGCATTACAATTAACAATCTGTTTATCCATCTAATCTAATTACTCATATAAAGGATGGATAAATATGTCATTGATATCTCACATATCTTATCAACGAAATACCACTGTTAGACTGCTATATAAAAGCCACCCAGCACACCTTCCAGCATACCTCTCCTCTTTGTTTTTCAGACCCACAGACAAGTCACTTTAGCACCTGTCCATAATTAGTTTAAAAACTGATGCAGCAGCAGATCACATGCTCTATTTTTTGTATTTCTGAGGTGCCCATGACAGCTTAGGATTCTTCCCTTTTAGAGCAGGCTTGGGTTGATTTCAAGGTCTTTTAAAACAGCATTAGAATCAGATTTCAAGGTCTTTTAAAACAGCATTAGAATCAGATGTTCCTCTGCATTTCTTTCTCCCCTGCTCGTGTGGTTTTACTATCATACTCCCCGTTAAAAGAAAAATGCTTTTCTCTTCCCTGCAGTACAGAGTGGGGAATGCACTCGAGCAGGAAACGGAACAAACCAAGCTTGCAGCATAACTGTGTGAGACGTGATTGCTACAGATGGGTTCTAACGAACTTGCAGTGCACCGGAGACATCAGTATGCGCAGGGGTCTCTGCATGGGGCTGCCTGGACAAATGCACGTTTGACTGATGGACTGACAACAATTTAGTGTTTGGGGCATAGCTGTGAAATGGTCCTGTACTCAGTAGGTGGTGGATAGGAAACCTCACCTAGATTTTTCCTTTCAATACTGCCTACTTCAATTCTGTCCTGCAGTGATGCACTACGGTGCCTCCAGCAAGCCATTTAAAAAATATGCATAGTTTGCAGTAACATCATTCTTGTGCTCAAAATTAAACATGGATAAGGAATTGCCTAGGATTAATGAATAACTCAGTAATGGTCCTAACAGCATCTGCAACTGAGGACACATATAAGGGTAATGTGTGATTTTGTCTACTTTTAAGGACAGTTACAATTTAGGCTCCTTTATGGTAAGAAGCAGACACAATGCCTAGATTAGACAGCTATAGTATCTTTCTGATGACTTCAGTAGGTGAAGGGTAGACTAAATAGCAAGAAGAAAAGCTCAAAGAATTGTCAAGCCATCAGTTTAAAAACAGACCGAAGAAATTCATTTTCAATCAATGGAAAAATAAACTGTGGAGCCCACTGAGACCTCAACTACTGTTATGGAGATCAGGATAACAAATGAATGACAATTCCCTATCCCACCTCCATGGGATTTGTGTTCATCCACAAAAACTGATTATGATGGACAAAGAGCAAACTTAATCACAGGGAGTTCCGCAATCGCTGATTTAGAGACCGAAGCAAGGTTTATCTTTCTAGGTGCATTGTTATATTCTCTCCTATGCTTCCCTTTACTGACTGTTCTTGTACAGAAGATACTGGTTTATCTGGTCTTTCATTTTTAGCCAGTGTGGCTGTTCTTACATGCACATTTTACTCTGTTCTAGAATAATAGACTCTGAGTCTGAGCTTACATCCATTGCTTTAGATAGATAAAAAATGAAAGAACAGCAGGTATGCTTCACATTTCATTAATACCAGCTATGTCTGCAGAAATGTAGTTGACTCAAAGGCAAAGAAAAAAGGTAATAATGACTCTTGAGATTCAAAAAGAGCATTTGTCCATCTACTTTCTCTTTTGTGCACCCCAAAACTTTAAAGGAATAGAGGCCTCTACAAGCTGACTGCATACACAAATAGTTTTAGAATTTCTCAAGTGTAGAAACCACAACCACATAATCAGATTATCACTTCAAAATCACGGTCAAGATTCACAACTTCTACAGGCCTCAGCATTGCAGACTGTTCCTGACTTTAAAATGAACAAGCCCTACATTTTATAACGTAGACATTCTCACGTCTTAATTTTATTGCAAAGAATGAATGAAAGGCAAAACATACACTCATGTATCTTATATATGTATATGTCTCTCAATAGTGCAACTCCAGTCGGAGCCCAGTTCTAACAAGGGTAGATGCAACAACAACAACAACAACAAAACTTTAAAAGTATTATGCTCCAAGGAGAAGAATATTGTTTTATCTTTGAAAGTAAGAGGTGACAAAACATTTCTCTCGGTGTAATGTAATTAATGTGAAGATAGAATAAACAAAGGCAACTACAGCAGTAAACAAAGGCAACTACAGCAGCTGCTCCTGCAAGTGTATCCAGGAAGAGGTTAGTAAAGAGGTTTATCTGTCTCTCTTGTCCTGTCAGCACACATTTTGTTGTAGTCTAAACCATGTAAAATGTGTGGAATCACCTTCCAAGTAAACTAAAGCAGATCCAGACATATGCTTCAGGTACAGCTTGTCCCCACAAAATCAGCTCTGCTTGTTGTAAAAAATTAACTGTGAATGTGCATAGGCAACTGTACATACTCCCTTGATTCACAGATTCAGGTCATACACTTTAAGGCATCTGGCTGCTCCTTCCTTCCCTAACCTGCTGTATCAGCTACATGATCTAGATACTAGGAGTTAATATATGCCAGCTAAGCTACCACAGTGGTCAGTTATTGATAGTGCCTACACCCTTTAATCACTCCCACCATCAAGAACTGCAAGTTACTTTCAGTTAGAGTTTTAAGCTAATATAGTTCCCCTACAATTGCAAAGAACTATGAGCAGGCCGTGAGCTAAGAGCTGTACCTACACAGATTATGAGCAATACTGGCTTAAATAAACAGTAAAACTAAATCTAACTACTCTAACTAATCTTTTTTTACTCTCTCTTTCCTTTTTTTTCTTTTGAAAATAAACAAGCAAACAAACAAAAAACCTATAATTTTCGCCTCCCTTTTTGCTAGTTACAGTCCTTCTTAATCTTTGGTGCAACTTAATCAATATTAGACCAGAATTCAATGTACGCAAATGCAATTGCTTATTGTAAGCAGCCTCTTCACCTTTTCGTATTCTAAACATCAGAATTTGCCACTAAAATTAAATGTTTACGAAAACCAGCAATGTTCACAAGCAGAAGAAGGCCTGATTTGTCATGCAACTGAATAGCTGTCTGGAATCAACATGAGTATAATAAAAAAAGAAATTTGAAAGCCATGCTCCACTTTTCTAACCCTGGAACTTAACTTCTCAAAGAGATACTGATGAAGCACAGAGCTTCAATTTCAGGGGTACTAACTTGAAATATATTAAAAGCATGTGGCAATCATGTTCTTTGTAGGAGTATCTCAAGTAATTTTTTTTCAGGCACTTGCACATTACTCATCTTTATTGAAAGTGTAAATCCTGCCTTAGTGTCCTCTTCATTAGCACTTGGTTAATTCTAGAGGAGAAAAAGGTTTGTAAGAGTGTAGCTGAGAAGAAATTCTGTGCCATCATAGCTCTTAATGGATGGACGCTGTCATCTCCAAATCCACAAGAGCAATTATCATTAATACTCACTTTTGTTGATAGTCTTGGCCCAGAGACCAAATGATAAATGAACCAAGGAGTGAAAGCAGGATAAATGGCTTCTGATCATCTTTCTTTTTGTCCTTACATTTCTATTATTTCTACCACTGCAGAATATTGTATAAATAATAACTAATTAACCAGCTCATTGAATTTGTGCTGCCAGGTTAGAGGCTAAAGTGAAATATCAGCACTCTCCTATTAATTATTTAAAACTTTTTCATTCTATTTTTTTTAAGTCTTTTCTCTTCTCAGATGAAAACTCTTAAATTATTATTATAAAAATGATTTCTATTAAAGATAAGCTTTGGAGTGTGTCTTTATTAATTCCAGGGACAATAACATTGAACCAACAAAGGAAAAAAGTAGCTTAAAAGAAGTGTGAGGGGAAAAGAAGGATCAGGGTGAAATAGAGTGATATAAATGCAAAAGAATTGCATAGTGCTTCTCTCTGATCCTTAGTCTACATCAGACTGATACCCAACCACCACGTAGGACCTGTGCTGTTAGAGAAATAGGACCTAGGGTGTAGGACACATCATAAGGTTTATCCTTCTATCTAAAATGAAGGCTAACTACACTACTGAGCTTAAAAAACATTTACTGTAGACATCACAAAGTCATTTCACAGTCCGCTTCAGACTTTAACATTTCATATCGTTAATAAATCTCTTTTTTGTATACATATTTTTCAGTGATAGAAAAAAAAAAACAGAACATCAAACAGGTATATATAAACAAACTGAAAATAGGATTATCAAAGGTAAAGAACAATTAATTGTCCAGACTGATGCAGAGATCGAACATAAGAGTACATAAAGAAATAAAAGAACTTTAAAAATGGGCTACACCTCTCATCACAAAAACATGGGCTGAAATTTTATAATCTACATAACATTGATTTTCATTTCAATTTGAGGATTAACTTTAATCATGCATTTATAGCATTTCTGGATGTGGAAGTATGATTTGGGAGAATTCGCAAAACAAGCCAAACACAATTACACTATACTGAAATTTCTAGTACACAGACTGGAAAAGATCATATCAAGAGATTATATAGGTACATGTAGATGAGACCCCAGAAAATATGGATGACACATTAGAGCTTTAAAGCCAATAAATAAGTTAATGCTGCTGCCAGAGGAGGTCAAAGTGATGTTGAGTTGCTAATATGTACAATCAAAGTAATTTTAATGCTGCTGCCTGCTGAAGTAAGGCCTAGAATTCATGTATCAATATAAAAGTTTTCTCTAAGTTTGATGCATCTTTTATGGAAAAAAGATATACCAGATTTTCACAGACAAAGAAAGACCAGTAGTTCTATCTACATACCTTAAACTCCATATTCAAATTGAACTGCTTGTGATTAATGAAAATATTTTGCCCAAAGTACTTACTCTCCTAACTGGGAGTTTCCCCAAAACCCCTTTACACAGCCCAGTGATAATAATTAGGCTGCATATGTCCACCTTAACGAAAAGCCTACATCACAGCAGATAGTAAAGCACCATCAATATAAGAGTCTCTGCAGCATCCAGACTCTGGGACTTTCAGCCTGAGCACAATAAACTAGACCAGTGTTCAAAAGTACTCTCCGTCACTGCATACCAATTACTCAATATCAAGGCCAATCACACATTGAGGTTGTTTGTTGTGTTGTTTTCTTTTAAGTGAAATGCATTCCTTTGAATTATATAATGTACTGGAGGAAAAAGCCCTGCTGACCCTGCCAAGTGACTTGTCTACAGTGTGGTATTTGCTTATAAACAACAGTGGAGAAATTTTAGCATAGCAAACTTAATAAAGTCAATCCACATATTTTTGATCTCCCAACTACCTATGGAAGCAGCAGATGAACAAAAGATTCCCCCTCATCTCCATAAATAATGAATTTATCCCTAAACTAGGATCATACCATTAACCCTGTGATACTCAGTTGTCTTGTAGTGTTCAGCTAGGTGTAGCTCCTGAACACCTTGTGGTTTCCATATAAAGGTCTGATGAAACTCCTAACATAGTCCAGTAGTTTTGTGCTCTCTACAATGATATCAGAACCCCATTACAAGCAGTGGTGTACACCTATGGACGGGTTTAGACCTGTAGACAAGGTGAACTGTATTAGAAAGCTGACTTTGCTCACAGCTCTTACCCTTGGCTAAATCCCACCTTTTCATATATATTCAGCATTTCCCCACATTAAATACTTGTGTGAAGTCATTTTAAGTTCTCCTCCTCACTATTCTTTCAGCCTTTAGATAATCTGAGTCTTTGTTCTTCATAGGTCTAGTAGATCTAGTTTTCCAACCTGTCAACTGTTTTAATTTTGCACATATGTATACATTTCTAGCTGTTTTTTGTACTTCTGTATTCTTGACGCTTGCACACTAGAATGAGATATCATATTCTAATGTTAATAATTAGAAATGCTACACATGAAAAGCAGGTCACTACCTTCCTTCCAATTCACAGATTTTTTTTTCTTTCACAAAATAATAAATTAACTTTCTAATTGACTGTATCACACAGAGAACTTATTAAAGTGATTTTCTCCCAGGAATCTACCATTTATTTACTTATTTATTTATTCCTAGGGTTCAGTATTTACCAGGCTAAGTCTTTCCTTCTTAGAGGTTCAGTCCACATTCCTAATTCCTTAAAATATTTTTCATTCAAGCGTATTCAACCACATACATACATTATATTTTGACCATTCAAAATGATCATTCTTCAAGACTATTCCGTCCCCATAGCAAATTCTTAATAGCAAATAAAATAGTCTGGTAAATGCTGATGTATTGTAATATTACTTCATGGAAGTAAGGAGGCATTTTACACAGAAGGGAAATCGGTTAAAAAAAAAAAAAAGAAAGAAAAGAAAAAAGAGAAAGAAACAAAAAGAGTTTCTTCAGACTTTAAAATTTGCATACTTCAATTTTTAAATATTTATATTCAAGTTCTTCTCCTTTCAAGCACTGCTTATCTCACAACTTATCTCATTTACAAATTTTATCAGTGAAGATTTGTAATCACTGTTTAGAATGCTATTAAAAATAACCAGCAAAACAGAAAGAACCAAATGTCAATGAATAAAGAATCAAGTCCTCTAGGAGCATATTGCACGTAACAACTCTATTTTGAGAGGCTAGACAATTTTTGGCCTAGCCAGTATATGCTACATACATCGTATACAATGCAATTTCATACATTGTAAGTTTTTTTAAAAAAGACTCGTATAAGATGAAATCAAACACTTTGGAGAGGGCAGATATATTCTGTCAATATATCTGCTGTCTTCATCTGTGAGACGTGAAAAACTCTGAAAAAGAGGTAACAATTTGGAGGACTTCAGAATATACTCTGAAATGAAATTGCTTTCAACAGAAAATACATTACATCCTTTTAATTCAAATTATTTAGTTCTAGGTTTCCCCATTATCTGGTGGATCAGAAGGGAACAAAGGCTAACTAATCAGCTGCTCCTACTGTCCTTCTTTTGAAATGTACAGACATGTATAAAATATTTACATATAAATACAAACATAGATAGATAGATAGATGCACAGATACACAGATACACAGATACATAGATACATAGATACGTGCTTCCCTTCAGTCCTTTGGAGTTTCACCAGTTTTCAAAGACTTGTTACTTACTGTGTTAGGGATTAAGGAAATTCCCCTCAAGTTTCATTGTCTAACTACAGGCATTCATTTAAAATCAATATTCACATTTCTGGGAGATAAAATGTATTAAAAAAAAATCACTCAAAATTCTCTCAAAACATACACTGCTAGGCACACAATTCTTCTTGCTCATTTCCATTTTCCTTCAATTCCCGGCATTTTAGGTTCACTTTCCTTCTGAAAGGAAAGAGAACACAAAACAAATAGACAAGTCAGATCTTTTTTTTTCTGGATAACTCTGATGTGTGGAAGAAATCAGGTTTTAAGTAGCATGATTTTTGCTAAGGTAGTTTATCAGAATGCTGCATCCCAGCATTACTACTTTAACTAACTAATCAGAGTTCATCTGATTCATTTAGAGAAACCCCTTTTGAAATAAATTAAATATTGCAAAGCAGCAAAAGAGAAAAAAGACAATGGATGAGAACAGATTTAATACAAGTCTTACTAATATAATCCATAGTTATGTCAAACTGCTCATATACATGTATTTGAGTGTGTAAGTCTTCTTTTTCTTTTTTTGCATTATTATGTCATAATAAGTGTGAAGAGTGCAAAAGCTTTGTAACATTTCTTTTCTCTGGAATTAACCGGTCTCCTGATGTCCCTGGCTACACCCTGATATCATCCAACATCTAGCTGATCAGCTAAGAAAAAAGCTGTATGCTTTCTTTGGACAATCTTCTTCCTTGATTTACACAAATCTTTTTATAACTCCCTCAAAGAAAAACAATTCTGAATTCCACAGACCTAGCTGTTGCTCTGTTACCTCTGCAAGAAGCTAACCTGTGTTCAGCCATTGTGACCAAGGTACGAGAATCATATCTCAAGAGCTGAAGACTCCTGATTTTTACTGATATGGGACACCCTACCTACAAGCACAACAGTGTCACAGAAAAGGTCATTAAGGTCATTCCCAGTCTTCTATTTTTATAATACAATCATCTTAGTTGTTATTTCTGTTGAGAACATTTTAACAAACTGAGGGTAGCAATATTTATTTTCCTGATCCTGACCTTTATTTCCCCCATTCACAGTAATATTATGTAACTATACCAAACCAGATTAAAAATCCATCTAGCTTCATATGCAGGCTGTGACTACAATAAATTCCAAGCCTGCCTGTGGCTAACCTAAGGAGGAGACATAAAAATGAAGGAAGCAGATATGACACTATTCCTGAAAATTCTCTCTCTCAACATCTAAGAATTTGTGGAACAGGGACTTCCTGACCCACAAATAGTTTCTATATATTTTTAATGTATTTTTCTACAGGCAACTTCTCTGATTTTCCCTTGAATAAAACTAAGCATTGCAGGCTTAATGTCATATATGAGGAAAAACCTTACAACTTGATTTTATTTTTGAACCTAATCCATCCTAAGCTACTTTAAGACCTCCTAGATGATAAACTCTTTGTATGTTAATGCTAATAAATAAAACAACTGCCAATGTGAATTCTTGAACTTACTCAAGATCCATAGGCTAACTTTAATTTATAAAAACACCGTTTTAACTCTGCAAAGAGTGCTTTTTATTTACATGATATGAACTTAATAAGGACACAGATCTGACATCATATTTCTTGTTATAAGAACAAAGGATGGAAAAGTAATTCACTTTCCTGTGTTGGCACTGTCTGCTCTCTGTTAGGGAAAGAGGAAAAATGGGATATTAAATTTAGACACACATTTCTTCAACTGTACAAGCAGGTCTCTTTGAGGCATCAATATTTTATGAACTGTTTTGCCTTGTAATTGGGAAAGCGAGTGATTTAAAAGTAAAATGACAATCAAGCAGCCAATGTGAGACATTAGGAAATGTCCATTATATCAGAAATGTGCATAATTTATGAACACTGAAATTTGCAAAGAAAATAAAAAGAACAATTGTTTTCTTAGGGTCTGATAGAATGCACACAGAATGTAGCGAGTATGTTTTCTAGTGATACTGGTGGCTTCTGGATCAGACCTTTTTGCTCAATTAAGTAATTGCAATTTAATCTACATAAATAAAGCTTTTGAGAGAGTTTTTGTTTGTTTGTTTGTTTAATTGGTCAAAAATTGTAATTGATTCATGTCTTTGTGAATTCCTATTCCCCTGCGAAAAATAAGAAAACAAAAATTGCTACTAGAATATAAATAGCCAACAAAACCACAAGTTAGAATAAACAGCAAGGAGGCAGAGAAATTGTTTAGGTAATATTAGATGATCTATAACTAAAGCTAATTAATCTAGGTCATCAAAAGCAATTAATATATACTTACGGCATTCCCTGTCAGGACCATACTTAGACGGGCTTAATTTTCACCATGTGCTGACATTCAGTCATGTTTAATGCTTTCCCATACAGCAAGGACAGCAAGAGAATGCCAAACAATGATTCAATATCAGCAGAATATTCATGTTTTCCTGTACTGATGAAGTCTACTTGGGACAGGAAAGTTTTCTTTTGTAAAAGCATCCCTTGTACAAGCCAGTTAGAGTTTAATGCAAAACAAAGAATTAAAAAGAAAAAAAAAAATAAGGGGATGATCCTGCATTAGGAATAGGCTCCATATTCATAGCTTTTTCCGTGTCCTCTCTGCACTTCTATGACGGTTGACTGTGTTATTCTGAAAGTATTTGAGCAGAGAATATATATGTGGTCTGTTCTCAAGAAGCATGTATTAATGTACATTTAGAACTATCTATTCTGCAAGTTATAGCTATATCTAACCACAATAAAACAGTTGAGCTCTGTCAAGTGTTATGCCTTTAAGTTAAACTTTATTGAAATAAAATAAGGAAAGAACAATACATTCTGCATTCTTCAGAAGCCAGTGTTCAATAAATACTAAGTTTTGATCGATTGATACGGTGTCATATTTGACTAAAGAGGTGGGAAAGTTGCTACTGTTGCTTTGTGCTGGCTAGAAGAATGCACTATTGATTTTATATGTTGGATGGGCTGTCAGCGTACAGTGCATTGTTGATTTTGACTTTTATAGCCAACATGTTTCCTTTAATTGGATCATTTGTAAAAGAGAGGAGGGTACCTGTTCCCTTCTGACAGTGACTGATTACAATCATTTCATGTTTGTCAATATTTGATAAACCCACAGTTACCCAACAACATGGCTGAAAGCAGCATCTTTATGCATTTGCTTGTTTCCCCTCTTTCCAGCTTCTGACTTGAGCCTCAGTGCAACCAGAAAGTTGTGCCCAGCAATGCCTTTTCCTTCTTCTTCTTCTTCTTCTTCTTCTTTTTTTTTTTTTCTTAAATAATTTCCTTTTTCTCATTTTGTGGGGGGAAAGAGAAAGTTTTTACTTCACATCAATGTCAAAGCCATTATCTCTTGGTAATAGAAAATTTCTTGGCAACACATTTATGCCTTTCTTGTTGCTTTCAGCACTACTCTTTGATTATAGGCATAGATCTGTAACACTGTGGCTGAGTCTTCAACTCTAATATACTGAAATGAAAACCAATATTCTTCCATTCCATCAAAAACCTTTTTATTCTCTCTTTTTCCTCTTCTTCCTATTATTATTGTTTTTTCAATATTCTTGATGCAAATTAAAATATCACTACAGAGAGGTCTGGAGCTTAGGGAAGAACTGAGATATGTACACAAAGCATTGTTATAAATTATTTGAAGAGAATTCATGTTGGTATTTTAATTGTGTCTTTGATGCTCAGTTCACAGATGGCTGATAATTTCATCTGATGTACTGAACAGTTCTATGTTTTACTCTTGAAAGAGAAGATGTATTCACAAGTCAGGCTCAATCTTTGTTCTCTCCTGCTTAGTAAAGCAAAACCTTTTTCATTTTCACCTATGTTAATTAGGAGGAGTAATGTAAATATGATCCCATCAGGGCTGGCAGGAAAAACTTCAAGGCTCACAGGGCTGTCAGGTGGAGTGAACACTCCAGGCCACAAGCCTCACATCACCATCTGAACTTTAAGATTGCCCCTCCTGGGCATGTCGGAAGTGTCTTTTCTGTGGTAGGCCATCCACACTTGGGAAGATACACAAGAAGCAGCAAGCACCTGAGTCATTTGCATCTCCAGAAAGCTGCTTTGCAACCTAAGCCTCGTTCAGTCACTTGCCCTTTTTATTAAAAGGGATGAGCAACCTTTCTACAAATGCCACAGAGGCAATAGCTGCCAAGGTGTTCCTCCATACAAGCTACATTTGAGAAACTCACATATGCATATGCTATTATTCCCAGTAAACACATGCACAGGTGCATGCACATGCATGGCTCTGGCCAACCATATCAGCACAGCCAGGGAGTAGTTTGAGTGTTAGCACGGACTTTAAGTTCATCTAATATCCATGACCAGACCTTTGGCCCCTTATTTGGACATTAGCTTGAGTATTTTTGGGTCTTTTTGGATGCTGATCTCCTCTCAGTTGGCTAGTTCAACCTGAATTTTGCTAGCAATGATCAAGTGCAGGGCTGTGCCCAGGCAAGAGCACAAACCAGCTGCCTGTTTACACACAACCAATCACTTTTTTTTTCTCCATTTTCCCATGATTTTTCTTCCCTACTACTTTGGTCTTTCTCATTTTCTATTGCAGGCTCCAAATAAAGAAATATTTTATTCTCAGTTTTTTTCCTCCCCATTCACCCCAGGTTTGCTATACTTATACCCAAATTTGTTATTTCCAGTAGTTTTACTAATGCCATGTTGTCCTTTAATAGTTGTACTGATAAGGTTACCTATGTAATGTTGGCCCTCCAAGATGCTATTCTACAAAAACTCCCCTGCAATTTCCTGTCAGCTTTTTTCAAATCCAATTTCTTTTTTTTTTCCTTGCCATTTTTTTTAACTCAACATATTCAATAGGAAATGCTGAAAATGTAACTTTATAATAGTTTTATAGCATTAAAAACAGAAACCAGGCACATCAGAAAAGTGACCTCAACACATACCACATACACATTTCCTATCAATTTCTCTTCACTTATTCAATTTTTTGGGAGAGCCAGGGGATGGTGAAAAAATACTAAGTTCTGAGATTTCATTTTGGGTCTACCTGTAAGCAGAATCCAAATAAGCGTTCATCGTATTCTCTGCAGTTCAATAAGATGCTCAGTCATTCCAGTGGGTCTCACATCCTACACTGCATTATCATCGCTATTAAACATATCATTTTGTTCAAGATATGTATCCAAAAGAATGATTCCAATTAGGCGGTGATCATTATAAATGAGTGCTTGCTATTTTTTCCAGCAATATGCATTTGTGTCAGCTGAAGAGAGTTCCATCTCCTGGTAATTTTTGTCCCTGATCTTATCCCTGCCATTGCACTCAGGTTCCCTCATCCATTTCAGGTTCTGCTTATTCACATCAATACCTCTAACCAAAGTATGCCCGGCTACTAATGTCACACCTTAATTAGTGTCACACTTTAATTAATTCTAATATGAAAGAGAGCCCAGTCTTAGTCTTTCAAACATTCTGGGTGAAATTTCTATGGGAGTAAATTCTTAAAAATCACCATGCACATGCTGTGGTCTGCTTTCTGAAGAGCATGCAAGCACGTATGCACACGCACACACACACGCACTCTCAGACACCCTCTAAAAACTCCCCCTCACACCCTTTCTTTAAAGGACTAGTCATTTTTATCCATTTCAACAACAACTGTGAAATAGTAGCCTGTCATCTGCCTTTTGTAGTGCTGCAACCCAAAATTATAAATGGGTTGACATTAATGGCAATCCAAAATTCAGTGTCATATTGGTAGTGGATGTTGAAAATGTTTTGATATGACAGATGAAATACTTGTTGTAGCAACCTTTGTTAGACTTGTGCTACATCTGGCTAGGAAAAAAAAAGTGCTATAGGCAACTAATTTTTGAGGCATTAGTTCCCCTCACCGTCATTCAAAATGCTTCCTTGCCCTCCTCTTCTCTGTTCTAGCCTTTTAGCAATACATTGCAGATTTAGGTGCTTAAGAAAGCAAAAGAAGAGAGAGTTTATTTTCAAGTGTCTTGTCATGCTAGTAAATGATAGGTGCAGTTCCATCTTTTTTTTTTTTTTTTTTGGTATGTTTTTGCAGGTATCTAATTATTGTAAACTTAAACCTAAATTTGCAGCAACAGCTTTAGCTATTATGGTCCAAAACCTCCACACAGACCTGGTGACATACTTTTAACCTGATTTACAGTATTGCCATCTGGAGACCTACTGTGCTCTGCAGTGATACCACTAATCTGATCAAGACCATAAATGTCACTCATTTGGTCCAGAGTTCCTATTCAAGAGTCTTTTTGGGCCTATCCGTTGCATGACATTTTTAACTATCTCTTTCATATCTGTGGCATCTGCAAGAACATCCTTATCCATCAACTGTGGCATCAGTTTTTGCTTGGATTATTCTTATTCTTTAACTTCAGCAGTTAGGCTTCACTGTGACACATTAGTGGCTCAGAAAATCTTTAAGGTTTTTCATATTCCTTTATATTGAGAAGGGTCTAGGTCTCAGATACCCAGCCTAAGATTTTGAAAACTATAATCGCTTGTTAGCTGCATGAAATCTCAATCTTCTGGTAGTGTCTGATGAGTCTTACATAACATTTAGCCCTGACAAGAGAAAGTTGACCATACACAACAGAGCAGATCTTGAAAATTAAGTACCTGCATCTCAGAAGAATGGTGATGTGTGGTCAAAATGCGAAGCTCTCTAAATTTAAAATATATCTGCAAGATGCTGTATTCAGTGAATAATGGTATCATTTCAAAGTCAGAAGATGTTTGCATGGAGACTCTCTTAACTGAGGTTTATATTTAAAGCTCCTAATTTATCTGTGCTAAAGTGGGGAACTCATCTGGAATTCAGTTTGTCTACAGTCCATAGCTAAGATTTTCTGAGAATTAGATACTGAACTCAGATATTCTAAAAAATGTCCAGCAATATTTTTTTTTCAGATGCTCCTAGAGACACAGTGATACAGTTCTTTTCAGCTGATTATCTAATATTTCATACCTGACCTTTCTGTATAGTAGGAATAGGACAAAAAATCTCATAGGATCAGTCACAACAAAGCAAGTGCAACAAAACAATCAAGCATATAAGCCAGCTTTCCTTTATATGTGAGGTTAGCTCAGAAACAGTTTGAACACTGAGATTAGTTTCAACACTGCTGAAGGCTCTAATGGTTTTGTTGTTTTTTTTTTATTATTTTTTTTTAATCTAAACTGTTCTGCATGCAAATCTACTTTAATTTTTTTCATAGAAACGGAAGAGTCAGAAACAAAGTCTGTAATTAATTACAGTTATTCAGGTAATTTTCTCTGGAATCAAAGCAGACTGGACTGAAGAAATATTTTATTTAGTTTGGTGTAAGACCAAATTTGTAATTAGTAGGATGCCAGTAAATATCTCCTTTCCTTTCCTTTATGAACTGTATTTCTATTATACAGACTCTTTCTAATAATGAATTTTAAAGACGTAGATCTATATTAATTATGAAATCAACTCAAGTCCTGCTATTAGACTAACTTAATCTGTTGATCACAGAGACTTGTGCAAAGACAAAGTGAAATACGTCAGTTCTGCATAAATAGATTGTGTGTCTTAAGTAAGAACACAGACTTCCAGCAGCCTCTTTTTCTGTTGAACTGGGTTTCTCAAGGAATTTGAGATTTTCCTTTCTTTTTACACTCTGCTGAATTCCTCTATCAAGAGCGACTTGGGAAAATAGTAACATGACTGGAAAATTATAATCAGGAAAATTCCTAAGTATATAATTAGCTTACAGAACATTAAGATTTTTCTCTGCTATGAAAAGAAATCCATTTACTGATGAAAAGAGATAATTGCAGTTACAGCAGTAACAATAGAATGGACAGCAGTGGCAGTGATAGTGGTACTAAGTAGTACCTAATAAGACAAGCAACAAAGCAAAAAAGGAGCTGAAACAGACTTGAGAAGTTTAGCTACCTGTCCGAGTGGCATCAATTTTATAACAGTATAACATGTAAGAGCATGAATATATTTTTCAATAAACAATGAGTGTTGCAATGGGTTGTTTCTAACGATATCAGTTTTCTCTCTCATTTAAAGTTGAATATTAATACAAATAATCCTCGGACAAACAGTTTTTAAATGTTCTATTCTTTGTACATCCTTACAAAATACCTTTTGTTGGTATTAAGTTCAGCAGACTTTAGCAATCAAAAATCTCTTATTTCACATACCTGTTATACTTGTCCTTTGATCTGGATCAGTCTTTGAAAAAAAAATAGTATAAATGGTTAGTAATTACTTGAGGTAAGCTGAGACAAATCATTCACTAGAAAGCACTGTTTCTCTGACCTGGTAACAGAAGGTATAGTGATGCCTTCTTAAGCACAAGCATCAGCATGGCCATTCTCTTCACTCTAAATCCTAGTGAAGAGAATCACAACCTGGACACCCTACTCTGGCTGGGCAGTTCTGGAGGACACATTCCCTCTCAGTCCTCACTCCAGAGATACTTGTTCTTTTTACTATACTAGAGCTATGTAGAGTTGATGAGAATCCCCAGGGATTCATGTGAAACAAAGCAGATTCTACACTCCACTCTGTGTATTTATATGATCAGCTCTTGGCTGTGCCTAACAAAGAATGTTAAATGTCATCGACCCTGTGGCTCCCATATTCACGGACAGCTCCATAACTTCTCTTTGTGAAATATTTTGCTTACTTTCCATTAAGGGCCTGAAGACTGTGCAAAAACACGGTTATTTTTCAGAAGAAGCATTTAAATATTTCTAATGTTTACTACATCAGGAGTGTGAGTTTCAGCCTCACACCTGCAGACACTCATGGCTGTTTTGTTTTTATCATCATTTTAAAGTTAATTAAACAATTTTCTTATACATGGCCACACATGCCCACAAAAACACACATCAAGAAACAAGTTCTCATTTAGTGTCTTTTCCCACAAAATGAAAAAAAAAGGCCCATTAGTGCAAACATCACAGACCCCAAAACGTGATTTATTTCAGTAGACCTGTATACTTTACCCTGTGTACAAATCTACTGGATGAAAAGTAGAAGCATATAATGTATGGAATGAACTGTTTCAACTTTTTTTCCCTCTCCTTGCTGCTATAATTTTTATATCTCATTTTACCTCTGTAATTAAGACAGGTCTGGTAGGTATTTAAATTAGCCTGGCTTTCATCTCTATCACACATTCATTTCAAAACTTTTATGAATATTTAATAGAGGTTTTATAATTCATGGTGATGTGATGAACAGCCTTTTGGCCGTTAAGTCAATTGACAGAAAGGAAAAAAAAAAAAAGAAAAAAAAAATCCTTCTCTTCAGGCAGAAATAATAACGATTCTATTTCTGTTCCTAGATTGGTGATTACACAGTCACCTGTTTTCACATTAAACTTTGATGATAAATTACTCAGCAACCATGATAATATCAGAAGTTTTACTGGCCAGAACAAATTGCCAGTAATTGCTTGCATGATAAAGGGAAAAAGCTGTTTCGTAGTCCTTCTGTCCTTCCCCTTAGGGAATATCTGCAACCTCACAATCAAACTGTTTTTCTCCATATATATTTCTCTTGCTTTCTTTTTTTTTATCCTCTGCTCTCTCTCACTTTTTCTGTTTCTCTTTGTGTGTGTATATGTGTGTTTCATTTTAAATCTTTTCAAAGGCAACTATCTCTGGCTTTTAAGAATATATTAACATGCCATTAACACTGTTATGATTTTTGCATGCACATCAAGAACACAGGCCAAGAAGGCCAGATAGGCTTGAGTTCAAACAGGTTCTTCTATTTATTTTTTAGCTTTTATTCATTGCTCTCAATAAATACTTTAAAACTATTTTTGGTGGGGTACTGCTGATATTTTCAAGCCTAACAGAAGATATAACTGTGAAACATGTATTTTACGTAGCATTTTTGGGGTAGAACAAGTTATTATTATTATTCTCATCACCAGCAATAACTCACCACATTAAATCATCATGGCTGTTTTTATTACTGTTACTATTATCATTATTTTAATTTTGCTATTATTACTATTACAGTTTTTGTTATCAATGCCAATACTAGTAACTTGGCTAAAATCAGAGCTGTCTTTATGGTAGAGTTCTTACAAGCACAGGGAGGTACCATATCCCTGCTAGGAATCTCAAAAAGCAACATTACCTGAATTTTTATTTTTTTTATTTATCTATCAAAGCAATAGTGTGATGTGGTACTACCTGTTTTGTGGAGTCAAGTGAGCTCAAACACTGCCAGCAGGAGACCTTAAGTCGTGCAGTCATGATCTGCAGAGCAGGTGCCTAGAAGCTCTTTGCTGTAACACAGCTTAAAGAAACCCCGTGTTTCTTACTATTCACCACATATGTGACTAGAGTAAGACGTCATATAATCCTTCTTTTATTATCACTGCTTTCACTTAACATCTTCTGCTCAACTCCTTCTGCACTCCATTTCGTTAGAAGGGATATACTAAAACCAAAGGGATGTACTAAACCACAACATGCAAAGTGCAAAGAAGGTTACACAAACAGTACACATGCATGCATGTGTATTAAGGCGGATTTACTAGAGCAAGGAGAGGCTACAGTCAAAAACCTGTTCCCATTATTACTTTTTCCCCCTTGAAAGAGTTAGAGCTTTTTAAAAGTGACAAGAACCAAGAAGAAAAATGGGTCTTGACCCCCACACAGCCAACAAGTTGGCGTATTTGACAATTCAGACATTTGGGTATTTTAATGGTTCTGGTGGCTTTATTGTAACTAATCTTTAAAAAATCATAAATATGCTATACTGAACCTGCTTACATATAGCAACAGTATCTTTCCTGACTATGAGAAGCATTTCTTTAAAGTTTCAAGTGTTAATTTGAGTGGTAGGCATCTATATATTGTGCATGCTTGTGCAGTTGCTTGAGAGTGAGAGAGAAAAATCAAGATAAATAAACAAATCAATAGCAAATTCACTTTCCACTTATCCTAGAATATGAATTTACTGAATAAAAAGGCATAAAGTAAAGCTGTGCTTAGTATTATTATTATTCAAATACTCCTCTTCCAGTAAAAGCTTAGATTTCACTACCACAGCGTAAATAAGAGTAAAGGTCTTGCTGGATAGCTATTTTCCCCCTTTTCTTCATAGGTTCTGTTAAGGTAAATGTTACCTACATTTCAGTAGAGGTCAATCTGAACATGATTATTTTTAGCTTAGTGAAGTGAGGGTTAAATTAATCGTCATTTTTTTCTGTCTTCTGAATCTTTGCCCTTCAAAGGAATCTTCAGAGCTTCAGCTCTGAACAAAAAGGAAAAAGTGTTGTCATGCAAACATGAGCCCATAAACATAAATGCCTTCCTTCTATTGCTTTTGATGTGTGAACACAATGCCATTCTCTAGCTGGCAAGTACCCAGATGCTTTCTTCTTTATTGCTGGCTGAAACGCCTAATAGGCATAAACTAACTGCAAACAGGACCCGCATGGATTTTAGCACATTTAGATCTTGAATAATTTAAATAATTTGATTCCAGTGATGTCGGATTGATTCAAATAAGCAAATGTTTACAGGATTGTAGATGTGAAAAGCTATCCATCTAAGGTTTCAGACTGTTTTTCCTCCTCTGATATTACTGATTTCTTTTCTTATTATAAACCCCAACCTTGCAAATCTTTATACATGTAGTTGTCTTTAAGTACATGTAAACATTTATTATATTCTCATAGAATATAATCTTTGAATCAAATCGTATCAAAATGTGGCTGGACACGAAGAGACTCATCTGTCTCTCCTATGGCTTTATAAGATTAGTCTTCATCATTTTGAACAATCAAAGAAGATTGATCAAATAATTCTTAAAGAATTCAATGGTGGAGACTCTACAACCTTCCTACCTGATGATTCCAGTGTTTAACTCTTCTTTTCTTAGGAAAGATTCTTCTGTCATCTTGTGTGAATCTTCTTGCTGAACTTTAAAGCTAAATCTTTATCTTATGTGTTGAGTATTATGCAATACTCTCATAATCAGTGCTCAAATCGTAACATGAAGTTCATCATTTTTTGCAGTTGCATTGACAGTTAGGCAGATCCCCTTCTTAAAAACTAGAAGACAACACAGATCATTGCTTCCCATGTTATATCAGTAGCTGATTATGCCTGCCTCAATATTGCTGATCCATCTTGCCTGCATCAACAGAGGGAACTCTGTTGACCTAATATGTTCAAACCACTTCTCCGGTTTGTCAGAAGTATTTTGAATTTGAATTAGGTCCTCCAATAAATGCAGTGACTCTTACCATTTGATTAAGGCTGTGAAAGTCAATGAGAAAGGCTTCTACAAATACACCAGGAAGACTAAGAAGAATGTGGGCACACTGCTGAATGGGGTAAGGGTGCTGCTGACAAAAAATATGGAAAAGGACAAGGTACTCAATGTCTTCATCTCAGCCTTTATTAGTAAGACCAGCCTTCAGAAATCCTGAAGACCAGGCTCCTGTGACCACTGGGGAAGTGTGGAGCAAGGAAGACTTGCAATTAATATAAAAGGTTTAGGTTAGGGAACATTTGAATAGGCTAGACATACACAAGCACAGCTGCATATGCTGAGAAGATGGCCACACTCATGGTGAGGCCATGCAGAGTTATCTTTGAAAGGTCAAAGCAATCAACGGAGGTTCTTAAAGGACTGGAAGGAGGTAAATGAGGATTCTATCTCCATAGACTGGGAGAAGACCTGTTGGCCTCACCTTGGTTGGCAGGGCAGATGATGGAGTAAATAATGCTGAAAAAAAATGTCCAAACATGTGAAGGACAAGAAAGTGATCAGTAGCAGTCAGCATGGATTTACAAAGGGGAAATCATTGACCAGCTTGATAGGCTTCTACAATGAGATGCTTAGCCTGGTGGATTAGAGGACAGCAGTGGATGTTCATTGTTTTGACTCTCTTAAAATCCTTATAAATAAACTGATGAAGTATGAATTAGATAAAATAGTGCAGGGTACTGAAACCTGGCTGAACTGGCAGGCTTGGAGAGTCGTGATCACTGGAAGTATAAGATAAGCACATATTGCAGTGAGTCCAGGGAAGGCCACAAAGATGTTTAAGAGACTGGAGTATCTGTCATATAAGGAGAAGCTGAGAGAGCTGTGGCTGTTTAGGCTGCAAAAGAGAAACCTCAGGGTATCTTACTTGTATTTGTAAATACCTATGTGAAGAGTAAAGACAACTGAGCCAGATTCTCTCAGCAGTATCTAGTGACAAGAGGCAGTGTACAACAAAGAATGAAAATAGAGATATATGAACTGTAGTCTAAGTCAACGATTCATCCTTTCCTGATACTCCTCCTTTCATAAAACTTGTCATACTAGTATTGAAGGAAAGAGAATGATCTGTCTTGACGAAGCTACTCTGGCTGTTGTATATCTTTCTCATATCTATCAGATATTTACAGATTGTTAAACATTGTATCATTTTTTTTTTCTTGGAATTGAATGTAAGCTGACTATCCCATCAATCTTTAGTACCTCTTCCTCAGCTCTTTTCCTGTCTCCCAGTTTTTAGACTATATTTCAAAACTTAGGCAATGTTTTCTAAAAGAGATATGATGTTTGTAACACTTTCAAATATTTTGATTTTCAAAAGATGATCAAAATATACCAAAACCAGGCATCTCTAAAATATCTCAAGACAAACGTCTTGAAAACATTCTTGGTTTTGAACATTTTCAGGTATTCAGTAAAGATTTGAAATTACTATCATTCCACGTTTAAACATTTCTGTCCATATAAATTGAGGAAAATGTACAAATATGTGCAGGCAAAGAGCCTGGCCTTAAGACAGGCCAGACTGTAGCCATTGAAGAAGTTTATGTGTGAAATTAATTTCTTTGAGGAGATAAAAAGGTTTACAAGTGGGACATACTCTGCATATCATCGGTTACTAGAGACAATTTTTTTTTTTCTGATATGGAAGAACATACACTTTCCACAAAAATAAATAATTGCTTTGCTCAGAGATAAGTCAAGTCTATATTGGGAGAATTACTTTCTGGTATGTAACATTATAAAGAAAGGCATCTGGAGATGTAAGAACATCAACCTAACTCTGAGTTCTTCATTGTAATGTTTTATTACTCTGGGGAAATCTCTTAAGATCTCTACTTTTTTATTTCTCCATGGTTATACATTTTGTCTCTATGGTGTTATATTTTTACTAAAGTATTATATATGAGATATAAAATAATTTTCAAAAAACATATAGGCTGAAAAACTCACTTCTTGAACCAGTGTCCTCTCTGAAACACAGAGAGGTCTTCATTTCTTTTGTGTCTGTCCATTCCTCTCTTTCTCCCAAAACCATCCCAATAATATTTTGTAACAGACTGGAAATCTGGAAATTAAAACAACTGGTATTCTTAGACACAGTTTTCATTGAAAGATGTCAGGTTTTTTTTTTTTTTTTTTTCTTTCCGCATGTAGATGTTTCCATTTTTCCTGAGTTTTCAGTTCTCTCCATTGGCTATGTAAACAGCCTGTGTGCTTTTGGGTACTAGGATTGCATCATGGACCCCTGCCCCGAATCTTTTAGAAATCCAAGGTCAACACTGAGCTCCCAAAGAAAACGACTAAATGTAGAAACCTTTTCTAAGATGTTCCATAGAAGATATCATGGTAAGACTTATGACACATTAAGTAGACAAACCAGTGAGACAGTATTGCTTTCTAGCAAGGACAGCACCAAGACAGAGATTGCTGCCCTCAGCCTTCCAAGCCTCCAAGCATCAGTGGTGATGTCTCCCTGCTGCAGAGGACACTTCTGCTCAAATACTTAGAAAAGCAGTTACTGCTTTTCCTCATCTAGGAAACACAACTTTCAAACCCAATCCATTGTGTTCTGAGCTCATTTTACAAAGATGCACATATTGATACAGGGTGAAGAATACGCTGCCCTACAACATTTATGTTATCCTATAGAAAAGCTGATCTTGAGACAACGTGTATTCTGGCTTGGGTGCCATTAACAAATATGTTAACTCTATGTGACAACTGATTAATTTTGGTTTAAGGTTATGAATACAAAACAAAGCATGCTGGTATGTAACATGAATTTTAATGATGTCACAGTACTAGTAAAAGATGAGAAAGATAATTTAATTTGCTTTCTCTGAAAGGTCAGTTCTCTTGAGATGAAATTTTCCCTGAGGGTATCAATGCCCCTCACTCCTTCTCTTTCTTGTTTCTTCTTAGGAAAGTGAACATTTATATTTAAACAGCAGAGTATATGGGCTTTTTCTTGTTTTGTGTTCTTTTCTTTTGGAAAAATAGTGTCAAAAGGAAAAAAAAAAATCCCAGATGTTTCATTTTTCAAACTCAAGCCCATAAATACTTAAACAATGTGTTTCTTGCTATTTTAGTTACTTATGTCTGTGCATGTTGCACCTGAGTAATTAAGCATTGCATGGAAACTAGAAATTCAGATACAATAATTTCTGTGGAATTAATTTACATTTACACTTTGGAATTTGGCAGGGGAAAACAAATGATAACAGGGAATAGGTTAAGTTCCATTTTTTATTAGAAACGAAAGCCTTCGTTCTGGAAGGTACTAACCACCTCTGGCAACTACTGAGCTCTTTCTGCTGCTATCTGGGTCCAGGAATCTGACACTGACACTTCAAAGTTCAAGAATCAAACTTACATCTTCCCGCTATATGGTAATCAACATATCTGCATTGCAGTAAATTGATTACTATGTATTTTTCAAACAGTGTCTCGGGACTTGAAACACTTTTTAACTTGTGAAAATAATTTACAAACATCTTGGGGAAAACTGGCACTACTGATCAGGTTCATCACATATAAATAACTATGGGCCAGCAATATTTTACCTTAATTATTTGAATTGTCATCTCATTAGGGTAATATGATTTAACTCAGTTCTGCTTGGAGGCAGCCATAGTCAAGCTTCCCTGATGTTTTGCTTGTTTTCTCTCTTTGGGAAAGTTGTTAAACTATTTACCTAATAAGAAATTAAATTATTATAACTGTGCCAATGATAAAAATAAATCTTGGATCAGCTGAGTGCAAGCTGATTCAAATCATGTTAATTAAGCATAATAAAATGGAGTAGGGTAACAAAGGATGTTGATTTCTATAGGATAGTTTCCAATTAATGAGGGGAAGCCAACTGGAAGTAGGAGGTCAGGAATTGCAAAGAGGAGTAATTCTGAAGTTTCTTCAAGTTATTTGCATTGGAAAATGGAAAAATCTGTCTCCCTTGCATTGGGAAAGGGTATAAGAGGAGTAATGACAATATATAGAAAGGAGCTTAAAAAATGAGGATGTGAATAGTCTTGCCAGGAGCTCAGATTAGCCAGAGAAACTAAAATAAAAGACTTCTAAAGGAAAACAAACTGAAGTTGGTACAGGTGTAGAGTAGGACTACTGCTACTACAGTGATCAAAGCGACAGAAAGCCTGCCACAGGAGATGACATGAGAAAACAATGCAGGTTTAGCCAAGAAAAAAAAACACTTAGAGGGATAGTTGTCTATAAATAAATGAAAATAGAATTCACCAAGGAGGCACATAAGGTTACATCAATGTTCGAATAAGAATAAATAGGGTAGGTTGATCAAAAAAAAAAAAAAAAAGAATCATGAGAGTACTAAGGTTTCAGAACACGTCTCTCATAAGGACATGGGAAGGAGACAATTTTAACATTGAAATCAATAAATTTACGCACATAAGTATATTGTATAGTGACTATAGAAGCAGAAGATTGGCCGTCTTTACTCAGGAGGTTACATGTGCCCTGTCTTCCCATGTTCATGCATGGGCAAGAAATGGCATTGGAGTAAGTGGAGATTCTGTGTAAAATACAAAATGTGATCATGCAATTAAAGGCAGCAGCTGCATTTATATCAATTAATTAATTAATTAATGAACTATAGCATCCTAAATTCTCCTAAATTCTATTTTTTTCTTGTGCACAGCTTTTTTTGAAAAATGTGTATAAAAAACAAATGAAGCACATGAACCTGTCCACAGTTCTAATTTCAAGAATTAAATATCTGCCAGTGCTGAGTGCTTTTTGAAAACCTGATCCATTTATTTCTTGTTCAGTTTTAAGTCTTATGTGTCCAAGGGTGTAGGATCAGAATCTAAACTCCTTGAGAGCACTGCACATCCAAACTGTTGCTTAAAATGACAGAAAAATATTAATAGTAACAGTACATGTTTTCAGATTCTTTTCTCTATGAATTTAAGAGTGAGGTAATCTGTTTTCCACATATCGGTTTATAATGCCAAGAACAGCTATTATCTAATTCCTAACCCGACAATAATAATAAAAGCTATTAAATATATTTTAAAATATATAAATAATTTTAAAACTAATAAAAATAATCTGACTATTGCATATGCTTAAAATTTTATTTTCTTTTAATGTCAGTATTTTAATGTCAGTGACAAGACCCATAGGGTTAAAAGTATTTGTAATAGGCATCTAGGATAGATAAATCTGGCTCTAGGAAGAAGGTTTGTTGGGTTATTTTTTGTTTTTGTTTTCCTCTGGGGAGAAACATCAGACTTATACTGTAAGCCAAACTCATAATTGCCTGACTTGTCAAGCTCTGCAGCTCATGCTTAAGACAAATCTTTTCTCCTACCTCTGTTAATTTTGCCTTTCTAAAACTCTAATGCCTTCAACAAGACCAAACACACAGATGACTACTAGCATGTTACAGCTGCTGAGCTGTTGCATGGAGGCATTAATCGTTCCCTTTCCTCTTTCTTCTCCTCCTTTTCTTTCTTCCTCCTCAGCACTCCTACATACTTCTCCCTCATTTACCCTCTTCTTCCTTGCTTTAAGTTACATGGCAAATTTTTCAAAAAATCACCCAGCAGAGGAAGAAATAGACAGTAAGTTTGGATAAGCAGGAGCAACTGGCAGACCTTGATGTTTTTATCCTGTGCATTTAGATGGTTCTCTCAAAGTATTAAAGCAACGAAAATTTACTTCTCATTTTAAGCAAATCTCACTCCCAGAATTCCATCTCTTTCACCTAAATGAAGTAGCAGGATACAAAGACACATGGCCATGCATGAATACATATGCATACATGCAGATGCTGTTCAGACTATACCAAAGAATAACTTTGGAAACAAATGTATGCAGTTGAATAAGTATAAAACCTGTAAGATTTTATTAGAATGCAATAGAAAATTCTACTGCAAAAAAAAATCACAGAATTTTATCAGGAATGTCTTCCATTCCTTTGAGAATTTGGGGGGGGGGATATTTTTTTAGTGATCTAGAGATTTTATTATACAGGATATAATTTCCTATGCACTCCTTCTTACATTCCCAATTAACACATTCAGCTTTTCCATATGAAAGAGACCTATTGTTTCACAATGTCTTCACAATATTTTGAAGCCATAAATTATGAGATAAACTGGAAAATGCACAACTAGGTGTACAGCAAATGTCCTATGGGTGAAATGCAGGTGAAATCTCTCTCAGATACAGAGTGGCTATCCAAGTTGTACAAAGGTCAGAGGATAAGAGATAAAGATAAAAGAGAAATTAAAACTGTCCATGCCCATTCCCAATGTTCTAAAGCAGATACCAAAAATCACACTCTGAATCCCTATACCTTTCTCCTTTCTCTTCAGATATGGATATTGTAACAGTTCAGCCTTTGTATTCCATGGATGGAAGGGAGTAGTAAAAGGAAAGCAATATTTGGTTTTTAGCTCTGTTCCTGTGATTCACCTCAGAACTCAGCTTTCTTTCTTTGCACTTATGTAGGGAGTTAGTGGCAAGGAGGACACAGACTTGCATTTTCATATTTGAGTGGATTTTTTTCTTATAAATGTGAGAGGCAGAGAAAAAGATAAGAATGGATCATCGGAAAGGTAATATGCTGCAGAACACTAGAGTGCCCTACCACTTGTATGTATATGGATCATTCCACATTTTTTAAATACATTACCTTACCCTTCTAAACTCATATAACAAAATCCAGTCTCATATCATCCTCATGGAAAATGAGAAACATTGAACTAGTGGATTTTCTTTTGCTATGTCAAATAACCTCTGATGAATTGCACCAGATGTAATTAAAACAACAGAAACCTTTGATGACAATGTATATTCACATCCCATACATCTGAGATAATAATAGGACAGACTTGCTCCATCTTTCCTGACATGTACGACTCTCCTGATTTCTTTTCCTTCCATTGCACTGTCTCCTCTCTCCTCATGATGTGCTGTGGTTCCAGTATCTCATACATTGGCCTTGCAGTGCTTTTGTATGCGTGAGTCTCAGGTGCCAGGTATCTTACAGACATGAGAAGTCTGAATTATAGAAGGTAATTATCCTTAATTTATAAACCAAGGTTAACCAAGATACACACAGCATTGAAGACAACTAGTCTATCGGGGTTTGTAAGACCTTCCAAGATCATAAAATCAAGATTTTAAGTGCTGCTTCTCTACAGGGCTGGACACTTGAGTGGGATCTTGAATTTATATTTGTTCCTTAATAGGTCCGCAGGCCAATGACAAAAAGTAGGCACCCTGGATGGTCTCAAAAGCACTTTTTTCTGCCTTGGAGGAATGGGAGAGCAGTGTCTTCTTCAGTTCATCTTTGTTTTGCAGCAGAACAAGTGGAAAAAGATACCATACTTTCTTTTTACTCAAGACATGGGACACCCTAAACAGTCAACTGACATTATATTTATGCTAGCAGATAAACATATCAGAAAAGCACATTTTCTGGTACTGAGTTCAATGGGCATAAACAATATCCCTATTATAAAATTTCTTAATGTGCCTAATGCACAAATTTATAATCAACAAGCTCCTTCTTTTAAGCAACCAGCTCCTTCTTTTATCCAGTCTGTGTATTAAATTCACAGACCAATATAAAAATGAATTCCTAACTTCTGTTTGTTTGTTTCCTATAGACATGCTTTTTTTCCCGGAAAAGAAAAGGAAGAAAAGTTAGCCGTGTGGTTGAAATCACAATTAAATTGCTGGCTCTGCCATAAATTCTACAAAGATCTCACTGCAAACTGGTTTATTTTCTTCTAACTTCAAATACTAACCTGAAACATTTAAGTTAGGACCACAGTCACCTTAGACTTCTGTTGTGGTCAATAGCAAGAGACCAGCTTTCCAGGAGACTGTTAAAACCACAGACTGGTAAAAGCCAAAATGTATCCAGGCCTGAAGCTCCTGAGCATCTCAGTTTGCTTTCTGGAAAACTGCAACAGTACATATTTCTTTGTCTCACCATTGGCACAAACAGGGTAGAGACTACAAAGCACTGAACAGGTTTATCATTCCTACAAGTAGCTTCCAATCCAATTAGATTAGCATTCCTACTTTGCATGTGGAACTTGAAGGAAAGCTGCCAGAGAATTGCTTCATGTCAAAGACTAGAAGAATTCAAATTACCTTCATCCTCCCACTTTATAAAATTGATAAAAAGCTTTAAAACAAAGGAGGTTTGCTGAATATTCTTAAATACAATCTTTCTTCTTTTTATCATGCAGCAAATACTTGTCCTCTTTATAAACTTTATATACATTCGATTTGTAAATAAATTCTGTACCTGCAGCATGCATCTCTATATATTTTAATAGTGTGTGCCTATCAATAGTCCAGCACAAAAAGATCTTGATGAAAACTTTTTGGACATAGAAGAGAGATAATTCGTACCTTTTTGTGCCTCTGATTCCTTCCACTATTACATCACTTGCTCACAAAATAAGTATGAAGAAAGAATGTTGAATGTGTGGATTACAGACAGCATGTTCCTGACTGAGGTGAGGAGGAGTTGCATCATCATTTCAACCTCCTTCCTTACCACCTGCAGAGTAAAAAATGAAATCCTGTCACACATGACAAGGATAGATTCACTTTTACCTCTGCATGAAAGGGAGGCAAGAGGAGTTGGGAAAAAGAACTAAAGAAAAGAAGCTTTATAATGAATTTTAATTTCAGAATTATGCAGATACATACAAACAAATGCTACCTCTCAGCAAGAAATGGACAGTTACAGTGTAGAAAATAACTTTTTTGGCCCCAGACAGACATGTAGGTAAATTAAACTCTGTGTGTTGCTAGTGCTAGTACTAAGCTTAAAGATTTATTAAACCGCTGCAGTACAGGGAAAAACAGACCCTATCAGAAGAGATCTAAGGGTCATGATTCTTCAGACTGAATATACACGTTTACAGCATATAGCCTCATTGACATCTGGATCAGTTTTAGTTCCCATTAAGGACAATGATGGGAAACTGGCATTTCTCTGGCATTCCTATCCCCAATAAGGTGTTTATATACATCTGATGGACATCACAGTTCAAGCATGTTAATCTCTCTTCCCTCTCTGCTATCCATGGGGTTACTCAACATGTCTCGTTTATATTATGTACCTACTTTGTTGATATCAAACCATAAGTGAGGTAAACACCACCTACAGTAACTCAAGTGGGGTATCTTCGCTGTACACAAGGAAGTCAAAACTTAAGATATCAGCTGTGACTCTACTTAATCCATGCAGACCAGAAGGAACGGACAATTGTGCCCCAGCTAAAGCTCCAAACAAACATGTGCTCTGCCTTCATAGGGGTGACAGCTCATAGCCTGCCCCAGGGCACATGTCTATACCAAGATGGCCTTACATATACATAGGCTTTAAAATAGGTTTATATTTGTTCTGCAATGAAGAATTTTTTTTTAACAAAGTCTCTTGTTAAATATGTTCATGATTCTATTTTGAAACCCAGCCCCACAACCTAAATCAAAGCTGATATATATAGAGATTTTCTATCCATAATTCTTTTAGTTGTATTGCTAAAGTAACTATTTACGCGTTAATTGTTGTGCAACACAGTTCTTGTAACAACATGGTTTAAATCTGTCCAGTGTGTAGAGTTTAGCTGTGCCATTCCAGGTTTCAGACCAGTCATGGCAATATGGAGGAACAACTGCAGCTTTTTACAACATTGTAATCTTGTTAGGATAATTGCATTTAATTGGCTCCCCGAGTTCATTTATAAATGTAATGCTGCTAAAACCTTGAAGATTTCTATGCATATTATTAACAAACCTCAAAATATAAAAATAATCATGTGGTTTCAGGAATTCTTACAAATATTTATGGACATTGAGGGAGTACATGGTAGGATCACGCTTTAATAGCTACTCAGCTTTGGAGACTATGGTCTACTATTGTTGTCCATTATCAGGCTCAACTCTTGGTGGAGTTGAAAGCTTTGGTGTTGAAGGCACGCTATTCAGACGAGGTGGATGCTTTGCAGTTGGATATAATGCCTACAGCATTGTGGAAGGATGAGGCATCTGTCTAGTTGCATACTCACAACCCTGTTTCTGGCCTTCTTTTAATGGCATCTCCACAGCTGGAATGACTTAAGTGCTTTCTTTTTAATTTTTGTTCTTTTTTGTAATGCAACTCAGCCTGTTAATACCTATCAATGCAATTTGTGTAGTGCTGGCGATGCCTTCATTCTATTTCCACTATCCCCATTTAAACAATCCATTTAAACAATAATAGTAATAATATTGATAATGATAACATAGAAAGAAAAAATAAACAGAGATCAATGAAAATTAATTGCAGAAAGTACCATAAAAACTGAAGATATTACAGTAGAGAGAAGGAAGGGAAGGAGAGGGAAGAAAGGGAAGGGGAGGGAAGGGAAGGGGAGGGAAGGGAAGGGAAGGGAAGGGAAGGGAAGGGAAGGGAAGGGAAGGGAAGGGAAGGGAAGGGAAGGGAAGGGAAGGGAAGGGAAGGGAAGGGAAGGGAAGGGAAGGGAAGGGAAGGGAAGGGAAGGGAAAGGATCTTTTGACCAAAAAGGAATCTTTTGACCAAAAATTAGCACGTGTGCTTTATAACAGACAAGCCCTTTTCTTTTGGAACCTTCTTTCATTTCTAAATCATTTGTTGTGAAATATAAGAATGCTCCCTTCATTTTTTTTTTTTTTAATCTTCCTTTCGATTCCTCTCCCCTACCGTGTACTTACCCATTTCGCTTCATGCCTCATTAGGACGCCGAGTCTAAACAGCCAGCTGGATGTGCCTGGCCTGTGTATGAGCATCCCTGCACCATTGTTCTGATCGCTAGCGCTGCTGCCTCTCTCCCCTTTGAAGCTGCTCCAAAGGAACTTTATCCCTCTGTTCCAGCTGCCATTTCATTAAGCCCTTGCTTCACAGGATTTTCCACAACCATTGACACATCAGAGCAAGGATATAGCCATTAAAATAATGAAGGGGGGGAAAAAAAGAAGGGGGAGGCAGTTCTGAAGTGATAATTGAAAAGGAGTACAAGCTTATTTACAAAATAAAAGGCTAGGTATAACATTTTTTCACAATTTCTTTCTTTCTCTTTTTCTCTCTTCCTCTCTCCTTCCTTTCTTCTTTACCCCATCATGTAATTCCTTTCCATATATTTTTGATGTAGAAACTACACCTACACATTAACACGTGAAACAAAATATTTGCATTTTCCTTGTACTTAATGATTGTCCTCCTATCCCAAGCTTGAGAATATTCTATCAGCAGAATTTTGTTTTGTTTTGTTTTTTAGCCCTAGGAGGCTGCATATTCCAGAATTGCAGTCTGAAGTCCAATTCAGGCTTTTGATTAGGCAACTCAAATGCCTTCAGGGATGGTGATAGCAAAATCACTCAATTCCTTTCTTTACTCAAAGGGAGACAAGACCCCTCACAACATTCTGGGAAAAGATCAGAACTATTTACTGGAGTTTAATGGTGACAGGATATATTTTAAAATATGTACAGCTGCACTCAGCATTTGGGAAGGCTTAGACGGTACATCCAGATCCATGAATGTATTAAATCTGAGTTTCAATCTCTAGAATTAGGGCAGTAAGGAGGTGCCCTAAGAGACTGAAATGAATTCATAGTCCAGCAGACTGGCTATTGGACTAGATTTCAGCTGATCTGTGTCCTTCCTCAGAAAAACCACTGCTTAGCTTACTCATGGCTCATCCCAGAAAGTTGGATATGGTATGGACAGCACAATTTAAAGCCCCAAATTGAAAAAAAGAAATTATTTTCTTTTTTAATGTACATAAAATAAAGGGAAGAGAAGACTGCCTACCCAAGCAAGTCATAGGGAAATGCTAGCAGCATCTACTCTGCAGCACTGTAATGTAGGAATATCTCAAACCTTCTGCTTGAGTAATAGTCTCCATTACCCGTGAGGGTTTGAAGTGGTTAAATCACACTAGTAGCATCTACCTAAGGATATCTCTGACTCTCATCTTTTCTTACAAGACAGAACCTTTTGCTATTATATTCAGGTCTAAACCTTAGACTGACATACTACTGCAGTGCTGCTTTCCGCACCCTAAATGAAATTTGAATCTACAACAGAAACACTTATTTAGTCTCTTCCTGAACAAGTTAGGCCTTAAGATTTTACCTGATTCATCAAGCTCAAACATGGCTGAATTAGGGATGCACATTTTTTTCAGAAAGACATCTCACTTCAATTATAGTGAAGCTGTTATCAGGTTGCTCTGTGGAGGTTATGCTTAAAAATCACCCTGAAAAATGCAAATAGGAGGATATGTTGTCAGGAATATTTTACAATCATATTTTCATTTCTCCATTATAGTACTGAGGTGCCTCCTAAGCTATGATGACCATATCTTACAAGGTTAGGAAATACGAAGCTAGGTAAGAAAAAACTCACACTGAAAAGCACTGCAATCCCTCCCATCCCTCCATAATAATTGTGATAATTTTTTTAGGATAATCTCCTTAATAAAATCTAGTTCATCTTGAATTATGATTTCATGACTGGGCCCAAAGACCAGAATTAATCCTTACTCACTTCAGGTATGTGTCAGTTCTACAATTTCTCCTTGGCCATTAGAAAATACAGACACCTCTGGAATTCAAACTGAGTCCACATAAAATCTGAATGGAGTATGGAAAATACCTCTCTCCATCCACTGTCTGAAAAGGAAGGCAACACTGACTGGTTTCCAGCTTAGGCATCTCAGTAAATTGCCTAAAGTTAGCTAGGAGAAATCTAGGCCAAAGTAGATCCTGCAAGGTGACACAACACATTTATAAGAAGAGCTGGGATTCAGATCACAGGGGTCCTAATCCCATGAAAATGCTATTACAACAAGACAGTCCTTCCTCCAAGTAATTAATTATCATTTTGAAGGCTGTTCAGCTTCAGAGGTAGCCGTTATTTCTCCTGTGTAATTATATTAATATTATCCATAAAAATATTACTATAAGTCATGGCTATGACTTATGACTACTTTCTAAGCCTATTTTTTTGAATTGTTTAAACTTAAGCTCCTTTACACAGTTTATACCTATATGCATGTATGTGTGTATACTTTATGTTTGAATATATATTTTTGTTTATTTCCAGACATATGTGAAGTTTCTATTCAGTATGCACTACTGACACTATAGAATTTATTTCGGTTTTACAGAGTTTATTTTGATTCAATAACAGTGAAAACTTTTTACTTTTTATTTTTTTCTTTCTTTTCCTCTCTCTTTCCTTTTTTTTTTTTTTTTTTTTACAACAGCCACATCTGCCCTATGGATGAATTTATTTCCTCAATCTCATGGTGCAATATTGCATTTCAGTTGTCACTTTTGATTTATCGTTACTTTAAACATTAAATCTTCCTTTGCATTTTTATTGGTTTCATTAAAAACATTCTGCTCGTCTTTTCATTTATAACCTATATCAAGGGAAAAAAAAAAAAAAATCCCAGCTTCTGCCTCTGCCTCTCTGCTTTCTCCTCCTCTGTCATATTCAGGATGTTCCCTTTCAATTTCACTATTTTTACAGGTGACAAAGCCAAAGCAATCCACTAGCCACATGTGAACAAAATAAATAAATTTGAAACTTAGATCTTTTGTTACAAACAGAGTTTGTAAAAACATTTATTAAATCTAATAACTTTTGTGTTTAATGAGGCACAGAGCATATGTCAGAAGTATGGTGTCCAAAAGGCAGAAGCGCTGAATAGTTTATCTGGCAAATGTGTTACACAAGGTTTGACCCTTAAATTGAGCACTGGGAGAGATAAATAGGGTAATCAAAAGCACTCCCTTACAGTCACATGAACTTGGAGCCATCTGGTCAAGGCAAAAATAAATCAGTAATGCAACTGGAAATTATCTGTAAAGACCTTTGGGGATTGGTTGAAGCATTACAGTCTCTTTTATACCCAGAGAATAGGAAGAAGAAAAAAAGAAAAAAAAATAAAACCTGAACAGGAAAAACCTGCTTATGAAGATGATGAAACTGACTCTAACACACAAAAACAAACACAGAAAACCCACACATGATCATATTTTCCGCTCTCTTCCCCAGTACTTAAAATAGAAGGAAAGATTTTGATCTTGCAAAATAATCCAGAATTTCAGCAGAATAAAGTTATTTTTATTCTATGTTTTTACTTATTTTTGTTAGTTTGCAAAGATAAATGCAAGAAGGAGAACATTTTTCAGCATGGAGAGATCAATGGTTAAAAATTTTAGTGATCTTTTGATTACCTTTTTTTCACTGAAAAGTTCTGATGTTGTGAAAAAATAGTCCTTGGGATCTTCCTAGTTATTAAAAAAATCTTTCTAGTATATATCTTCACCTTTTATGCACCAAATTCCATGAAGAATCTTTGTAAATGTTACTGTCTATATTGAGGATAGAAAGAGTTCAAACACAGTCTTTTTCTCAGATTTACTGGAAAAAGTCTTCTATGCTGGTTCTAAATCCAAAGTATTCTTTAGAAATTGATTTATTCTCGTTCATATTTTATTCCTCTTTCCTATTTGTACTGAGAAATACATTCTGCCACACAAAAGGAGCAACAAACATACAGAAAATCCTTATTCAGATTAGAATGAGCATGTGGACAACCCTGAGGCCTCTCTGTTCTCCTTTTGCAAGAAAAAAAATTCAATACAAGAGCACAGAGACCTTGGGTCAGTATGAATGTTTGCATAAATGAAAGGAAAGGTTTCTTGAAAATCCCTGAAGTCACACCTTCACTAACTTATAAGTAAGGGTATTTTAATAACAATTATGCTATCAGGAGGCATAATTTTAGTTACCGCCACTAGGGAGTTTCAGAGGTATCAGTAGTTATGGACCTGATGTCAGATTCTAAACTTTGAAGAATTTGCATCAGTTAGTACTTCAGCCAGGATTGTGCTGCTGGAGAATAAGTATCCTCTAAGACTGAGAGGTTAAGATGGTATCAGTCAGAACTTCAATCTGTAGATGAATTATTTCTGAAAACATGTGCCTGTGTTACCTCCAATCCAGGTAGCTCATGTTTGGTAACAGCACGGAAACAGCAGGCTGGACTTTATCTTAGCTTCTTAAGTATATGCCCAGACAGGTTTCATAAAATGCCCTGAACTCCTTCTTGCTTCAGTCACGCTACTAGATCATACAAGCAAATCTGTTTAAAGCTATTGTAGCTACATTGGCTGTGGTCACTGAAGCAGAAAGGCAGAATATGGTCTGATTTTCCATTTCTAAGTCTTTCTTGGACCTGCTTGATGGCTTAATGTTAGAAAGCCAATCTCCCCTACCACTTATTGCACCACCCCTATACCTATAGTTCCATTTCCTTTGTCAGGGAGTGTCTCAGACTCAGACTCTTTACAGGCTCTTGCATAATATTATTTATTTTGGACCTTTCTAGATATCACAATTTTATAAATAAAATGATGAAAAAAAGTTAAAAAAAATACGACCATAAGAAAAATCATATTTCCTTCCTTCATGTATAATGAACACCAGCTTCTACTGGGGATTTTCTTTCCTTTGCTCTGCAATATTTTATTCTTCTGAATAAGCCTATTATATGAAGATTGAAACATTAGGATTAATTACACCAAATGCTAGTGTAAAACCTAATGAAAAGCATACATCTCTCGCACAGCCTGAATTCTCTGGAGAAATCTTGAAAGTATTGACTTTGACAGCTTTTGCTCTGTGTGACTGACTGCATCAGTATCATAAAATACTTTAATGAGTATAATCTTACATATATATGCATGTGTGCATGTGTGCATGTCTGTATGCTCATATATGTGCATTTCCATATAAGACAAAGGTATTTGCTGAGTCTGAATGAGAACTCATAAATCCTAAGAGTTCAATACTTTCATTGTGATACTTTCATCTTGGTTATATCTGGATTTTTTTCCCTCCTCCCATTCCCTTTTTTTTTTTTGCGACAAAGCCTGCATTTGATCTCTGTGTAAATAAACCAAGCAACGTGAAGTAACTAATGGATCCATTATGGGAGCTTGAAAATATAGTTGAAAAATTTGCTTACACTGTTCATTCACCTGAAGCATCTATGCATTGTGTTGCTGAAGGTTATGGAAATTTAGCTGGTGACAGATAAAACTTCACAGATTATAGCAGGAGATTTTCAAAGACACAAAGGCAAGACAGGTGCCCTACTCTCCTTGACTGTCAATGGGGGTTGAGTGCCTAATTTCTATTTGTGCCTTTTAAACTTGCTCCATAGATTTAAGGCCTGAAGGAACCATTGCATTCAGCTTGCCTGATTTGCTATGTAAAACAAGACAGAAGATTTCACCTACTAATGCTATGTGGGGCAAATTGTGTTAGAACATGATAATCTGGAGTGCTGCTCAGATTTCATGCACCGCTCTTTAATTAGTAAATAAATATGGTAAATGTATCTTTCCTCACCCTTCTTCCTCCCTTCCAAACCAAACTCTGACCCAAAATGCTGAAATCTTTTGCACTATTAGGTGGAGTCCCTCTCATTGACCAGGTCACAGTATCTGACAGTAAAATATTCCCATCCCTTTTCACCTCACCTCTTTTTGAATGAGCAACAGAGATAAAGGGATCCATATACTCTTATCAATGAGCTGCATCATTCAGACTTTATATTTTTCTTTATCCATATCATATTCTGAGTGGATGAAGTAGCATGAGGCAATAACAGAAATAATGCTGAATGTACATAGCAAATAATTGTAAGACAATATAGTTTCCAGTTTGGAAGTCAAAAGTACAGAGAACAATAGAGAGGATAAAATAAACACTTTGAAAAGTTGAGTCCATTTTGGATAAACAAATGTAATGCAAATGTCTCTATCTACAACTTCATACCTCTGTTATCATCATGGTATAGAAGTGCCTACATACTTGCAAAAATTTCCTTTCTTACTGATCAGCTGATTGATGTATCCATCTTTCTATTTATCTAGCATGGCACTGTGACTGGTGGCACTATGTATACACATTATTGTTTATTTTTCATTTTAAAATATATTTCTGTGTACCAGAATCTCTGTTTTATTTTTGTATATGCAAAGGCATTTTTCTCTTGCCTCATTAGAGAATAATTTCTGGAAAGGTACCATTCCTAGGACAAAGAGTAATACTCTGGAGTCTAAAAATGGGGAAGAGAAAAACAAGTTGATTTATGTTAAGGGATACAGGACTTGAAAATATACCCTAGGGTGAAATAAATATTACAATACACAATAATATTCTTGCTTTCCCTTATTCTTGCTTTGCCTAGGTGTGCATTACAGAAATAATATGAATATCTCCATATGGTTCTTTAGTCCTTGGAGAATCCTTTCAGGGATGGGTTCCCATAGGTCTTGACATGTTCAAAATGGAACAATCTCTATCCTGGAGATGGGTGGGAAGCAAGCAGATTATGGTCACTCTGCAAGAAAAAAAAAAAAAAAGGTAGACCTAGGAGGGCACTAAAGATATTTTTAACTCCAATCATATGGATTAGCTTATGATATTTACTTCCCAAGGCTTTTCCTCAGACTATCAAACTTATGCAAAAGACACATGAATAAAGTTTTGAAAGGCAGGGAGGTGGCCAAGCATCAGGCTAGCTGTTGACACAGCTGTCTAATAATAGGAAATGAACTCTGCAAGCGAATGTGTGGGGCTGGAGGATGGTAAAAGGAAGAGAAAAGAGGGAGCTGCATTATGAGAAGGAAGGACTTTCATGGGAGTAATATGTCTTACAATCTAATTGCTTTGTGTTTTATAGAACTTGATCATTAGGGTATCCTGCTTATGGTACCACAGAGATGTAATGGTGAAATAAAGCAAGAGGCTATTAAACAGAAAGTTTAAATATAGCTACAGGGACAGATACTTCATGACAACTTGACAGATGTCTTGGAGTGATCACTGGTTCCTTCATCACTAATTACAAAATCATTTGTCTTAAGGAAAGGACAAAAGAGAAGTAATTATGAAAAACATGATTCTTAGGGGATAAAAAAGATAACATCAGTTTAAAACATTGAAGCGATCATAACCATTTAGAATCATTATTAGTTTGCTTGAGCCAATGACAGCTTGGTTTTCGAAGCCAGTGGGAACAGAGTTTCCTATGCCGAAGAGAAGAAAACATTCAATTTCTTGTTATGCTAAACTTATCCTCAGACTCCAGAGATTTCTTTGATGAACAGTTCATTAAAATTTCCGACCGCAGATGAATTTGAGCTAAAATACACAAATGTTTTAATTATACATTCCTTTTTAATTACACTAATGACTTGTAATGTGTTTATGTTGGTTTAGAGTTTAATTTCTTCTCTTAGATTAGGTGGTTGACTTAAGGATTGTGCTTTTCAGTAAAATACCGTGATTCATCAATGTTTGATCATGAGTTAATCCAAAAATATTAAAGCATTGAAATCCTTGGAGGAATAGTAATGCACACACATATACAAGCACAATTGCATTTCCTTTTCTTGTGCTGAGGGGCAGTTAAGCCTTTGCAGCGTTGAACATGGAGATGAGAATGTCAGGAGGCAGAAGCTAGCTGCAGCAACACTTAAGAGCTGCTGATTATAGATGCGACATGCACAGGGATGCACAGAAGCAGTATCTGTATGAATCAACCATATTAATATTCAGAAGGGAATTCAAGTGGGTGGGAAAAAGCTACCCCTTTACACTGTTTTGTGGAACTGCTGTTAATCACAATCAGTCTCTGTATTGCATATAGAGTACAAGAATGACCTATACCTATGAATATAGGCACTTGTTTGGAAAGGTAGTAAAACTAAAGCTAAGTTTGTTAGGTAAACATAACATAAGCCTAGAGATTTATTAGGTGCTTCAAGGTTAGGAATCTAATCTAAACTCTTTGTGGGGGCTTTTTCAAGTCATTGGGAATAGATGTCATCTACAATGATTTACAGCTATTTTACATGTCTGTACAGGATGGAATTGATCCTCTTTGGACATGTCTTTTTGTCTCCTGTGATTACAAAATGTGACTAAACTACTGTTTTAGAGTATGTGCCGCACACATGGCCAGCTAAAGTTGGGTAATGCAAACCCTAGCTTTAGGTAGATTTGATGAATGTCTAGCGTAAGAAGGGACCAAAGTCGGAAACTAATTTAAGATACCAAAGAATATACATGACAGATAGGCATGCCTGAGTTATAGCTCAACTGTATGCAGTTCAAGTGGAGAATAGCAAGACTGGATCCTTACAGGCCAGAACTGTCAGGGTGTCCAAGAGTACATTCTGACAGTGCAGACTCGGAAGAAAGTGTTTTACATTTTTAAAGACCATCACAACTGCTACCTGTTTCTCACTATGAGATCAGAGTACATTTCTCCCTTACTTTTCTATTACACATTTCTGCCATATCCTGCCTACCTCTTGTCTATGTCAGTCTCTATCTTACCATTCTATGAAACTTTGTGAGGTCTGGCAACTCAAGGAAATGTTCGATGACATGAAACTATGTTACTTTCCAAACAAGGTGTAGAATAGGAAATCTAGGGAAACGGCTGCCTGTCATTATGGTCAAGTGCCTGATTCAGGTCTGATGTTGAACTACAATGGAGATAAGACATAGGACAAGTTCATTGGAATATATGACCTCCTAGACAAACAGAAAATACATACAGTTCTGTAGTCTTGTTTGGCTGAATTTCCTGAAAATCTGGACCATGTTTCCCTTCACTAATACCTTGAATCCACTCCTGAAATTATTTCAGAAGGCTCTTAGTTCTACAGCAATGAAAAACATGGGCATTTGGGTAAGAATTCACATGAAACAACTTGTCCATAAATGTAGGCAGTACTTGGGCCCATGACTCAGGAAGCTTTCACTATCATCTCACATATCACAGCATCCTCATATAAAGCAACGACAAAAGGAGTTCAGAATCTATGCTGGTAGTTAGTAAGAAAACAGTTGATTTTCTTGTACAAAATCTGCCTGGCACTTGAACGTGCAGGAGCACAGATCCCGATGGAGAATATCATATTCCTCTTTCAGCATAATAGGATGAGGGACTGTTAATTACAGAAAAATCTCACAGTTGAATTAGTAATATCAGATGCTCACACTGAGACAGCATGTAGTTGAAGAAGATGAAATCATGAGCTGTGTTTTTTCTAAGGGTGGGATTCAGCTGACTAAACATAGATATTGCATATATATATAAACTCATCACCATCAACTCGATTGCTTGTAGGAGGAATGAGACAGTATTAAGATACAATTCATTTATCTCAAAACAGATATCTAAACAGGATCAAAAAAAAAATCCCCTCCCCCCCAAAAAAAACATTTCTCTCTCCCTTATGTCGAAGATCAAAAAGATCATGTCTACCCTGAAGACAACTAAAGGCAAAGGAGATGAAAGCCACTCATGTCTGTATTATGGTCAGCCAATAAAATGAAAAGGTAACTCTATCTATTTGTTCAGTAATCACTGAGAATTAGAATGATGCATTAAGCGCGGTGCTTCAGGCTTCAGAGACATACAGATAGACACAGTTTGTGCTTTTTTACTGATCTCGTACAACTTCACATTTCATACAGAGCCTAGTTAGGGTGGAGGGAATAAAATTATTTTCTACAGAGTTTGGCTAAGTCTAGTTAGTAGTGGTATCTGTTGTACACAACTTCTGTAAGATTTACTTGCTTTTTGTACCTATTTTTTCCTCTCCTTTTCCTCTTCTAAGTTGGGTATTGGGTTATTTTTCCTGAAGGAAAGTAAAAGAGTGCTCCAGCATGTATATGAAGCATAGCATTCTAATCCCCACCATCACCTTTTCATGAAGCTACAGTAAGATAAATAAAGCAATATCCATATTTTACAGTCTATAAAATACAGATCCTCTTTAAAAAATACCTTATGCGTAATGCATACACTTGCTAGCTTATTTATCAACATATGCTCAAGCAAAATGTATATAGACAGGACATTTTGTTTTAGGGCTAAACCAATATTTACTTCTGGAAAGCACTCAAGTATATGTCTGCAGAATGAAGGAGAGCATGACAGAATTTAGATGTGTTAGGAAGCGGTGGGCAATAGAAAAAAGAATATACATATACATATGTATATATATATATGTACATATATATATATAAAGCTTGTAGTTATCACCACATCTCATTGGAAGGAGTAAAGGTTTTGCTGTGGTTGGAGACAAATCTGCCAAATTGCAGGAGTACATCTGTCAAGGATCTAAGAAAAACAGTGATCTCCACTAATTTAAAAAGACTTTTTTCACAATCACATATCTTTTCTTCTGTTGTGATATCTTGTGATGGTTGATGTATTTTGGGTCGGTAATTGAGCAGAACTAAACAGAGTCCCAGAACTGTATTCAAACTTGAGATAGTTAAGATAGTATAAGTATCATGGCTTTCCTTTGTAAATATTTTTGAATACAGTAGGGTTCTTTAGAAACTGTTGGCCCTTTCAAGTCTGCTGAAGCGTTAAACTAGGTCTCAACCCCCTTACATGAAAAAAGAGAAAAAGCAAAGATCTCAACTGCTTCTGCCTTTCCGTCCCTGCTCTAGACAACATATATTTTAAAGATAATATGGTAACTGAGACATGGGAATTGAATATGAGAAGCTTAAGATGAAGTCTGCACCTAAATACATAAAGGGAGTCAGTCAGATATATGGCTTCAAAGTTTATGCAATGAGTCTGCATTTCAACAGAAGTTTTGAGAACAAAAGCTGGGAAAGGAAGCCTAAATTTGGTTTAACAAATAGAAGATTTTGATTATATTTTTATATAATAATCTTTAGAGCTAATGAATCCTTTATATTTTGATTATTCTTTTTTGATGCTTTCTTTCTCGTGCTTACTGTATAAAATATGAGAACTGTGGTTGCAGAAAATAGTCATGACCATGATCTTTTTTATTCCTACTTTTCAGATGCTATACTGACTATACTAGCTTTTAAGTTGCTAATATCACTTTTATGTGGCTCATCTCCACTGGTTTTATGAAAGTTGTAGAAAAGAGCTTAGAGTTTCTAAAATAGCTAAGAACTGGAATGGCTTCTGTACAATTCTTGTGACTCATTTATTAATAGTACTGTTCTATTTTCTTCCTTGTGAGAATTACAGGAATCATGTCCAGGGACATGGCAGGGCAAAAAACAAACAAACAAACAAAAGCTGCATTGCTTCTCAAATGAAAGTGAAATGGTTCTATTTGGGAGTGAGTCTAGTATTTCCCTTATTTTCCACAGATTTTCCCCTCCTCTTCATTTGTCCTTCCACTGTTTCTGCTTAATGTCCCAACTGTCTGGATAAAAAGAGTGAGACACTGAGCAGAGAGTTCTCCATTGTACAGAAGACATTGATTTAGACACCTACAGATAATGTACAGATGTAATGTGAATCGGCAACTACATGCATGCAGTTTTGAAGGATTCTGGAAGTAGGTGGTATATGCCAGTGATTTATAAATTGGACTCTTAATCTCTAAGTTGATTGTACTAAATACCAGATTAGGCTGATTGTGATTTTGAATTAGTCTTGTTATGTGATTATAGCAGGGCTTAAGGATTCACACTAAAATAGCTTCTGCTTAGAAAGGATTCTGTGTCATGCCAGGAACAATAGACTCTTCCAACTAGTTCAAATTTGAGTTTATTGTGTATCCCCACATTCTCATCATCAGTGTTATAAATTCTTGTTTGAGGCTGTATATGTTATTTAGCCACTAATGTTTGGACTTTAAGCTGCACTAAACACATCTGCAAACAGTTCCTTATCATTCATATCCCACTATATCATGCAAATTGCTTGGCTCTCAGGATGTTCTACATTTGTCACCGTGGCATATTAGAAAGACAGACAATGAAGTGATGAAAACCTTAAATTCAGCTTCCCAAACTGCTCCTAAAATTACAAGGGAAAAATTGAGAAGTCTACAGATTGGGAAGGTGAAGAGGGAGAAATAACTTACATAAATTCAGGATATTTCCTTGCAATTTGTCTGAGATGTCTCTGATCACAGAAAAAGAGAAAACCACAGCAAAAAGCAGCCTTGCTAATTAAAATACCCCTAAAGAATAGCTACTAGGTAAGATATTTAACAAATATTAAATAAAATGCAAAAGATTTATTTCTCAGGAAAACATAACAAAACAAAACAACACCTTGAAAATCTCCAAGGTTTCAAATTTGCTCTCTGAAAATCACACATTAGGTGCAGATTTGGGAGTTTCAAAGAGGTCTCTGGGTAATTGTTTGTAGTTACACCAAACACTGCTTCACAGATCCTTGCGTTCATCAGTGCCAGTGCCCAGAGTGCACTGTCCTCTCCTTTTAGTCTGGCTGCTAACTCAGCTAACTCACAGCTTGGTCGCTGGTATGTCACAGGTGAAGAATGTTGGTTCAGACGGTTGTGAAGAAAGAGTTGGGCTGAAGGCTCAATGGGGGCTCAATGGGGGCTCTGGGGAGATATCTTTAAACTGGAGTTCTTGCTCTTGGCCCCATTTTGAGCACTGTGATGCAGCCAGACATGCCTTTACCCCGGTTGTATAATCCATTAAAACAGGCCCTTGCCAGAGAAATGGGCTAACAAGAAGCTCATGAAGTTCAAATGAAATGTCCTGCATCTGGGATGGAATATCCCAAGGCAACACTGGATGTCGACTATATAGAAAGAAGCTCTGCAGAAAAGGACCTGAGGGATCCTGATGGGCAACAAATTGGACATAAGCCAATAGAATGCCCTTGCAGATATGAAATGAACTGCATACTAGGCTTCACAAAACAAGAGCGAAGCTTGTTATTGTTCAAGGGAACTTATTCCCCTTTCATTTGGCACATAGACCTCACTCAGAGCACTAGTCACCTCCCCGTGAAGGACATTGACATACTGGAGTGGAGCTCTTTTAGCAGGAGCTCTCCAAATCAGATTTTGGGATTCTAAGACTGAAAAAATTCATTGTCTTAAAATCACATTCAGGTTTGTCTACAGGACATGAAGCAATCCCGCGAACTGTTATCTGGCTGAACACCCCCTTAAGTGGCCTCAAGTGAATTAACTTAGTTTCTTCTGAGAACAGAACTCATTGAAGTCCATGTATGATACAGAGGAGGGCATTTATAAAAGTGTTTAAACTATTTCCTTCAAGTTCATGTGTAAGTTAATTCTGATTAACACTCTCAAACCTTTCCTGATTAACTAAAGAACTCTCCTGGGACAGGAAAGATGCACACTTGAACCCTGTACTTCTGCTTGAGAGAGTGCTATAATTACTGTCCTCCTCTGCTACTCATGCCAAGGAATGTGAATGATTCTGGCTGTTATGCTCAAGGTTAAAATCACACAGGCTTAGAACATGGAAACTTGGCCTATCTGGAAGTTAGAAAGTATATGCCTTCCTCTTTTGTATAATGGAGCTTTTCCATAAGATCTCTTTGTAACTTTCAAAATTCAAGATGAATGAATTTGTTTGTCTTCCTGTGTAGATGACTAAAATTTAAGTATTCTACACTTCCATCTAAGAATTCATCTGTGAAGCTGATATTTAGAATAACTTTTGCTTTAGGTAGCACAGCTAAGCTATGATAGAAGATGACAAATGCAACTACATATTTTGACCCAAAGTTTAAAATCTGAAACATAATATTTTATTTTCTCCTTAAAAGTAGGACTGGTACTCTAAATCTCTTTTTAAAATAGAGGAGTTTGGTTCCTAATTTTCAAAAGTAAGTTCAGGAAAGTTGGTATTGTCTGCAGGAAGAGGCTACTTCTGCTATTCCATCTACATTTTAAAGAGCATGGCCTTCTGCTGTTTGTGTGTTGGGTGTAAATTAGCTGCCAGCTGGATTCAGGGAGAGCATCTTCCTTACTGCAATATTGCCCAATTAGATGACATACTGCAAATGCAATTAAAAAGTCAACACTTGCCACAGCACAATATGAAAGATATGGCATAGAAAAATAAAGCACTACATCAGATACTATGGTTTAGTGACTGTAACTGATGGCGTTTTAATGACTTCTATATTGTGGTTTCAAACCTTCACAGGGAATATCTAGTACAGCTAGCTGAAAATAGCAGTCGCTCTTCTACATATACTACTCGGAGTTATTTGTTTAGGTGTATATTCATTGTTCAGAGTTGGACCTGGAACTAGCACAGAAAATTTCAAAACATCCTGCAGGATGATGTTTTGGGGAAAAACAATAATAAATTGAGATCAGCTGAACTGTCTAGTTCAGATATTTAGCTGTTTTATTTTGCTTTTGATCCTAGATTCATAATCTATTGTTAGAACAAGTTGTAAGAGAAATAGAATAAAATACAAAATAAAAAAAATCAAAACTTCACAGTCTGGTATTGAAATTGGTTTGTATGGAGATACAAATATTTTCCGATAAGCACAAATGTTATCAAACTCGATATTTTTCTGTGGGAAAGTTTTATTTTTGATAAAATTAAAGGAGAATATTTCACCTAGTCAAGCTCTAATTTAATGGCATTATCTATAGAAGGTTGTAAACCATCTTTTTTTTTTTTGGGGGGAGGGGCGGTGCTCTAGTTAAGCAAATGATCACAGAATGATTTTTTTTCTTTTTTTTTCTTTTTTCTTTTGAGTTTCTATATTTCTAAGTTATTATATGACAAGGAAAATTCTGAAATTCTGCAAAGAACATTTCACTCTTCCATAAATAAGGCCTTTTGTAAATAGGTCTATCTAATCTTGCAAGTTTCAGGATAGTTCCCATTGTCTTCTTTCCCAGCTACAATTCATTACAAAATATGGCAACTACCAAGCCTCATTTTTCATTATTTATTATGTCCAAACTCAGTGGTGGATTCTACATGCAATTTCAGGCATTCAGCCACAGAGATTTATGAGGCAGTACATCCCTATTTATGGGTGGAGTTTGGCTCAGAAGGTATTCAGGATAATGAATGAGTTGCTATGTTTGGTATCAACCAGATATTGGGACAATTCTGCAGAAAAAGAAGAAAAAGTCACAGCTGCTCAGTGATAAAATATGGGGCCAAATCCTGAAGACTTTCATTTTTTGATTTTTCATTTTTCTTCAGTCACACACCTCTGGGAACACTGGGCTTTTCTGCTTCCTTGTTTGCTTTTCAGCATGAATGAAAAGTGAATTAGAACTTCATCTTCATATGGTATGCTTCCTGATCAAAAGGAGCTGTACTGTGCCAAACCTTCTGGATATTATCCATATCTGCATGACTGACTAGTGAAACATCTCAGGGCCTTAGCTTTTGCTAAACAAAGCAGATCCTTATTGAACATCTAACATAAGACTACTTGCTAGGCTGATTAGTCGCAATTAGAAAATAATAATAAAGAACTCAGACTAACATACTGTTATCACCTGACAGGCAATACACAGCTGTCAAGCAGTTATTCTGTGTCATCCCCAAAATAGTTGCATTTCATATTAACTTCTTCAGGCCCACCCTATCTACTGTCTTCTACCATGTCTTTGACATCTTTTGGGTACATCACATGGGTATGAGGTCCCTTTAGGACTTTTGCAAGCTTGGATTTCCATCTGTGACAGATGTGTTATAGGGAATGACAGCACATATCTAAAATCTAAGGACACAGGGACTAAAACAGTTTGTAACAAATGCATTAAAATTGCAGACTCCCATCTTAAACAAAAGTATCAACCTGTCAAGACCCCTTCTCAGAAATGCTTCCAGTGAGAAGTGAAGTAACAACCAGAATTGTGACTGGAATGGTAAAATAATACAATAAATCACCTTCTTTTTATTACGAATGTTGGTGGCCATTTTCTAGTACAGAATCCAGGACTAGTAATTTTGGTGCTCTGGTCAAGAAAGAGCTCTGGCTCTAGCATTTTAATATCCCATGGTCATTTCCTTTAATTCTTCCAGGGGCACCTTTTAATGGGTGCTGGTAGAAGAATCTCTCATAGCCTCAATGACACTTGAATTATTCCTGCGTTAATTGCTTCTTTTATCTGGGCCTATTAACCCTAGATGTGCAGTTCCTGACTGAAGAAGTCAGTTTCCTCTATGAAGATTTCCTGGATCTGCAGATTTTGACTCATCTCCTGAATGAAAAGAGCTTCATTTGAATGTGGCAGCTGCTGTCCACATGTGACCAAGAATTGACCACATTTTTCCTTCAGCCAATTGTGCTCCAAGAGCAAAAATCTTTCAGGAGGGGGAAAGGAGTTGGGCATTGGCTGGGCATTGCTTTAAGTCCTAAGTGCTATTCACTTGATGAATTTAACTCTGACTTCTCTCCTCTGTTCAAAAAGGAAGAGCATGCTAATTTAGGCCCTCGTTTTATCTGCTAAAAAACAGGGTCACTAAACCTCCTTCCCTTCAGTTCCTTTCTCAGCAGACAGGGAGACTTGCAAAGGCTTTAAGTGAATTCAGCATCAAATTCCTATTGATTCAAAGAGAAGTTCCATATCCAAAACTCCTTACTTACTTCTTCTGTACACAACTTTATTTTTAGAAGTCTTTGGATACCTTTGAAAATCACCGTAAATAATTAAATTTGCTTACAGACCCACATAGTAGGCAGAAGGATAGATGGATAAGGCAGACTGCAGGTGCAGGTGTGTCCACGTCAAGGTAGAAAATAAGGGCTTCTAGATCAACTCCTTCCCTCCCTAAAAATTAGTGAAAGCCAAGGGAGCTGGCAGAGGGAACTAGGGAAGATAAATCACCAGACTATAGACCTTATGAAATGCAAGCACGTTCCATGCTTCTGTTTCTTAATAAAATACACCCCAGTCCCCAAGAGACATTGGTAGGGAGCTGAGGGAGAGAGACATTTTTAATGGGTTCATTTCATTTATGAATGGAACACTTTCTCTTTTCTTCCTATTTTCTCCTTTTCTGATAGAACCCTTGGCTTACTGAGATGTGAAATAGGTGAAAGAAAATACAGTTTGGGACCATTAATTATGCTTTCTTATTGAGTATATAAATTTGATGTCAAGCAGGTCAGGTTGAATAGTATATATTTATTTCAAAAATATCATCTCTGTGAGGCATTGCTGCATCATCCTATTGATTTAGGTATTTTTGTTATTGTGCTTGATGCTTTTATGAAAGGCAGGCTATTAACAAACTAAATTGAAAAACTAGTGAGTCAGACTTTTCTCGGATGATCCTGAGTGCTACTTGCATGCAGCTTTAAATTGGAAAATACTGTAAAAGAATTATTCTTTTCTAATGGGGCAGTCTCCTCTTTGCAATCCATAAGCTTTATTTGTTGAAAAAAAAAGAGAAAAAACAAAAACAAAAACAAAAACTAGATAGAATTCTCATGCTCCACTGCCAGTCACCTATTTTCCTCTCCTATCTATAAAAATGTTAATCTTTTCATTTTAAAGGGTCACTATTTTTGACCTTGTTGGACACTTGTATTAAAATCCCTTGTAAAACAAGGTCTTCTTTAAAAAACAACACAGAATGTTTTGTGCTCATTCAAACAGCAGCCAAAAAGAAGCTGTTTGCTGCATTCCTTTCAAAGGCAAAAGCTGCAGTTAAGGTTGGGTGGACTGGGCTCAAAGGAACCAAAGGAATGAGACTGACTCTTTTCGGTGCTACCTGGGGCTCTTTCCCTTCTATCTACCTCATTTCTCTCCACTTCACTGCTTATAGGTTTCTTTCTGAGTTTCATGATCAAAGAGAGGCAAAAATCTAAGTGGAGAATTAATCAAAACACTAAAATTTCAGTTGGTTACATTGGGAAACCATAAATCACCTCATGGAATTAGGTCATCTGAAAGGCTTGGGAACATCACTAAACATTGAAGGTCCTGATTTTGTCACCCTTACTAGTATGATAAAGACAAATCGGTCAAAATTGTAGCTAGAATTGGCTCCGTCAATTCGTTATCACCATTAATGAGATATGAGGAGTGGTCCTCAGCTGTGGAATATGGTTCTGGCTCAGTAAGTCAAGATTAATTTTGCACTCTCAACTTTAGCTTTAGGTATAACTGGATTTGTCATTCCTTGCATTTTTTTTTTAAGTATTTATCCCTCAGTGATGCAAGGACTTAATAACTGATTTACTGGATCAGTTCTGTCCCTGTGAGATGTCAATAAAGAATGCCTAAGAAAAAGTATAACAAATCAAATATTTAATGACACGTTTTCCAGATTCTCTATCAGGCTCTTAAGGCACAGCTCAGGGACTTCTAGACACAAATTTGTAATCTTTATATTTCACAATCCTCAATGAGTTTTTCTTCTAGTAATTTCAATAATTTTCCCCATTGTCTTCTGAAGTCAATGCCACATGGTGCGGCATTAATGCAACTCTGCACTGTAGGAGAAACCACTCTCTGTCTTTCCTTCGGAATCTCTGTGCTCTAGCTATGATTCTGAACTGGAGTGAAGTTGGAGATAAACCAACAAGCAAAAAGGACTTTTGCTCTAAGTCTCAAAACGAAATTTTTGATGAAGTTCACAGAAGCTCTTCACCACAAAAAAAAAATGTTTACAGGCTTTAACTTCTGTTTGCCAGCTTGGATTCATATTGCAGTACTAAAAAGATTTTAGTAAATAACCCAAGTATGTGCAAACCTGACACACAGCCTTTTTGCTTTTACTTTACTTCTAAGTTTATAATGGAAGCATGCCTCAAAAGTGCCCATTTCAGTCTTTCAGCACAGCACAGAAGCCTGAATTGTATATTTGCCTGTTTCAAGTCCTCACTGGCAACCAAGACACAGAGCATAACAATAGCAGAGGCTCATCCGTGATTTCAATTACTGTACGCCTCAGATGGATGAGAAATGAATTCTGCATCTCAGGAAGGTGACTTAATCCAGTGTTTAATGTGCATTTTACCTCTCTCTGCCTTTGAAAGTTGCAAGTCTAATCTCTGTTGACAAAGTCTCCTTCCCATTCTCCCCTCTTCCCAACATAGATAAAAATGTCGTAAGGAAAAGCTAATGTATACAAGCAGGGCTGTCATTAGCTGGCAGCTAAAAGAGCAGTCCAGCTTCAGTCAGACCTATTGGTTGTCCTCTGCATCAGGTTACCACTGAATGAGGTGCTTGTTCCACCACTACGCTGAGAAGCTAATGCACTCATCATATTTTGACAACTGGGGATGTTCATGAGCTTGTTCACGATATTACCCCCATTACATAGACAAATGAGCTGATGCTAAGGGTAGTCAAGATCTCGAAAACTAGATCATCTACAGTAAAATGGGATCTAGGGAATATATCTGCTGCCTCCCCGGGGCATACCTTGAAACACTGCAAAAATATTTGACCTGTACAAGAGGCTGAAAGACAGACATGTATTGCTTTTTTTCTTTCTCTCTTTTTTTTTTTTTTTTTTGGTCCCCATCTTAATTACCTGTCTCTTTTGCACAACACTGAAATTTATTAGTCCTCTGTTCAAAGTTACAGGACTTCTGATCCTCCAGCTGGATTTATGTCTTGACCTAAGAAGAAAAGTAATAGAGAGTAAGATTAACAGAATGCTAGCAATGCTGCACTAAAAAACAAATCCCAGCACCAGAAACCTGGGCTCTTTATGTGTTAAAAAAGGAAACAACAAAAAGAAAATCAAAAAACACTATCCTCAGTTTTAACATTTTAAGGTGATCTTAACAGGGTCAAATAAAATGAAGCTGAAACAGTAGAAAAATAGAAGAAACTCAGGGGCTTGGAATGGACACAAAATTCTTAGAAACATGGAATTTTCCAGGAAGGAAGGTTGAGCAGAAATGAGCAACGCTACTTGGGGGGGAGCCCAGAACTCGAGACCAATTTAAACTGACAAGGAGATGGAGAAACTTAAAAACGTGTTTAACATGTTTACATGTGTAGACTGGATATTTAAAAGTCATTCCTTTTTTTTTCTAACAAGTACTGAAATCTCCCCCCAGAAAGTAAGGTGTATATGTGTGAGGGGATTATAAACACACCATTTAAATTTGAACTCCCTAGGATCCCAAGAATTCAGGAGTGTGTCACCATTGCATCAAAATTCTCCTTCATCCCCCAAATTGCACTAAAGATGCCTGAATCAAACCTGTATTCCCCCTACTGACAGATCACACTTCTTCAACCTCAACAAGCCCTAGCTGAGTATGAAGTTAGCTCCCTTCGCTTCCCTGACTCTACGAGGAATTATGCTGCAGAGGCAGCAAGCTGTTTTTTAGAGCACGGAAGGCAAGGAAAATGAAGCTTGATGCCAGCCCAGTGGGATATATACTCTCCCTGTGCATCTTTAAAGGGGAACCATCAACTTAAAAATCACTCTTCTGTCTGAAGTTTCCTTATCGCCTGCTGTTACAAGTAGCACTGACAAGTACCACAAATGAGAGAAAGCAGGTAATTTATGCAGTGGAGATTTCTGGTGGGTTTTTTTTATGTTGTTTGTTTGTTTATTTACTTTCAGTTTGCTTCTTTCTTTCATTATCAGTATCTGGTGTAAAAGCTGCTTAATTATTTCTCTGGCACAATCCAATCAGTCATCAGTCTGGATGGACTTTTCATCCAGATGGAAGAGAGAGTGTGTGCACGGCTGTGAGGGAGGGAGAGATGAGCAGGGAAGGAACATAATTCAAGGAAAGGTGAAAAAAAATAAAAATATCAGTCACCTTCTAAATATTAGCTGGCTACTGCGAGAGAACATTTTTTTTTTTAAGCACAAAATGCAGAAGAGGCATGCAGTGAGTCAGAGACAGACTTGGGAGAATAATCCATCAAAAGCTACTGCTTTGAAGAAGTAGCTTTTGCTTTAGATTACCAGGATACACGTTACCTTCCTCTTCTGTAAGGTAGTATTTAGGAGACAATTCTTCTGCAAAATAATACTAACCTGTTTTACACAAGGGGAGGTTTTTCTTGCTATTAAGTGGAAAGTGGAGCCCAGCTGAAGTGGAGCTCTTTTTTTGACCTATAGCACTGTATTAGGGGAATTATACTGTACAAGTAGAAGAGAAGAAATAGCTTAAATGGCAGCCTACCCCCAAGGGAAGCCTGACTTCAGTAGTAAACTTTAACTCAATTTCAGCTCCTTTGAGGTCAAATCTACTTCAGTTTTACTTGGTTTCTAGTCTCCTTGTTTTTTCTATTTTTTTTAATTCCCCACTGAGATTTATTTTGAATGGCATCCTTACATCTTGTTTAATTTTTTTATCATTAAAGAAAAAAAAATCCCTCACTTTCTACCCTCCTTTTCTTCTTGAAGATGAAAGTAAGGGCTTCACTAGCCCTAGAAGGAAATAATAATAATAATAATAGCATCTTCCATTTAAATAGTGCCTTTCATCCCAAAGCAGATTACATGTCGGGCCAATTTGTGCTTTTAGTTACATGGCTATGCATCCAGAATAATTCTGTCAGAATCAATAGTGTCTCTCAGGAGTTATCCCAGAATTAATTTCTATAGGATTTAGGCCTGTAGAGGTCACCACATCATCCTTTCCTCCTCCAGCAGATGATCACCATTCACCAGTAAGGTACTATTCCCCAGCCAACTTGTTCCCATGAATAGGTGTATGCCGTCCTGATTCCAGGAGGAGCATAACAGCTTTTAGCTTCACAAATCATCAGATCCAGAAATCACATGCCATTCTGTGATTCTGTTATCCAACAATGTCATAGAATCATAGAATTCTTAAGGTTGGAAGGGACCTCTAGAGGTCATCTAGTCCAACCCCCCTGCACACGCAGGGTCACCTAGAGCACGTGGCACAGGACTGCGTCCAAGCGGGTTTTGAAGATCTCCAGAGAAGGAGACTCCACAACCTCTCCAGGCAGCCTGTTCCAGTGCTCTGTCACCCTCACTGTTAAGAATTTTTTCTTTAAGTTCCTATGGAACTTCTGATGCTTCAGTTTGTGGCCATTTCCTCTAGTTCTGTCGGTGGCTACCACTGAAAAGAGGCCAGCACCATCCTCCTCACTGCCTCCCTTGAGGTACTTATAGACACTGATCAAGTCCTCTCTCAGCCTTCTCTTCTCCAGGCTGAACAGGCTCAGTTCCCTCAGTCTTTCCTCATAGGACAGATGTTCCAGGCCCCTGATCATCCTTGTAGCCCTGCGCTGGACTCTCTCCAGCAGCTCTACATCCTTCTTCTACTGTGGAGCCCAGAACTGGACACAATACTCCAGATGTGGCCTCACCAGGGCTGAGTAGAGGGGCAGGATCACCTCCCTCAACCTGCTGGAGACGCTCTTCTTAATGCACCCCAGGATCCCATTGCCCTTCTTGGCCACAAGGGCACACTTCTGCCTCATGGTCAACATGTCGTCCACCATGACGCCCAGGTCCTTCTCTGCAGTGTCTAGGGTTATTCCTCCCCAGGTGCAGCTCCTTGCACTTGGCCTTGTTGAATTTCACGAGATTTCTCACTGCCCAGTTGTCCAGTCTGTCCAGGTCCCTCTGGATGGCAGCGCAGCCCTCTGGGGTATCAGCTACTCCTCCCAGTTTGGTATCATCAGCAAACTTGCTGAGGGAGCACTCTGTGCCTTCATCCAGGTCATTGATGAATAAATTGAACAGGACTGAACTGAGGACTGACCCCTGGGGGACACCAATAGCTACAGGCCTCCAACTAGACGCTGCACCGCTAATCACCACCCTCTGAGTTCTGCCCTCTAGCCAATTGCTAATCCACCTCACTGTGCACTCATCTATTCCACACTGTCGGAGCTTGCCCAGGAGGCTGTTGTGAGGAACAGTGTCAAAAGCTTTGGTGAAGTTGAGATAGACAACATCCATAGCTCTCCCCTCATCTATCCAGCTGGTCATTCCATCATAGAAGGCTTGCTTGACTAACCATCACGTTAGTCAAGCAAGATTTCCCCTCAGTGAATCCATGCTGACTACCCTTGAGCATCTTCCTGTCCTCTATGTGCCTGGAGACAATGGCCAGCATGAGCCGTTCCATCACTTTCCCAGGGATGGAGGTGAGGCTCACTGGCCCGCTTTTGCCTGGGTCCTCCTTCTTGCCTTTTTTGAAGACTGTCATGACATTGGCTTTCTTCCAGTCTTCCAGCACCTCCCTCATTCTCCAGGATCTTTTCAAAGATGATGGAGAGTGGCTTAGGAGGAGTCCTGGTGGTGCTCAAATAATATGCTTTCATCTGAGGGAATGTGCACACACATGGGTGTTTCTTACAGATCACCCTGCACTTCAGTCTGTATGAGACCACTGCAGTCTTTGCCCTGCAGCCTTGGAAATGAAAACTGAGAGACACCCAGCTGCCATAATTGCATAGTGATGCAGGTATCAAAGAATAACATAGACAAAAGGTGCAAATAGAGCTGTTAAAGGATTTGGGCAAGATGCCAAAGCTAGGATATTAAATCAAGTCCCACTGCTCTCCTTCCAGCTTAGCATTACCCTTTCCTATGTAAAGTTGATGTTCTGGGGGCACAGTTCTTTCCTCCCATCATTTTCCAATGTCTAGCGTGAAGATAATGCTTCTGCTATTGCAAGACTGTTTCTGCAATATCTGTATAAACTGGAGGATGAAGGAGTAATGTCCAGCTTGTATATGGCAGAGCACACCTGTCCTAACTTTCTCTAACTAACTGCGTATCAGGGTGAGGTCTAGATATGCATCATTCCCCCAGGTGCTTTAGTTGCTTTTTGTGGAATAAAACCCAGGGAAGCACAAGGGAGGCACAGACTGTCTATACTCTCCTGTGTGTAGTCAAAGTGTGCTCACTCAGGGTCCAGGTTGCTGTGGAACACTGTAGGACATCCTACCCCACAGCCTAGGCACAGCTATTACCATTGCCTAAAGGCTTTATCTCTTCAAGTCAGAATAGTTCAGCCTTCTTGTTTAAAAGACCTATAGTTTATGGTTTCCACTGTAATGTACTGGTGTTACATCTTGCTTACACCTTTGCAGATATGCCTGAAAGTGAAATCTGGTGTTCGTCTGTTCTCCCAGAAAGCTCACCTGAATTCCATGAACCTCTTGATGTGCAAAAGTTCTGGGAGATCAGCCCAGGAGTAGGCTTTCTCATGGTATTTCTGGTGCTTTCTATATCAGGTCATGGCTGAAAATACCATGAGAACAATATATTTCACAGCATTTTCACACGAAAATGAAACTTAAAAATGAATAAACCTTTTCTAAATGGGAGAAAAGAATATTTGGATCAAGTTCGATTTGAAGTTTGAAGGGTGAATGTAATGAGGATTTATTCTATCTAGAAAAATTGATTTGGTCACCCTCAGCTATAGACAGTACAAAATTCACAATATGATATAGCTGGTGCTTGTATGAATAGATTGTACATTTACAAAGAGAAGGATTAAGGAAAAAGAATCTTCCTTAATTACATCCTGTAATTCATAACAGAATAACCTTGTAAAAGATCAAACAGTAATGGGGGCAGAAAGGGCTTAGAGTATAGCACAGAGGAACAGAAAGAGTTCGCCCTTTCCAATATACTGTCTCTAAAGAGTCATGCAGGACATGACCATTTAGGAACTCAGAGATGAGACGAGAGAGGGAACATTACTGTTGCAGGGCCTGAGGCTGTAAATGTTTATTCATGTAGCAATCAATTCTAGCTATCACACACACATAGCTATGCAGACACACATACATATATGACCTCTCTGTATCAGAACAGGTTTCAATAATTAGCAGAGGGGCTCCTCCCCTTCTACTCAGCTTTCTTCCTCCTCTACTTAGCTCTGGTGAGGACGCATCCAGAGTACTGAGTGCGTTTCTGAGCTCCCCAGGGCAAGAAGGACATTGAGCTTCTAGAGAAGGTCCAGCAGAGAGCCACAAAGATGATTAAAGGACTGGAGCATCTGTTTTATGAGGAAAGACTAAGTGAGGTGGGCTTGTTTAGTCTGGAGAAGAGAAGACTGAGAGGAGATTTGGTCAACATGTTCAAGTACCTGAGGAGTGACTATAGGGAGGATGGGGCCAGGCTCTTCTCCATGGTGGCTGGTGACAGGATGAGGGGTAACGGGTGTAAGTTGGAACACAGGAAGTTCCACCTCCATATGAGGAAGAACTTCTTTACTGTGGGGGCAACAAGAGCCCTGGCACAGGCTGCACAGAGACGTTGTGGAATCTCCTTCTCTGGAGATCTTCAAAACCCACCTGGATGCCGCCCTGTGTCACATTCTCCGGGTGTCCCTGCTTGAGCAGGGGGGTTGGACTAGATGATCTCTGGAGGTCCCTTCCAACCTTAACCATTCTGTGATTCTGTGGCTGATATACTTCTTTTCACAGTATCCTTGTGAACTAGGATGTTTTTTCTTCTTCTACACCTTTAAGTGTGTGTATGTGGGGTGAAGTAAAAGGAGACTAGGGTTGAGCTCTATTTAAGCATTGAAAAAAAATTTATGTTTCCAAGATAATAAAAGCAATACAGATTCTCCAGTATGAGCCTGTTTCTTTAATTTTTTTTTTTTTTAAAGCCAGTAACTGCATAACATAAAACAGAATCAAAGTCCCTTTTCATTAACTTCTTGCTCTCTCTGTGATATTTGTGTTCTTAACTGCACTGTTGACCAACTTCAGTAAGCAGAGTAGAGGAGCTTTCTTTACTCCTTCACCCATAATTGATTAGACTATGCTATAGTTTGATGTTTAAGAAATTATGCGGAGAGTTGAATATGTACATTGACTACGTTTAGACTTTATGTATATTAGCCAAGAAGCAAGCATCCTTGCTACCTCCAAAATGTTCTCTTTTTTTTCAGGCTAGCTCCACTGGCTTTTATCTTTGGAGTCTCTTGCCTTATTTAGCAGTAGAAGTTTGATGTAGATCATAGGTGGAAGTAGACAATATAGACCTCAGGCCAATCCTGCTTTTTCCTTTGTAGTTCTATTCCACCTGTAGAAAATATCTGATCTGATCTGAAATCAACAGGCAATATACAGCAACACTTCATTGAACATAAGGACTAACAGTAAATTGACCCATCAACATCCTTTTAACAGAATTCAGAGTTTCCAGTTGCCTATGCAGTACTTTATGTTAACTAGCTGTGGAATTTTATCTAGTGTAAGAAGTCGTAAAAATACACTTTATACACTTTTTATAAAAATAAACCGGTTCTCCATCAGTTGTCTACTATCAAGAAGAATCTCAGACTTCATATTCCAAACAGATTGCTAATGTGAAGTATTAATTCAGATATTTTTCGCCTTAGAAGAGAGTTCATAAGTACTCTTTAGTTTTGTCTACTGACTAGCTCTGTTCTTCTTCTTGCTCAACATTTAGGTTATGTAGGTCACTACATGTATAATTTTAAAGTCACTACACTAATAGATTGTGAACTTCATGTTTGGCTTATGATTCGCCTTGCTGGTAAGAGGCATAAGATTTCTTAGAGATAGTCCAGTGTTGAAACTGCAGACTCCAAGGGGATCGCTTTGTACCTCACCATCAGTGACTTGTCCAACATCACACAGGAAGTCTGAAAAGGCACTTGAACCTGTGTGCTTGGCTAGTTTCCTAACCAACAAAAAAGCTTTTATTCTAAAACCACATTGGGATTATTCCCTAAGTAAAGATTAAGGAAGCCTTCACTTGTCATTTCTTCATAGTTTGATGGGAAGCATTTTCCTTCCATAATTTCCTCACATAGAACTTCTAAAATTTCTGTGTTTACCTCAGGCTTGTGTCTCATCTTCTCGGTTTTACAATCTTTTTCACCTGCTAACTGGTGACAATGATTCAAAACCAATGTAATTTTCTTGTGGCTTCATTGCTTCACAGTAGAACGGAGGAAAGGACTCCAGCTGTTTATATGCAATATGTAACAATTATGAATTCAATTTCCAGAAGCTGTCTGCAGCTATGGTAACAGTGCCAGGAGAATGAAGACAGGTTGTTACAATCAGGCATCTTGGGGTGAATTTTCATCTGTGGGCCTATCCTCACAGCTTCTGCTAGAAACACTGACCGTACACTAACATGGTAATATGCTACTGTCTTAGGTAATATGCCATGGTAATATACTACTTCAGCATGTTACTTTTGGCCTGTGAGGGTTCACCAGCTACAAAACACTGAAGCTACAGCTTAGGGAGAGATTCTGGATGATCTGCAATGAGTTGTCAGAGCTACACCTATGGATTAGGCAGGACACATCAGATTCATAATAAACTGTCATCTCATTCGTGCTGGGAATCTTGCTTCTCCTAGAACACTAAACTTGAGCCTTGATGTTTATGAACGAACAAATATTTTTTTCACCAGCACTAGCTCTATCTTGCATAGTTTCTCCGTAACATTCTTGATAACCTCTCCTCCCTCCAAGTATTTATAGAGAATAAATACAGCTTTACTCAACCTTTGTTTTCCCAGATTAAACTAGTCTAGCTGTTGTGCTTTTCTCTCAGAGTCGACTCTCTGTAATCCTTTTCTGAAACTATTCCCATCTAAGCTATTTTTTTTTTCTATGATCTCTTTCCAACCAGAACAAGATACACTACTTGAGGGAACTACTTCCTTTGTACAGTAGCAATCATAGTTCCTTTGCATAGAATTTGTTTTGTGTGTGTGTGTGTGGACAGACACTTCAAACTGATGATCAACGGCTTTTAATACACCTAATCAATATCCCCTTGTTTCATCTCTCTTCAGTTATTTCCAATTCAAGAACTTTAAACATATAGCAAAAAGAGATGACTTGTGCTTCAGTAAAAAGGCACTCTGCTTTTACCACTGCATTTCTTTCTAAATCTGTTACTTGATTCCTCAGTATGTTTCTTTTCTACAATACCTTGATCCTTCTCTGTGTTGACAAGGCCTCCTGACTTTGTGTCATCAGCAAACTGAAATAGCATACTCCTGTCTCCAATTAATGAAAATAATAAGATAGTTCTAGCCTATCTTTGATCATGAATAATGTTCTCCTTATCTAATAGTTCACCACTCAGTTCCATACATATTTACAAATCTTCACCTAATTCATCTAACTGCCATCTCTTCTGGCTTAAATAATAATCCCAGCATGGACCATTCTGAACAGTTTCTTAAATTCAGATGGATTAGATCGATTAAATTTCACTTGTCTAGAAAATCAGTTATCATGGAGTGGTTTCAGTTTAGTTTGGCAATCTATCTATCTTTAGTAAACTCATCTCCTATTTTATTCTTTTTTTTATTTTTCTATCTTTATTTTTTTTAATTCAAAACTTATTCTAAAACACTTCTTAATACTAAGTCTAGACCAATGGGCCTAGAAAGAAGAAAAACAGAAAAAAATAATAGAGAGAGGATTAAGATTGGAAAGGGTGAAGAGAGCAGGGAGAAGGACATCAGAGAAAGAGACATGGAAAGATTTTAATTGAACTGTACTTGTCAATTTCAGGGAGCTTTATGATATATACGCAGGGAAAATCATTTGCATCTCCTCCCAGGGACCGCACCTAAATAGCACAAATTATTTTGCTAGTTTTCCTCCTGGGAATTTTCACTTCCCACATTTGCAGCCGCCTCTAGCTCAGCCAGGCTCTTAATCACTCAAAGAGAACATTCTGAAAGACGCTTTCTTCTGTCTGAAAGACAGCTTAACATTTGTCTCCTCAGTCAAGGCTGTTTAGCCCTGCCCAAAATATTCTTACTCTTGTCTGCATCAAAGTGCAAAGCTCTCTTCTCCTTTGCTCCCTCTCCCTCTTAGTTTTCCTTTTTTTTTCTCCCCTTGCCTTTCCTCTTTTTTCCTTGCCTTAGAAAGACAAGCTTTCTAAGTTGCCCATGCTCCCATGGCACTGTGATGAGTTTGGGATCATTCACGGTGTTTAAACCTTTCAAGAACATTTTCCACATGGAGAATCCTCTTAAAGTGAATACATCATTGTACATGATTATCCATGCTTAAAGGAACAATCAGCAGAACAATATGTCCTGTTCTCAGTGCTGCCTGTGAACTGCACTTTCTTTTTACCCCCTTTCTTGTTTGTTGCATTTTGTTGTCTGAACAGCTATTGGCTTGGAAAGCAGCTGTTGGTAAATTATTCACCAACAAGCCATAAAATTTGGTTCTGATTAGTTGTAGTGCCTTTCAAAAGGCTGGCAACCTTAGTTGGGAGATCTCTCTACTCTTCAAATCATGGCATCAAGCTAATCAGAGAATCTCTCATCTAACAAATCCATTTTTTTTTTTTCCTGCAAGCAGGAAAAAGTCCTTGTGCACTTTCTGAATTTCTTGCTTTCAGCTTCTCCCTCTCTGCTTTCCTTGAACACCAACAAAGCCCAAGGCTGCATTTCCCCTTTCCTTCCCCTTTCCCTTTCTGGGAGTGAACATATATAGGGAAAAAACAAACAAGAAAAAAGAAGAAGAAAAGCCTTTCTTAGTCTCTAAAGAACTGCTTCCATAGAAATTTCCACTAGCACCTTTTAAAAAGTTTATCAGGTTAGAAAGGTAATCATTTTCTATGGTTAGAAAATACAATGTGATGGCTGATAGTTACAAAGTGAGGGCTAGCAGAGATGGTTACTTTTTTTACTTCTTTTACTGTTAAAATTGAGTGTGTATGTGTGTGTGCCTATCTGTATCTATATGCATAAAATAAATCAGGAAAATGGAAATTTACCCTGGAAGGGTTTGCCTGTTCCAAAAAGTATCCTAAAAGACTCAGATTTCTGTTTTGGAAATAAAATATATGTAAGCTGTATGTTACGTTAAGCTGTATGACAAAAATAGTTACTTCTACCTCTTCTTAAGGGTGATTTTCCTCTTTTTTCTTTTTTTTTTAATCCCTCCAGGGAGAGAAAAGCTTCAATACTCAACCTACCCTCCTCCTTCAGGAACAGAGGTGTTCTCACTGTCTTTCTCCATGTTCTAATATTAATAAAAAAAGAACTTCATGCCAGAACTACAGTCAAGTCAGTTCAAAACTTAAGTTCAACCTCTGGTTGACAGTTCAATGGAAACAATGCTCAGATTCAAGATCTTCATTGTGTTTGTATTTTTCCTTTCTTAAAGTACATACATTTTCTTGAGCAGCAGCAGCTGCTCTGATGGAGACAATCATCAACACAAAAGCCTTCACTACGAAATGAAAGTTCTAAGAAGGTTACATGAACATTCCAACTGCTTATGCTTAATACTTCAACCAACTAACAAACAGATATCTATAATTATATATACATGTTTTCCTTGTCTTTCTTTTTACATTAGTAAATGTAAAAATGTGGGATTTGCACCTGATTCTTCACCAAATAGGAAACCTGTGGCAGAATTCAAGTTTTCCAAATTCAGTCACCATTTACTTTTGTATGAAGCACTTAAGTACTTTCCTAAGTGCCATAGGCATATACTCTGATAATATATTTTTTCTTTATATATATGCACACAGCTAGGGGTATGTGTATGTATATATCTAACGTATCCTACATATGGGCTACAGTCAATAAACAGAGCTGCTGCACAATTCCATGGAGAGATTCCACACATTCAAATTTACACAGGCATAATTTTCCATGGACAGTTTCAAAGCCTTCTCTAGCATCAAGACTTATATGCATTGAAAATGAATCATAGAATCAGTGAATCACTGACATCGAAAGGGACCTCTGGAGATGATGTAGGCCAATCCCTCTGCACAAGTAGGGACACCTAGAACACATTGCACGGGATCATGTCCAGGCAGGTTTAGAGTATCTCCAGAGAGGAAGACTCCACATCCTCGGAAGGAACTTGTATTGAGGTCTCAGTGTGACCACTAACAAGGTCCCTGGATATTTGGCACCTGAAACGTCAGCTTCACACAAGTACATGCTAACCACAAGGCTGCCAGCTGCTCCAAATGACATCAGCAGTATCTCAGCCTGTTGAGATGTGTCTTCTCAGATCAGGGTAGCGAGGAGATCACACTTGAAAACAAGCTCTATGGGAAAGAAATTGTAAGGACATATATGAATGCAGATGATATTGTGGACTAAGCTTGACCAGTTTTATCCATTTAAAAGTTGGATGTGTGAATAAACCAGTAATACAGGCTTCCTCTACACTTGATGAAGAGTAACAGTAGAGGACTTTTCATACCATTTGTGCTAAGTACTGACCTGAGCATTGGATAACTGATCTGGAGAATTTCACTCCAAAATGGGCAGAGGGCATGGATGACTAACTGACTTAGAACACATGGCTCATTTTTAGGTGGCAAAGCTTATGGTAGGTAGATGCCATACTAAAATTTATAGCAGCCAACTGGAATGGAAATATCTTTTCTGGGCTAGACTCCCTGTACTGTCTCTGTATAGCTATCCATTGGATAAATGTAGCCTGGGTACAAGAACCTTGGCAAGCTATTTCAATGCAAGCTTAACTTTTTAGCATGTAAGACGCACCATTAGAGTCATGACATTTCTGAAGTACTTCAAGTTACTGTGCAATTCCAAGGCTCTGAACCAAACCTGAAAACCACATTTTTGTTCACAAGCATTGAACTGCACAAGATGCTTTAATATTTATGGGATTTTTCTTCTTGTTTGCTGTGCAGTATTGCAAGTTGCAGACAAAAATCAAGGCGTCATCCTCCTGACGAGGGAAGTGATTTTGATGGTCAGGTACCAGGACTTTCTGAAAGAAAAGGCACAGTATGAACATGATGATGCCACTGTGACTGTTATTGTTGGCAATAATAATACCAAATTACAACCTGAAAAAATACAAGTATTCTGTTGACTTAAAAAATGCTTAGCTAATGCCCTTTTCATATTAATGAGATTCGATTTTTCAATCACTATGAAGGACATCACCTGTGCTCCTTGCCTCCAGGTTTATCTACATGGGTGGAATAGATTCTGAAAACTAGCACTTAGAGAACTTTCTCAGAAAGGTATTTCCAAATGTCAGCATTTTCTATTACTTTGTCATTGACTTCTAATGTGTTTTCAGAATGATTTGGTCCTTTCTTGGGTAAAGAAGAAAAATGGAAATCGAAAAAAAAACTTATATCATTCATTATTATGCAGCTTTCGCATTGCAAAACACAATTTATAGCTAAGAACTCACCTTCCTTTCTGCTGTGCCACTTCAAATGTCCAATGCTAAACAGAAGGTGCTATAAAAATGTCTGCCCTCACTCTAAGAGATTCAGATGATTGACAATAAAGTGGAAAACTGTTAAACATGTAACCTTGGTGCAAGTTCTATGGAATATTTATTCTCCTATTATTGTATTCTTTGGTTTGGTTTGTTGTTTTATTGTATTGCATTGTATTCAATTAAGCCTTGCTGCACCTATGCCCAAATTAAATGCCTGCAATACTGGCAGAAGGAAAGCAAAGGAGACAGCCCGCAGAGATCATATACGTGCTGTGCACTATCTCAGAGCTTTAGGGACCCATAACTGTCTACCCCATGGGCACAGTGTGTGACAGTATTATCTTAGGAACAAACTACTAATGGCTAGATGGTATAGTTATTTCCTATTTCGTACTACTCTGAGGAGGTAGAAAGCTCCTTCTTTCTTCACGCAGCTGAGTTATTCTCTTATGCTTGGACAGCTTTTTGGGTGATTAATAAGCAAACATTGGAGCCAAGACAACTCCTCACTTGACACTGGATAAGTCACTGCTGTAGGCCTATATGCAAGCACAACAAAGCTAAGTGGGATGATGGAGAGTGTTTACTCTTTCTCTCTTAAACATAATTTCCTACATATTTAAATATGGCTGTTATAGTCTAGTCCTATATAATTTATAATATAGAGGTGAATATAAACTAAACCTGCAAGAATTATTACTTTTGAAAAGGATTTTAAACAACCACCGTACTGCTTGTTGCCTCTTGTTTCTTTACCATTTGTGGGTTTGTTTCCCTCTCTCTGGTAAGACACTGATCTTATCCAGGAAAGAAATCTCAAAAATATGACACCATCACAGATACAGCATGAAATTACATTGCCAAAACAGGATGTTTTTCAGATGGTATTGAGGTTCCAGAAGTGCAGACAATGCAAAACAAAGCAATAATGACAACATCCAGGAATATAAGAAACAAAAATAAAAGGCACGATGCAAGTAAAATAATGAAATTTAGCAAAGTTGAGGGAAGGGCTTAACGCCTCAGCTTCATCATTTTAGAGCCACATAAGGTTTTATGGAGTTTCAGCATAGAAGACATCACTTGAAATGGAGTTTTACAATGTAGGCAGTGTTAGTAGCTACATCTCTCTCAACCCCCTGGTAATTTTGTCATCTTTTGGTTACTGGGATCATCTTTTGGTTATAAGTAATCAATCACTTACATTTGTACGTAAGAATGTATTTCTGCTAGCTACCTCCTTAGGTACATTTTTTCAGTGACCACTGCCTGTGGTGATACTGCACTCTCAAAAATGGCCTTCAGAATGAAAGAGAAACACTCTTTTACCTGATACATATTCTACTTCAGCAGCTGGTCTTAGAAAATTCATCTCCTGACTGCTACACTAAAGCAAGCTCATATTCTGGAGGTGATCAAGTTCCTAATCTTTTAAGTGTGTGACTTTGCCATCTGTGTAACTTTAAGCTTAACGGTTGGGGAGAAGAATGGGTCTGCTTGTTTGATCATGTGCGCTTTTTTGTATGTCCACTTTCCTTTAAATTTTTGGGGGCAACATCAGAAAAGCGACAGTACCTACTCTTCTGCTATAGTCATGGAGAAAGATACAGCTCTCTAGGAGGCACAGTCCAGACTGATCACTCTAGATAACTCTCTAGAGAATCTCATCCTTTTAATTGCCTGTTTAACAAGTACAGATGCCAATAAGGATACCAATACCCTCTGTGAATCCTAGAGTTTCACTTTGTTACAGTACTACAATGGTACTACAGTGATACAGTACCATGGTACTACAAGTTATTTTGATAAACTACCCCAAAATGAAGAGGGAGAGTGAGGGAGGGGGCTGTCTTGTGGAAGAAAATATTTATTTATTTTTAAAGGATGTGGCTCTAATTTTCTACTGATGTCAGTGGAAAAATCACTGCTTCTCCTCAAATCAAGAGAAAAAAATAAAGTAAAATGGTCATGAGAAGAGGGTAATGCATCATGAGAATATCCAGTGAAGCACTATAATTTTCAGAAGGTGATCACTTATACTTAGCTGTAACTAGATGTTCAAAACCTTGTCTTGAAAAAAGGAAATGTCATTGAGGTCTTCTTCTAACAACCTGAGAATTGAATTTCAGAGTTTGCTTAGACTTCTCAACTATTAGTTTCCCAGAAAAAATATTAATTCAATCGCCTCATGACTGACTGACAGTGTAGCAAAATCGTGTTATATTTGGTTAGTTAGGTAACTACAAAGTTTCACAGAGTGACTTACCTCAACTTCAATAAGCAAGTCACTCAACATAGGAAGTCACTCAAGGAATTAAATTATGTTCTTGGCACACTGTCTTAATTTTTAAAGGCTGTCTTCTATTTCATTTGCGCATGCTTTCTTCTTCTTGGGATGCAGTGTGAGATATTTTGATTGGATGTCTTGCATATGTAATAATGTGCTCTTCATCAGTGAATCGCACAATTACAATTGAAATACAAAGTCTAAGTTACTGTCCCTGTACTTGAATAAGGACGAAGTATACAGCTTCTGGAAAGGAATTCTAAAATGGCAATAGCAGTTTCTAAATTTCTTCTTTTGGCTACCTTCTTACTCAATTAGCAAATGGTGTTTCTCTAATAAGATAGAGAAGCCAGTAATATGATAGGAAGTCATTAATACAATATAATCATAGCCTAAGATCAAACTCATCTCCTCTCTCTTTAGCTTGTCAAGTGTTTCAATATTTTATGTTGTAATGTGATGGCCAGAACTGATCACTGTAATCTAAGTGTGGATCTGACTAATGCATTGTATAATCAAAGATTTCCTTCTGACTTAAATTCACTTGTATTTTCTTGCTCTTGTTAGTGCAGAATGGCACCCGTAAGATTTAGTGTGGTTAAAGATCAATTGTCATAGGTTCTATTCTGAACAGTTGTTGAATTTCCTTTCATTTTTGAAGGTCTGCAACAAATGTTTACACATTTGCCTTCTCTCTCTCTCCTTATCTTTCACTCGTAAATTTTCTCTCTCTTTCCCTGCTCATATCTCATTCAAATTTGCCTGTTTATGTCTAATAAGTCAGGGAGAAAACATGAGCAGGTGCTATTTCTCTTCTTCTCTTTCCTTATTTTTTAAAAAATATTTCAGCATTTTATTTTGATTGGTATGACCAAAGGTTAATTCCAGCTAATAATAAAAATGAATAAAAAAGATATGATCTATCCTACCTTTATCATGGTGGATGATAAGTTGACCATGAGGCAGCAGTGTGCCCTTGTGGCCAAGAAGGCCAATGGGAACCTGGGGTGCATTAAGAAGAGCATCTCCAGCAGGTCGAGGGAGGGGATCCTGCCCCTCTACTCAGCCCTGGTGAGGCCACATCTGGAGTATTGTGTCCAGTTCAAGAGGGACAGTACAAGAGGGATGTGGAGCTGCTGGAGAGAGTCCAGCGCAGGGCCACAAGGATGATCAGGGGCCTGGAACATCTGCCCTACGAGGAGAGGCTGAGGGAGCTGGTCCTGTTCAGCCTGGAGAAGAGAAGGCTGAGAGGGGACCTGATCAGTGTCTATAAGTACCTCAAGGGAGGCAGTGAGGAGGATGGTGCTGGCTCTTTTCAGTGGTGGCCACTGACAGAACTAGAGGAAATGGCCAGAAACTGAAGCACCAAAAGTTCCACAGGAACTTAAGGAAAAATTTATTGACAGTGAGGGTGACAGAGCCCTGGAACAGGCTGCCCAGAGAGGTTGTGGAGTCTCCTTCTCTGGAGATCTTCCAAACCCGCTTGGCTGCAGTCCTGTGCCACGTGCTCTAGGTGACCCTGTGTGTGCAGGGGATTGGACTAGATGACCTCTAGAGGTCCCTTCCAACCTTAAGCATTCTAGGATTCTACGATTCTATGATTCTATGATTCTTTCCAAATGACACCTGACATTTTCAGACAACACAGTGCCTAGAGCAAGTCCAGATGGTGTTCTTCATATTGGCATTGTTCTGTGGATTAGCAAACTATTCTGTTTCTAAACTTGGCACACATTTTTCTAAAATTCATATATTTTCCAGCCATAGTCCTTTGGAAAATTTGAAGATTATTTGTTTTTTGTCCTTTCTTTAAACCGTTTCCTTCTCATATCTAACTGAATTTACCACTGTTTTGAAATTTGTTAAACCAAATCTTATGATTTAACAATCTTAAATCAAATGGAACTTAGACTCTATATTTGTTTCCACTTTACATGCTTTTTCTGAACATGTTGAAGAGACTCTCTGATAAGTAGCTACTTCGTCTGAAAGTAAAGTGAAACAACAGATTCACTGTAGGCCCCATTGCACCTTTCATACTGCACCCAAGGAGAAGAGTAGGATAACAAATGGCCTTACAAACATTGTGAAGCCAGCATTCCAGAATCTTTGGGTTTGGACAGAAAGTGCAACTCACTAAAACTCTTATGAATTATTCAACACATTTAGAATCTGTCAAAATATATAATTGGAAATTTGGAAATATTTAATTTCTGTATCAACCCTTTCCTTGAACCCTTTCCTTGAAAGGGTTGATCCTTTTTTCTCCTATTAGTTTGAATTTCAAATAAGCATCCTGAACCACAAGAAATCTCTCTCTCTTGCTACTTAGGAATCATGGAAGCTAATTCTTGGAAGGTGCCACATTCCAGCTGGTCTGAAGTTTTTGAAAGAAGTAATGAAACTCTGAGGGAACTTGCAGATTACATGGGAGAAGAAACCTCTAGAGGGAATCTGCCTATGAGTTAGGTACCAACAGGACAGCTATTCCTATGATATGTGCTTTTGAAATTTTATCATTATGCCACAGATAAAAGGTTGAATCTTTTCCATGATTCCTTTGGCAGAACACATTAATTTCCGTGGGTGAATTTCAGGGTTTTGACAAAAACAGCAGGTCAGAGTTGTCAACAAGATTGAATTATAGGTCTGAGTTCTTGATTCAAAACTGCTAAAATCACATACAGTTGAACACAAATATAAGTGCCTGCAGTAGGACCTCAGCAACATAACTTTGTAGAAGTTATTTATCTAATTCCTAAAGGGAAAGTTGAAAATACTAACCGTGTATATTAAATCAACAATACTTTAGAATCCCCAGAGTTAAAATATCAGCATCACACTTTGCCTTAGGAATTGTAAGGGCTAATATATAAACACATAAGAAATTAACTCCAAACATTTATAACAGGTAATTGAAAATCATAACCTTTCCATATTTTGTTTTTATCCACTTTACTGATTTTTATAGCAAAGATATAATTTTCTATTTAATGCTCTAAAGCAGTGAAAACAAAACAAAACAAATAAAATGTTTTCATCCTCTGCTACATTCTCCAGGACTTTTTCTTCTGAAGTGGCAATTTCTGTGATTCTCGGCGCTAACCTAGTGGACTTAATAGCTCAGCTCCAATAAAATGACCAAGAACCCTGATATTTCACTACTTAGTCACAATGGCACTTTAGGTTAAACAATCATTGGCTCGGTTGTGAAAAATGGGATAAATTAAAATTATTTTCTTCACAAGGACCAAAGGGTTGGCAAGTAATATATTGAAGAAATTTCCTGGACATAATGGGTTACATTAATTTTCAACTGCAAAACAATTCCTTCAGCATTATTTTTCAAGTAAGAAAAAAAAACCTTGCTATTTGTGCTATTTATTTCTTACAGAAAAGAGGAAACACATTTCAAAGAAGGGATTAAGGAAGGCATATCAGAAAATATTGCATAAAACTGACTGTAAAGAATTCCGGCTAATTGGTTACTCATTTGCCTTTATCCAAATGTGGTCAGTTTTAGTTGTGACAGTATATATAAAAATACATGTTTCCTTCTTGCCCTGTAAGAAGAGTTTGCTTGTTTGTGTTAAACAAACTTTTTCAGCAACTTACCTATGTTCTTCGTAACACTTTTTTCTCCCTCCCATTGGTATGTCCTTAAACCATTTGAACAGACTGAAGACAATGTCTTCTCTGCTCAAGGGAAAAGCCCAAAACCTCTTCCTATGCAACTAATAACAAATGCTTTTGTTCTCTGAGTGCGATGGTCTCCTGCTACTCTATTTAAAACGAATGTAGTGTTTACAGACCTGTTTGTATAACTAGAGGCTTTATTCACTTCTCATGTAAATTGGCCTTGTTTTGTTGTAGTTAATGGAGCAATGATGACTTTGATCAGCAAAGAATTCAGCCATCAGGGAGCCCATCACTCAATTTATTCCTGAAATTATTATTAATGGAGACATCTGTGGGAAGCCACAGCAGAGAGGCCAAGGTGTGAATGAGCTAAAGGTCTGAACTCTGAACCCTTCAAGTAGCAATCAGAAAGAATGGACTCAGAAGAAGTTGGAGCAGGTCACACCACAGTTAATCTAGCCCCGTTTCCAGTGCAGGCCAGTTGTAGATGAATGGAGAAGCAAACGAGAGTAGGACAAAAATTTTTTCCTGGCATGTTGTTCCACCACCCATGCTTTGTGTGCACAGGAGCTTTCCAAGTCATTAAGTGGCCTCTTCTTGGTACAAGGCTTACTGGATTTTTCTTCCTTTTTTATTTTTTTTTTTGAATTTATGCACACTTTGCTACATCCTGCAGCATTGAATTCCACAGATTAACTAGTTCTGTAAAAAGTGTGGAGTCTGTAACAGCTACTGTTTCAGTTCTTCTGTGTATGAACTGAAAGTTAAGGTTCTAGTCACACACTTAAAATTAAAAAGCCAACTTTTTTTAAAAAAACAAGTTTATCAATAACCTGTGGAGACCCTCAAAAATTCTGAAATCCACCAAACACTGAATTAAACTTTCCAAATTAATCTTCTGCTATGATACATGCCAACAGTTAATAGAAGTTTTATGTGTTTGCTCTGACAGAATCAACAATCAGCTGTCTTGGCACCTAGTGCCCCGTTGAGAATCCAGCAATTATGGCATTAAAAAATAAATGAAAAAAATTGACTTAAGAGCACATCCATTGACATCAGAAATACTAGATTTGATGTCATTGATTACAATTGTTTTGAGTACAACATCATTTAATGTTATACACTAATAATGCTTAAATTTGGGCCAACTGACCTACATGAATAACATAAACCACAATCTTTAGAAAGGTAGACTCGAATACACTTAATGTAACACTATATCTCACTAGTTTATGCCAAGGAAAGTGTCTGAGAGACACTGGTTGCTTCAAATATATTAGCCTCTTATCTCAGCCTCTTCTCCTTTGGATACAATTAACAAAGAAAATAGATTTTTTTTTTCCTTTTACTTAAAAATGGCAATATTGAAAAAATAATCTCCATTCAGAATGATGGCCTAAATTGAACATTTTCAGTGATTTAATAGTCACTGAATAATTCAGACTGGAACCATCAAAGTAAAAATGCCCAAAATACCTTAACATTTAATATTCCAGTAGTAATAATTTTTTATACAATATTCTCTGTTGTTTGGTTTAAAAATAGCATTTTGATATATATTTTGAAACAGAAGTATCATTTTAAGATGATTTTTATTTCATTTCTTCAAATCAGAGTATTATCTTAAAAATAAATAATAATGGTTAAAACATTTCCATCATGAAATAGTTTCATATATATATATATATATATTTACTATATTGATTTCTATTCTTTTTTTGGTATGTCTATATATATATATATATTCTTGTAGGTAAATGTATATATCCCTCCATCTTTCATTTGGACTGAAGAAGTGAGATAAAGAGTGCACTGAATGTTGCTCATTTGTTTTGACTTTATGGAAAAAATGTGGTCTGCAATGGGATTTCTCACAGCAAACAGTACCACATGGAAAAATTCCCTTCACAGTTTCAAATACTGTTTAATCTTTGTTAACTTCTGCTCTGGTTTTCTCTCCTCGTATTGTTCTATTGACTTTGTGTTTATTTCTTAACTTACATGCATTAGTCAGTAACAAGGACATGCTGCTTTGGTTAGGACTGTTTCTATTCTGAGCTTTGTCACAGATTTTTTAGACGCATTGTTTGGGTCCAGAAACATCCAAACTACTGCCATTGGAGGTTTCTAACTTGCACTGTAATTAATTCTCTTCTATAGCTTATGGAAACATGCACTTCCAGGGAGTGAGTCACTCAGATCTAAACAACTGCCTGAAGAAACATACCCCTGTTCTGGACTGAAGGTGGAGCTCAAGGTGATCAGACTTTTATCTTAGGCCTCTCAACCAAATACATAAAGTTAGATAGAATAAATCCAGGCCACAGTTTCTTGGAGCCTCTTGGAACTGTTGTGGATATGAATATCTTAAACACTGGACTAATGAAAGTCACATAATTACTTTAAATGATCGCTAAATGTCATCTGAATAAGTTAACTGATGCCTGTGACAAAATAAGAACTTTATTTTTATTGAAGTGTTTGACATGCAAGACAACATTCCTTACCTAAGTTATTGTGAATTCAGATATGATTAAACTTCCATGTGCATTTCGATCCCAGATAGTGCACTGGAAGCCAGCAGATTAGAATCAGTGCAATTAGAATTTGGTACAGCCAGGATTTTCCATGACAGATGTTATAAGAGAATATTCCCTGGCAGTTTCAGCAATTAACCATGCTTAAGGTAGTTTAGTGTGAGAGTTTCAGATATGAGGAAGTGCTTGGGCAGATTCTTGGAGGCAAATGATAGGAAGCATGAACAGGATGTAAATAGACTATAAAATTCTCAAAGACCTCAAAATTATGCAGACAGGACAAACAGGAAGGTTTTATTTACAGTGTATTAATGATAAAAAATTCAGTGGAATTTACCTAAAAAAGACGAAAGACCTAAAATCTAAGCTTTTTAATGTAGTGTGAAAATAATAATAGAAAAGGTTATCTTAACATTTTAGATGCACCACAAACAAATCAACAAAAACTTAGCCTCAAATAAGAGTTTCCCATTCAAACTCTTTTCACCAGAATAAGAGTCATTGCAAGGGCTCAAATCAATGCACAACTAAATATTTACTTTACTTACCAGATACTTGGTTCAGGACTTGGTTCAGGTAACTTTTTCATGTGATACATGTTGATAGCTTTTCAGCACCAGAAATCGTCATTCAGATCTTTTGTCCTTTGTTTTTTCTTACTCTTGTTTTGAAAAGTAAGTATTAAAATACAGTTTGGTATATTTTAGTTAAAGTAATTTCTAACAATAAGAAAACACAGATTCTCATCTCTTTTAAAATCATATTTTGCAGAATTTACTAAGAGAAAATACTTATTTTCAGCAAGCTACTATCATACATGGACTCAGAGGCACAAGAAATAACCAACTGCATTGTAATCTCCTATAAACTAAAAATTTACCAACCTTCTACTGCAGGAGAAACTAAAGCAAAGTTATGCAGTCTATTATGGCTGAGTTAATGTTTGCAGTCCCTGCAGCCTGTATAAGGTAGTCAGTAGATCCACATAATAAATTAGAAAAAACTTTTAAAGAGAGATGAGCTAAAAAAGGTTCGAACAAACCATTTTAGATTGTTTGGGTCTGTTGCATTGAAGTATAAAGAACTAAAGTATTTCTTGCCACTGTTGATTTTCAAATATGGGTTTGTGCTATGCTCCCCTCTCTTATCTCTGTTTCTCTTTTCACATGTAGCTGGTGAAATCATCAATGTTTTTAGCTGTACATCCAACTCAAAAACCCCTCAGAGAGGTAGTGTTATATGAAGTTTGGAGCTGACATCCCAAGCTTCAAGATCTCTAATCTCAGCTAAGAGGGCTTTGATCTTAAACTCACTGATGTAAAATTAACCAACCTGAATGTGCTTTGGTCGAGTTGAATAGTTTCTTTGAGGTTTGGGATTTTCAAAGAATTTTAAGGTCGCTTCACACTCAGCTACCACTGACATGCAAGTTTCTATGTGTGAGTAAATGTGGACTTTTGCTACTTTGTTCTCTTAAGCTTTTTGAAAGTCCTCGCTCAGGTCTCCCTTTCTCCAGGTATTAACATGGCATTGGGTACTGCTAACACTTCTCTGACTTACCAGGACTGCAAGGGGAGATTAAAAATTCACTAATGGGAAAGGATTTAACATTCTCGCTGAATTGTACAAGTGCCTATAAGCAGCAGCACATCACAAGTCAAATGAGCGTGGATCCAAATTCCATCCTCTCTCCAGTGAAAATGACAGCTGTGACCACTGGACTTGTGCTGAAAATCTGTGTTCCTTCCTTCAAAGGCAGCACGACCCAGGCACTGACCCCTCAGTGCATCACTAGCAGATATTTATCTCTGAAGTCCTAAAGATGCGTCAGTTCCATATTTTCATGCTGACATAATTTTGACATTTACTTTATTGCATCTGACCTTGCACTAGCCCTCATTTTATTACTCTGGACCAACTTGCACAGAGATCCTAATTTATAGCGGAGTCTGTCAGCTTCTTTTGGAACAGTTTTCATAAGTGCAGACAGCCATTTGGATTTACAGGGCTAAGTGGCTTGATGAAATACAAGGATCTGGGCCACACAAGCTGAGAAGAGCGATTCCTCATCCACAGGCCCAGCCCGCCTTTTGTAAGACCCCAAATAAGTAGCAGGAGCTGTGGCTTCAGTACAAGTTAACATCTGTGAAAGGATACGGAGTAAAAGCATGGCCCCTTATGTCACTGCCACAGCTGGGCTTCCTGCAGCTTAATTTGCCCTCTCAGCATGTTGTACTGATTATAAATACAACGCTGCTCTTGTTGCCAGAGGCCATGACATACCGCTTGGCACTCTCCAACCCTCCGAACAAATTTTTCCCTTTCCCTGTTCACCTCAGTCAATCATGGCTTCAGGAAGCAGCCCTCTGCCACCCAGCATAGGATTGCATGTCATTTATAATTTTACTCGCTTCAAAAAGCTAATGCTTAAGTTAATAAAGTGGAAAGACAGCAAGTACAGTATCCCAACTAAGAAGAGGCAGATTGAAGTTGTTATTATTATTATTTGGATTGTGGGGCACAGTAGGGTTGAGAAAAAGGGAGACATAAAAATAAAGAGCTAATAGTCTCTCTGGTGTCAAAAAGAAAGAAACAAGAAAGCAGCTCTCCAGAAAGTTATAAAATATTAATGGCTCTCATTGGAAAAAAAAAAAAAAAAAAAGCTGATTTTTTTCTTTTATTCACTTAAAAAAATACATGTATTTGTAGGTGTAAAGTTTATTCATGTGAATGCTTTCTGCCTCAGAGGCTAAAGTTTTAATCACATGAGAATTCAGAGATTTTCCTACGCTTACTGTAATTTACCTGAGATTAAATGATTGCATAAAGTTCAAGTAGATTACAAACTTTTCTAATTTCAATCTGAACTATTTGTGAAATATACAGATTGCATGTACATTTGTAGGGATTGGTTTTAAAAGATCTGCCTAAATATTTATTTTTATTTTTTTTTCCCCAAAACTAGCTTATCAGAGATAACATGCTATAACTCAATCACTGACAATACCTGAAATTGAAATGTTTGGAGAGAAAGGGAATTACTTAAAGTTATTCAAGGAAAGAAACGTCTCTTTCAAAACTAATTGATTTAAATATCACTGGACCAGGTCTGTAATGGATTGAAAATTGGCAAAAATCTTAATCATGTAACAAGTCAAATACCTTGAAACAGTGAACTTTGCTAGTATCTGAGATAGGTTTTATAATACAGCAGTAAAATTGAAAACAAAAGACAATTTCTTAGATTCAACCTTTGGAAATAATTTCTCATTTTGCCTATTTAAACAAAGAAAGAAAATTACTTATTTCCCTCATTCCCTCGAGGGAAAAGGGGGGAAATCTATTTGTATACATGGTTTAATACACAGCTAGCATATAATTCCTAAAAGACAATGGACTGTAAATGTTTGTTTAGAGGGACATGTATTTGAATGGTTTTAACATCAAGAAATGTGTAATATATCATCTATTTGCTGGTACATACTCAGTGAAAGTATGAAGAAAATAGTGTTCTCAGTAATTTACTGAAAAAGTGGAAAGCAAATTATCCAAATTTGTCTACCGTAAATCTCCATGATCGCATATATTTTTGACTAATGACTAAAAAATATGTGAACATATGCTTGGAAGATGGTAAGGGCCATGCATTGAGTTCATAAATGTTGTATGAAAGGTTGCTTCAACTGCTTCAACAACAGATTTAAAAATTAATTTTATCTTTATATGTAGCATGTATTAACAAGTTACTATTTGTACTGCATACCTTCTTACAAAAATGGCATTTATATGACTGCCTGGTGTAGAATGGCCAGAACGTAAGTCTGAGGAAAACACACGGATTCCAAGTGTAACTTTCTGACGAAAAATAAGTTAGCAGAAGTTCCTCATTCAAGATTCATAAATTATTAGAATCTGCAATTTAGTACAGAGTATTAGGGAGAGAAGGATAATTGATATTGAAACCACATATCCCTGGAGCTTAACTCCGTTGGTGCACTCCTACTATGGAAACATCAAGCTACTACAGAGACACACAAGGTGACCAATAACCTTTTCCTCAACAGATCTTTAGTGTGGATGAATCAGAGTAATTAATCAGACTTCAGTACGCTGTACACCCATGCCACTGCTTTAGTACCCATCACTGTGATTTTTAATGTCACACAACTTGGATGATTGTAATGTATCCACTTAAAAATCATGTAGAAGTTGCCAGTGGCAGAATGTCTTTTGGGTTCAGTATGTTCCTATTTGCTCATTTCAGAGTTAGCTAACTGATTGTCTTTGGATTTTTTTCTTCTGATTCTTTGTAACATACGTCAAAATTTAGTAATAGATCTATACTCCTCAGTAGGTATTTTAATAGTGAAACATGCTCCTTTCATCAGAGAATGTCCTTTTGCTGAAGCTGAAAATTCCTCTTCCTTTCTGATTACAGAGTGTCTCAGTTTTACTAAATTTTGTCAGGAAGTAATCTCTGCAGAAACTTCCATGGAGGAAGGGACTTTGGTACAGACTGTAGCCCTCTCTTTCCCATTTTGGAGTAAAGATATGAATCTGTACCTCTCACCTGACAGATGAGAACTCCAGCTGCCATATCAGAATCACCAAAGACTTAATTACTTATATGCAACTGAACAGCTTCAACGGGAGAGACAGCAGCAGCTTGTGCTACTGACAAGTGTTGGCAAGAGAAAATGTCTCTCATTTATGTAACTGTCTTTAATACTGGCTTATTGGATAATCCAGGATAACATACTTTTTCTCTCTTCTGTTTTATTGTGTTTTTTTTTTTAATAACAAATCAATGAGTTTTATTTTACTTTTATATAAGAAAAAATAAACCATAACTTGGCATTTTTTCACAAAATAGAAATCTTGGTTTCCAAATAGATGTATTGCAGCCTGACTCTTTCCTTCCTTGACTGAGAGCTATACTTGAGCAAATCTTCATGTCACATCCATTGGGCCAGCTCTGTTAATTTTACCTGGGGCTGTCCCAAAGCACATTAAGTTGTGCCATCCCTTAAAATCTCTCACTTAGAAAATAAAACTGATTTTCAATCAGAATTTCACTGACATTTACTTTTTTACTTTTCTATCTTTATTTTCTGGAACAAAGACTATCTTTTTATTATTATTATTTTAATCTTGTGTACAGTACTTTTTGCACCTCACTTAGCTCATTCAATCAAAGTAGACAGGTTAGTTTCACCTTCTGATTTCCAATGATGAAGAATTCAGAAAGCATTTTCATTTTCTCAAACTTATGTAAAAAACAGTGACCTAGGTATACTAATTTTAAACTAGTAATATTGCTTTAGCTTTCGAACAGGCAAACAACTATGCTGCATTGAATGACCAAATGACCACCCACCTAGCCTAGTATCCCATTGCACACACAATGAGACCTAGGAAAGTAGTTGAGATCTAGGGAAATGCTACAAATATAAATGCATTGTGATATCGTGCAGAATATTCCTGTCACCTACAGTAATTTGCAGCACAAAAACTTGCTTCCCTAGAGTTTATGTCTTTGCATCTAACAGATTTCAATGAATTTCTCTTCCATGACCATATTCAATCGGTTTTGTAATACATATAAAATTTTAATAACCACCATATCCTGAAGCATGGCTTCACAATATAATTATTTAGTGGACTTTAAGATATTTAGACACATATGCTTCAATAAAGGAAAGCAGTTGTATTATATGTTATTAAGAAAGGTGGGTTTGATCTAATCTTGTTTTAGTCATCCAAAAAGCATCTAAATTAGCTAAATTCTGGTTATGATCAAGAGAGGGAGGCAACTGCACAGAACAATTCTTTCTGCATACCCTTCTCTCCTACTACAGAATGAATCACCTTGTACATATGCTTATTTCTCTCCATTAACTAGAGCTGGAGCCAGGACAACTAATTTAGGTGAGATGCCAGAAATTTTAATCAAATAAATGTAAATGAGGTGAATCATTCCCCATATGACTTTAGACAGAATGAGTCTTCATTTGGTCTCAAAATATCTCAAAATCCAAATACTAAATGAAGCATTTCTAGCTCTACATAGGCTATGTATATCACCTAAAGCAGGAGCACTATCAAACATTTTAGAATTCATCAGAAAACCCTTTTTTTTTTTTTTTTTTCTGACAGAGGAGTATACAGTGACCCCACTATTGCCAATGGAGAAATTCTATGTAAATATCAGTTGATTGGCATATTTTACTCACTTAATTCCTCTCGAAAGAAGCAGATACTCATATGGCAAAATCAATTATATTAAGAATTGTCCTACACTATTCAAAATTGGTGTGATTATCCAGAATTGGGCAAATCTTAACTTTACTAGTGCAGGTTTGGAACGATCTTCTGAGACATATTTTTGACAGCCTTTTTGCTGCCTCTTATTCATTTGAAACATTTCTTTGGGCAATTTCATTATACATGCTGGCATTTTCAATTAATATATTTGCTAGGATTATCAAGAGTGTTTTAAAGCAACATAAATGAGAGAAAATGACACTATGACAATCAAGTTGCACACTTAAATATTAAAACTAGCCTGTAGGCTCCTTCTTATGACAAATCCCTTCGCAAACAGTAATGCAAGGAACACATTCTTTAACTGTGCCCCCATTCAAGAAACATCCAAGCACAGTATTTAGGATACCTATCCCAGGTATTTATTTTTCATCTATATTTTAGGTGCTTAATAAACAAGTCCTTCTAGAAAAGATACTTAAACTCCCATCTACAGAGTGAAAAGTAGAAGTATTTTCAGATAATGATACAAAGGTTAGCACTAGTTAGGAATAAACATTAGATCAACTGAGCTCTTCTCTGGCCTCTCCTCCCTCACTTAAGAAAGTATTTTAAATCATACTATGAAGCAAAAAGAACATCTGCTAGCTGCAGATGATAAAAACATAAATAGAGACACAGAAAAAATGCAGAAATATACAGTGTATATTTCTGTTCTGTATTTGGAATGAAGTAGGTGGGTGTATCCATCCCACATGGTATTGTGGATAAAATACATAGCCAACTGTCCGTAACAAAGGCAGATGAGAGGCAGTATCTAAGGGCTGCAAGCTTTGCAGTGTGGGGCATAAGCAGACTAATGTAGTCATCTTGTCAAAAAGAGGACACCAGAGGGATTTCATCTTTGCTTGCAATGACTAACATAAGGAAAGCTCTGCAATATCTGGGAGTCTTTCACTCTTCCCAATTAAAGCATAAGAAAAGTCAACTAGATGCAGTCATTAATAAGATTCAACCCTAGAATAGGATGCTATCTCTGAGAAGAGAGAGTAATTAAACAGAGGATTGCATGAAATGGGATGATTACTCTTTAAAAGCCATGGAATTTATTTTAATATAGACAATTTAATTAAAGTTTCCAGGAGAGATGCCCTGAACTGCATGCTCTGGAGTGAGGGATAGGTCTGAGTCTGAGCTGTTCTAGTTACTGATTCTCAGATGGGCAGTAAGGAAGGATTTTTCCCAGTTTTAACTAGCATGAACCCTGAATGAGTTCCAGGATGGGGGGTAATTCAGGATGGAAGGTGATTTATCTTGAGGAGAATATTTGGATCTACTATCTTGCTTGCCACTGGTTAGGCTTTAGTCTTTCCCAGAATATTTTTCACATTGACGTCTTGGGGCATAATTAATTAGCATCTTGAGGAATGAAATCAAATGGGGAAGAAGCATGAGAACCTTATTCATCACTGGATGTTGGGAGCTTTTAATGAGTGATCTAATGGTCCCTTCTGGTAAAATTAAGGATAAAAGTGACATTTGTAGTAGTTGAGTTCTTCAGGATGCTAAATAGGAAATAACACCCCAGTTTCTGGAGCAGTAGTGTATATGCAGTGATGCCTTTCAGAGGACAGTAGAGGACTTAGGGTTGATTCTAGGTATTCTTCACATCCAGACAAGTTATACAGCCATATGTCATTTTCAAGAGACTCTCTAATGTGTACACAGTCCCCTAAGGATGCTGCTGAATATATTTGATAGGAATAAACATTCACTAACTATTTAATGTTAAGAGAATTGCTGCAATATTAGAATAAAAAGATCTATTATTTGATTAAAAACAGCAATAGAAAAAGAAACAACCGAAAAAAAATCCAAAACACTTATCAAAGTCACCATGCTGGTTGGATTCTTTCAAATCCCTTAGGGTTTGGATGTATTAGTGTGTTGGTAGTGTTGTTTTCTGGGCCTGCATTAATTTGATCCATTCTTTTAGAACATATGTATAACACTACAAAAAAGTATTATTGGTTTATAAATTACACTTGTTGTTTCAGGGCGATAAACAGAATGATGAATGCAGTCTTTGTTCAATCACCTTTTTATTCATGAAAGGCAAAACCACGGATTCTAAAAACATTTATCTACATCAGGAGTAAGCCATAAACCTTTCAAAAATGCTCCCAGTAATCCAGGAAGGAGCTGTTGATTACTGTCATAACAAAGAGGATTCAATAATGCTAATGACTTTTCTTATGATAATCAATAACCTAGTGGAAGCTTCTTGAATCTTAACGAATCTCCCAGATGTAGCCTCCACTTTTTAAAACAGAAATGATTAGTGTGCATTCTTGAGAATAACTCATTTCACCAAGGTAATCATGGAAAAACAGACATGCTTCCATACATGAAAGCTTTGGGCTAGTGTCACACAAAATCACAGAATCACAGAATGCTTAAGGTTGGAAGGGACCTCTAGAGATCATCTAGTCCAACCCCCCTGTTCCAGCAGGGACACCTAGAGCACGTGGCACAGGATGGCATCCAGACGGGTTTGGGGTCAGAGGAATCTGATTAAATAAATTCTGAATTCAGAAGTTTAGAAATCAGACTGGTGTTTTTACCAAAGCATTTTTTATTTACTGTCTCCTGGATTTTGAGAGAAAGATTCAGAAACCAATCACATCATAAAAGGGTAGACTTAAGTACCTGACATAAGCAGGGCATGATAATATACAGTCTTAACTTCCGGTCTTGCTATGAGTTATTAACATGACTTGGAAAACAACATTTTCTAAACTTTGAGTATTTTCCTCTCTGGCTACGTGGACACGGTAAGATACATTTTGTATAACATCAGCTTTCCAAAAGTTTGTAGTTACCCAGGCAAGTCAGGTTATAGTGGAGAGAATCCAGGAGCTATTTGTGGTATCTGTTTTGGGTAAATGCTTTAGAAAGTAGCTAGTCATCTTCTTGCCAGTCCTACTGATGAGGGACAGAGCCTAATGACTGCTTAATATGACAGATACTTAACTTCTAGATGGTGAAAGTTAGGCAATATGAATTCTTTTAATGGCAACTATGCAACTGTGGTGCATCAGGGGATACATAACAGCCCTGACAGCATTCTGATAAAAAATTTTCATGGTAAGGCACCCATGCTATAATTCCAATGAGAAACTGCATGGGTTTAAAGCCATCTATATTAATAAATCAAGCAATAAGTTGGGGTTAGATTTTGGAAGACAGACAAACTGAAGAAACCTATTTCAAACCTGTAACGGTAAAATATTTTATTTCAGTCCAAAATATCAAAATAAAACTGATTTTTGAATGGAAATTATATTAACCTTTTGATTTATCAGTCCGGGGTAAAACACACATTGAAATTTCATATCCTTATAGAAAGCTTTGTTTTGTCCCTATTATACAACTGATCATATAAACTAATATCATGTCTAAACATGATGTGTATCTAGATATTTAGCTTCTGTTTCCCACTTGGTGATTTCATTCCAGGACTTTTCATCATATACCTTTTTTATTATTGTAAATCTGAACTGCAAAATTGTTGTGAAAATACACAAAATCTTTTTTTTTAAAAAAAAAAAAACTTCTGGTCGTATTTGTAGGGATAATAAATATCTCTAGTCAGCCTCATCCATGTTACCATCATAAATGTTATCACCATCACTCTGAATTTAATCGCACTCCAAGGGCAAGAAGAATTTTTTTCTTTTTTTTTTCCACACTTCAAATATTTCTTTTTTATTATAGTCCCTCTCTGCTTGTCTTCTACTCAAATAGTATCATTTAGCTCTGCTTAGTCTGCCTAAATAAGCAGATACGTCCCCAGTCTGCAAAACGTGTAAAAGTTGGTGTCCAGAAGCCTGATACTGGTTGGGGATTTGTATGTTCTGACAAGAAAATTTTGATTAATGCACCTAACTCACTGGCTATCAGATGGATCCTGTCTGATGACTATTTTGCCTAAAGGGATAAAACATTAATATGAAAGACATTAAATTTAAGGCATAACTCTGGTCTGTTTATTTCCCCACAAAGTCACATCTTGACTGATTGTTTGGTTGGTTCTTTTGTTTTGTTTTGTTTTTCTAAGAAAAGAAGTGACATACTGATGGTGTCTTTTCAACCTTTATGCCCCAAGTACCTCTCTGCAAATGTTGTACTTGTTCTAACAGTTGAAGAGAGTAACCTCTCAGTTCTTATTTTTCCTTTTTTCCAACTGTCTACTTATCTACTAGCAACAAAGATCCTCACTATCACATCTGAAAACTTGTGTTTATCTTGTAACATTCATTTTGGTAGAGAATTGTTACTAATGCTGTACAACAGAGAGGAACAGACAAGCCAGTCTATGCTAAGTAACTTAATGGTTTGTTTGCTTACTCTTGAGAAGCTATTTAGAGCATGAAACAGAAGGCTAAACTGGTTAGTTAATCCATCCTGGCCATCACGCATCTAATAGTGCTGACCCAATATAGCTCTTGCACAATATATTGTCTGTGCCCTTAAAGGTGAGAGTATAATAACAAATTTAATGGTTTTATGAATAAAGTTGTCTATGAAATTAGCTATTACATCCACTTGAATATACCAAAGCAAATTTATGATGATTAATTGTATTACAATGAACACCAAAGCACGTAATAATGATTTGCTACTTATTAAAAAACTTTGCCAATATTTTGTACACCCAAGCGACATGATATGCAAGAAATCCAATGAAAACCTCTTAAACAAACAAAGGGGAAATGGATGAAAGGATCAGTCTTGCAATGCTAAATATTTCTAAGGACAAACAGAGGCCACAGAAACTATTCTTTCCATGCCAAAACTTTGCTAGCTTAGCTCCTATTAAACTCTAGAAAAGATGAAAATGAGAGCTGAAAATTTTAGGGTTACATTAGGGTTATTATCTTTATAATCTACCTAGATGATGATGATGATGTTGATGATGATGCATTTATTTGGTTCACACAGCATTTCTTCTGCTTGAACTCCCCTTAAAATTATTTACTCAAAAACTTATTATGGCATGGGAGACCGATACAGTAGATACTTCAAAAGTTTCACTAAACTTCAGTCATTTACTCTGGTATTCCACTCAATAGCTTATGGTAAAAATCCCACAGGAAAGTATGTCATCCTGGGTCAAGACTCCAGAGAATGAAGATTTCATCACATCTCATGGCAATCTTTTCTTTTTGTTTTTTTTTTTTCACCAATACTATTAAAAAACAGGTCTTTTCTTTCAGATTTGACAGGCATGAAGCCTTTGAGAGAGACTGGACTTGTTTTCTTGCCCTTATAAAATCAATATGTAAAAGAAAGCATAACTTAACAAAATTTCCAGATCAGTCTGGAAATACCCTGGAAAAAAAAAAATCTGCTTTTGCAACCTGGAACCTGCAAAACTTCTAAGATTTACTCATAGTTATAGCAGATCATTATAAAGCATCCATTTCTATTCTTTAGGTAAAGTGTACTGTTATACTTCAGAGAGTAAGATGGGCCAGGAAATCACTGTGGTGTAAAAGGAACATATCATCTTCTATAACCTTCCTGGTTGGCCAGCTGTCATATCTAGAGTATTTATCACCTCAGATATTCAGATGGGATGTGAATTCCTGAAGGTGGTGAAAACCTCTGCATTCTTCCTGCAGATTTCCGAGTAAATAGTCTAGACTTGCACTATTGATTTGACTGTGCATTCTGTGTTACAGTAAATATAATGTCCGCTTATTATTATACAAGAAATTTCAGAGATACTGCTTTTAATTACAGGAATAACTATAGTTCTTAAATACATATTGTTTGTATTTAATCATAACATATTGACTTGAAGAGTGGGGAGTGAGAGAGAAAGAAAAAGAGGGAAAGAAAGAAAGCAAAAAGAGAAAGGTGAAAGGCAGGGAAGGAAGATGAGAGGGAGAAAGGAAGGATGGATGGAAGGGAGGAAGGAAGGGAGGAAAGACAGAAGGAAGGAAGTGAAGGAAAGAGGATTGTAGAAAAGAAGATTGTTCTGAGCATTTTCTACACTTGATGGAACCAAATGTGCAAATGGAACAAAAAGAAAGGTCAAACCATAGTAAATACTGATTACAGCTGAAGAAATGAAGAATATATATATATAAAAAAAAGAGGAAAAAAATAAAGGAAATCTCTCTCATTCCCTATGCATCTGAATGAAAAACCTGTCCCATCATATCTACAGGCTGTAGGACAGAGGACTTTATAGTATCCTGCCTTTTTCAGCCTATGCAATTGAGATAAAGCTTTCAGAGAGATAAGTCAGAGAGCGTACATGCCTGGGAATGCTGGCTTTCTGCATCAGTATCTGGCCTTGGTCAAACAAAAATGTATTGCAGTTTACAGAGAGTGGACGTGATAATGCAGAGTCACTCTATGTGTGGAAAATACAGAATGCCCAGAAAGATTAAATGCCATGAAGAGAGAGAGGGAAAGAGAGAAAAACATAGGGAGAGAGAGAGATTACTTGTAGAAAAAATAAAATGAATTGGAGGTTCATAACCTGCCTCCTGGAATGATATTTCTAGAAACCATAAAAGAATCAAGTCGTGAAGAGTGTCCAGGCATGTCTGAAGCACACACCTGAGGAATTATTTAGCCTATCTTTCTCTATTCCTTGCCTGTACATTATCATGTCAGTCACCAGGGATGTCAGATTAGCGCTTTGTTTGACCTGTCTCAGAAAAATAGATCTCTAACCCAGTAGTTCTCATTTTGAGTAATGTTACTTACAAATAAATAAATAAATGGGCATGTTTTTCTTTACACTGGATACCTCTTGCTAAACAAAAATACACCTAAGAGCTCAAGTGCAACAAGTATATACACTTTTGTACTGTACTACACTTTTCCACTTTTGTAATGGACTAGATATTTATTTAAAAGTACATAACTCTATTGAGTCCCAAAATTAAATTCACTTCGGCTAGGAGGGATTTGCTTTGTGTCTTCATTTTGACAAGCTGTTTGTATTGAGTTTTAATTCTTTAATGCCTTTACATCCAAATGTGAAGTAGCGATCAGCATGAACCAATACTTTTCCCCTTTCCAAATAACCATCCAGTCTGTTTCTCCCATGGCCATTCCAAAACTTCATAATAAAGAGCAAAACTGAGCAACTAGGTCTATGCTGTTTCTTATCTTTTCATAGTCATTTGTATTTTGTTAGACATCATTTCTGCATGCTTCTCTTTCACAAGCTATATATTGATGTCACTCTGCTCAAAAACAATGTGCCAACGTCAAATCTTTACTCATATAGTACTATGAGAATTTTCTGTGAAGTAGTGTTCATGTATATCAGATTCAGAATATGCACTTATAAACATACCAGGTTACTTATAAACAACCAGGTTACAAGGGATTAATAAACTACTGCTTGTCAGCTGTGGTGAAATGACTAGATACGCTCCCCAAACATAGTGCAAATATGAAGTAAAACATTCTTCCAACAGCTGGCCTAAAGAAAAAGAACAAAGCAAATAACACCCAGAAAATTTCATGAGATGAGAGGAAAACATTCTTGGAAATGAAAATGTTGACTCTAGTATTTTGGATACTTTGATTCAAGCTTTGGCAAAAATTTTATTTCATATTCTGGACAAGTTAATGCGTGCTTCAACTTTCCCCTGCAAGGAGTTAAGCTTTATACCAGGTAAATTAATTAATGCATAAGGAATCACCTACATATAGAAATTTTGCTGGACTGAGAAAAATATAGCTTTATGTCTCTGTTTCTTTTTGATTGACTTTAGAGCAAGTCATTTAGCTCTGTTCAAAGAATGAAACTGTTTCTCTATGAGTAATTAGAAAGTAGAACACTTGCACAAATGTAGAAAAATCTCCAAATTAAATTCAATATGGCTGTTAAGATTCTTCTTTTATATTTTCAATTTTGTATTCTCTCACAGTTCTCTGCAAAATTCTGGTAGGATATCTCACTAAGGTGTGGATGAAGGCAAATAAATTCTCCCTCTTCTCCTAATTCCTGCTAGCAAATGACACTTTGGGTTTATTCTAGTTCAGACTGTTTTCTCACTGTTGAGTCCTTACCTTTTTCTTAAATATTGTAGATACTTTTCCATCTTGGGACTGCTGAAAATTTCTAAATATATCTAGCTAAAAAATAGAATGCTAATAATTTCATTTACTGGCATTTTACAACTCGCTACCTCTGAGTGGTGGAGTCCAACAAAATTTTTATCATAGATTCAAGGCAAGTGGTGTCTCTTTCCTGAGTAACAGCTATTATTGGCAAAGACTGTCCTTCCCAGTGTAAGTAATGGCCTCCTTATATCATAACCATACTCTGAGGCTGTAAAACTCCACATCCACACTACATCAGCAGAACATATTCTCCTTCTGTCCCAGGCCTAGATAACAACATTTTAAATTAGAGAACTTTAATTTAATCATTTAACTGTTGAAAGCTTTATGCAGCTGACTGCCACCACTCCACAGATTTAGGAGAGAACTCACATATATAACTTTATTACATGAGAAAACAAAGACAGAATGAAAGTATGCATCAAATATATGTATAAATGTATCAAAAATCATCTATTCATTTCTATAAAAGGTGCTTCTTTTATCAAAGTAAGTAGATTTTATATTCCCTATATAGAAAATTATTACAACTTATAAGGTAATAGCATTATTTATTATTTGTCCTCTTCCTGCCACAATCCTGAAACAAAACCGGATAACAAGCTATAAACTAGAAAGTTAATGTCAAAAATGACAGTTTCTCTTCCCATGGAAATACCATGTACATACCAAGAGCTCCCATGTAGATCACAAGTCCTGTGCAGCCCTGTCTAGTAAAATCCTGTCTCTCAAAAGACCAGGCTGAGAAAGCTGTATTTCTCAGTCTAGCACATAATGGACTAAAGGAAAAGGAAAAGTTCAAGTCATGGGATACGATTTGGGACACGATTCAGACATCTGTGAGACTCATGGTGGGCAGCTGTTTGAAATCCCAGTGTAGTCAGGGCACACTTAGTCATTATGGTACAGTTCAGCCACTGTAGATATAAAGGGACATTTTAGATGCCCCAGAGTTTTCTAGGACACCCTGTGTCATATCTTCTGACCATGAACCGATGCTGCACATATTTATGTGTTGCATCCTCCTAGCTAGTTATGGCATTAGATCCTCATCCTCATTAAATCCAGTCTATACAGCCAACTGATTCCTCAACAAACTTACTTATGCAGGTATCCAACTAGAGGTATTTACTGTAGGATCATTTGGAGAGATTTGCAGGCTACACTTCTCTGCTGGGGCTAGATTTAAAAGCAGAATCTCTAATGGGGTCTCACATAACCAGTGCACATGTAGATCTGTGGTATAGAAATCTAAATGTAACTTTCTGAATATGATATAGAACACTACCCAATAAATATTTAATTTAACTACTAAGGTTCAATGAAGTCAACTAAGTACATTTAGGAAAATAATGAAATAAGATTTGGGGGGGGGAAATTGTTTTCAGAAGGAGTCATTTTAGATGTGTTTATTTTGATATATCCATCTCTGCAGCCTAGACTATACCTATTTTATTCTTTGTCCGCTTCTGAAAAAAATAAAATAAAAATAATAACACTCATCAGCTGCTAATGCAACATCCTTTCACTTCCATAGCAGAAATTAGCTAATACAGAAAAGAAATTATTACAGAATTACACAATAAACCATCTGTTCTTAGCCAACCAATGCAAATTTTAAGCAAAGACTATTGCAACTCCAGATGAAAGGCCATCCAATCTGAACTCCTTCATGCTAAAAAAAAAAAAAAAAAAAGCAAATTCCAGATAAGCAGGTTAGAAGTAATAGAGTAACAATCCCTTCACGAGCTCATTTAAGTAAGAGCAGTTTTCTGTATGCCATGGCAACCAAATGGAATCTACTCTGCCTAGGTTAGGCACGTAATTGTGTCAAACTTTCAGGTGTTTTCTGTGTCTTTGAAAGTCTCCAAGAAAAGATCCTGCCTGCTCAAATCGGATATCTCTCTGTAATCTGGAAGAATACCCTTTCAGATGTCTTCAAATACCTCTCCTCCTATATTGCTACAAAAGGAGCTTAACGCATTTTTTCTCTCATTGGACAGAGAAGTTTCTTTTTTGACAGGTTTCCAGAAACAGTTCTATAAGCTGCAGATAATGGAGCATCACAAAAGGTCCAGCTTACACAGCATAAGAGTTAAAGAGCATTGAGAACAAAAATAGCATTGTCAATTGCCCCACATCTGATGATTGCCTGGACCTTTGAACAAAACATTAGGAACAAAAAGAGTCTGAGCTGACTTTAAAATTGTCTGGGATAGTATCATGCTAGCTATGAATTACAGACCTTTCTCAGAAGTTTTGACACTTGGGTGGTGGATAATTTTGCAAAATCCCATAAAACTTAATGCTATTATCTTAAAAATTTCTGTCAACCCCCTCAGCTATACAGATTTGGCAGCGTAGTTTGTCAATCTGCACGTTAAAATGAGTTAAAGTCAATTAATTGCTGGAATGAAATGAATGTACTGATTCAGTCCATCTCTGCAGTGACCAATCCCTTGTATTTCAGTCTGGCTGTACAGGACACAGATCTCCTGGGCTGCTGCGATAAGCCCATATGCTTAATGTATTTTCATTCATTCATTCATTCATTCATTTATTTATTTATTTATTTATTTATTTATTTATTGGCAGTTGTCAAGTATACTATAGGGATATATAGTATGTATGTACTATACAATTATGCAGGAAAATTGACCAAGAAAGGGGAAATTAGATAAAAACTAGGACCTAACAGAAGCTATGGTATTACAGAGGCTGGTTTGAGGTGAGAGGTGGTTGCCTCTTCCAGGATGGTTGGTATGTACAGAATCTACTTCACCATGATTCCCCTGGCAACACAATCTACCTTCCTAGCACACACTAATAAGAGTAAACAAAGAGTGGAGCAGAATGGAGACACCATGGCCAAACTTTGTTGGCTTCCCTGTCAATGGGATAATCCAATGATGCCATGCAGATGATGAGTGAATGGAGGGTGGAGTAGGGTGAAGACACCGCAGCCCAACTCTGTTGTACTCCCTACGGAGGTGGCAACCTGGTCATACCACGCAGCTGATAAGCCGCATAACATGATAAGATGTCTGGTGCTGGGCCAACAATGGTGGCAGATCAGTCCCTTCTGATGGACTTTGCTCAAACTTTCCCTCATTCTAATCTCGCTATAATACCAACACACAACCCCATCCCAGAAGTTACCTGCGTTCAATGAATGACCTCTCCTCACTGAGCATTCTCTCTGGATTTTCGATTATTTTTTCACCAATCAATAACAAAAGTAAGTATGACTATGGTCACTCAAGCTCCATCTAAATTTAAATATATATATATATAAAAGGTGAACAAAGGAGGGAAGAAGTAGAAGAGATGAATCCACTGTAACTTCTGGATCAGTTGATGGGCTGAACGCCTTTCCTCCCCTTTGGGTCAGGATGCTGCCTGAGGAGACTCCTTGAGGTTGAGAGCCCTCTCCCATCTTCTGGGGTGAGTGATGATCATGCATTTGTACACCAGAGCTAGCTAAGAACTCCGCACTGCAGTAGAGAATTTCCTGTACTGACATCTGAAATCTGCTTTGTAGATATTGCATATGAATAATCGGACCTGCAGTCGACACACTGTTCATGAATTCAGTACTGCCAGAGTTGGGCCTATAGTTACCACAGTACTGAGTATTCCTATTAAGAGGTGAGTCCAGCTGCTTCCAGTCCCTTTAGCTTTTGAGGATCATCTGGAACGCCAAGGGATTCATCTCTTATCAAATTTGCCGCACCTTCAAACTGCAACAGTTGATCAGATATATCCACGTCTGTAGTGAGTTCAGCTTGTTCACAGGCTTTATGAAGGTCTGAATCAAGATTCTCCTTGTCTGCATTTCACAGTAAAGACAAGTCTGTATATTTTTAGTCACTGAGTACATAAAGGGCAAGTAGGAGCTTAACTCTGTGCCCTGAAGTCACCCCTGAACACATAGGTATAAACTCCATCATCGTGTAGCAAACATGGGGTCGTTTCTCAGAGCTGAATGGCAGCTCAGCCTCTAAGTTCACCTGGCCCTCCCCATCTCACCTGAGTCTGCCAACCAAGGTACCAAGGAGTTTCAGACTGTGATCTGAACTTCGATGTTATGCTTATTGGACTGCAAACACTAGCTCAATTCAGGAGGATCACATCAAAGGTCATCACACCAGAAAGCAAAACAACTATGTGCAACTAGGCTCAATATTTTAAGAGCAGAGGTAGCATGCTATGAAACAAAAGAAAGTGAAGATAGGAAACAATACATCTAGATGCTTGGCCTCTGCCAATGTTGTCATTCTGTGGGCTTCTGGAGGGCATTTCAATGGAAGATATGGCTTGTAAAATGTTAAGGCAGCAATTCCCTTATTGCCCTATATTGTATCTTTATTTACAAGTTGTTATGAAGTCAATCATTGCTGTGTCATTTTGCACCATTGTTTGCTCACTAAACAGCAATAAAAGATGCAGAAGAGTAAAGAATCCCAGTTTATAGGGAGTTAAATTATCGCCTTTGTTTGTATGGTTTGTACAATCGTATTAAAATGTGTTGCTTTGTTTCTTTCTTCCCATTTCACTTACCCTGCTTTTGAAGGGGCACATAGCTGTGAAGTAACCTTTTATCTGCATTCTGTGGCAGGATGTATATTGCCAAATGCAGCATAAATTATCTCTCAAAAAAAATATTGGCCTCATTGTTTTTCCAGTATTTCATTATAAAGAAAATTCATAATTGTCACATCTGAAACAGAAAATAGTGCTAGATGAACCTAGTGAGCACGTTCACTGAAAGTCAGGATGTTCCTATTTTCAACGGTCGTTTCATCATTTCTGAAGGTTTCCGGTGTCATTGTAGATCTTTAATTAACGGGATTCTGATTAATTGTGTTGCTTCCTTAAGAACCTCTTCAATGACATTATATGGATGGAGGTTGAAAGGGATCAATAGAGCTACCATCGGGATCTACGCAGATTTCTGCAATCACTTTTTTTTTTTTTTTTCTTTTTGCTAGAAATGGCAGAAAAGTGGAAACTGTTGATGGGTCGTAGAGGCATGGGGTGTTGTTGACAGAGTTAATCAGAAACATGAAACATCCATGAGCCTACACAGATTCATCTACCCTCAGGTCACACACACGCACACACACATGCACACACACAGATCATATAGATACTCATATCTGCTGCTTGCACATGTGACAGTGATAAACAGGTTTCTGCTAGGAACAATTTAGCTGGTAATAAATCACTCTGGTAGGGGCTACTGTGCTAAGGTGAATAGCCATGATGCAAGGATATAATTGTGCATAATCAATGCAAACATGCTCTAGTGGAACGTGACAAAGTCTTACTTAAAAACACTTAGCTAAAACCTAGAGGTTATGGCATGAGTGATGTGATGGGGGTCTGTCAGATAACAGAATGACATCTGGCTGGTGTCATAACAAAGGGAAATGTGAGAGAAGCTTTACAGGGACTTGTGTTAGGAAAGAAATAAACAAACAGACTTTGTGACCCCTAAGAAGAAGGCAGTTAACACTCTTCATGATTTCCAACAATATCAGAAGCCTGGAAAATACAAAGTACAAATATAAACTACCGAGGGATTATTAGAAATTATGACCAAACTCTCACTGAATGGAGATTAGCCTCCTAAAAGAACTGTTTAGGATTTCAGGTTTCAATCGTCTTTTTCTCCACTGACCCCAGCCGAAATCAGGTTTGTTTAATTAGGAAATGCTATTTTGCTATGATCATATATTTCCTAGAAATACATATTCATTTCAAGAAAAGTTCCATTACTACAACTATCTCAACTCCTCAGTGAAATTGATGGGCAAAGCTAGAATGCTAGAATACATCCCAGAGCAAAGCAGGTACTCTGCTTTGAAAGATCAAGCTCAAAATCTTGCCCTAATTAAATGAGGCGAAGGAAAAAATCACATTCATGCTACAGACATGTATTCTCTTCTGTAAAGACTGCTATTGCAGATTGAGTCCGGTTAAAGTGGCCTACAGTCAGGAGAGAGAGACACTCATCCCAAAGGTGGTTTCAGCCCAACCAAAATTTGAATTGACTTTTTCAATTCATTCTCTTTGCAACTACCTTTCAAGGCACTACAGAGCAACCAGGAGTCTTGGATTAAGGCCTATAAAGAAATGAGATAAATTTAAGTTTCTAGAAAACTGTACCAACACGTAGCGGGTGACTAATAGATATTCACCTTTGTGAAGTAGAGATGCTCACCTAAATGAGTAGAATGCTCACCTAAAAAGGTGGATGGTCCAACATCAAATCTCTTAAAATAAATATTATATTCTGACCTCTGTCTTAAATCTACTGGATGAATCTCCTTACAGCTAGCTGGTCTAAGGTAACATTACCTCTTTGCCTTTTTTTTTTTTTTTTTTTTTTTGAGCAACCTTTATGTATGGGTTTCATGTGAGAACAGATCATGGGCATTTTTAAAAAATCTCAAGGAAAGAAGCATTATGATTATGAACAGAAAAAACATCTTTTGCTTGGTTCTATTTATAAAGAAACCGACATCTCCTTTTTTCGTTCTGTAAGATAAAAAGGTATTAAAAGCGCTGTTCTGGTGCAAAATGCAGTATAGATTTCTCTAAAAAAGAGAAGAGCATGCTATGATCTACAATTGGCAAATTGCCCTATTAGTGTACGTTTAAGGAAAGGGGTTGAAAGGTGCAAATTGGAAGGCGACTTGCTCCCAAGAATCAATAGGTCCGGAAGAGTCTATTATAATAACATCATGTCCCCAAGAGGGCATCAGGGATAAGTATGTTATTGTTTAATTAGGTGGCGCCATCTTTGCAGGGAAAACAGAAATGTAATGTTAGCTAATTGAACTATAAAAATAATAATTACTTTTGATGTAAGGGAAAGCAAAGTCACTCAGCAATGTCTCTGATTGTATAAATTGAAGCTGTTATCATCAGAGCCGAAACTAGATTAGAAGGGAGCTTCTCAAATTACATTTGGATGATACCAAATGTACAGAAGACTTTGAGTGTTTTCAGTATGTGTGAGAGTCCTTCTTTCCCTGCTCCTTCACATGTTATTTACTGGAACAGTATTTCTTTCACAATAGTGTAAATTTCTTTAACCGGTTTCATTCCAATTGTAAAATTTTTCCACAGAAAATGCAGTTTATGAACAAGTACTGATTTAGGGGACCACTATTTCTGCCATGTTGGTTCTAGCTGCTTCCTGACTTAAGCTTTATTTAAGGAATGTTGTCATAATTTGAATGGCGGAGCAGAGAATAAGATTGTCTATTCAGAATATGGGGTCCTACTTTCAGTTCTTGATGCCATCAAAAAGGTATTTGGTGGTTAACATGTTTGACAATATAAAACATTGGATGTTCTCTGGTATTCTGTGGCAGGGAATCCTGAGAAAATTACTATGTTATTTAGTTTTGATTTTTTTGTTTGCTTGTTTGTTTTTAGCTTGAAAGGGACCAGACAGTTATCGCAAAGTTTCTGAACTTGGGAAATCTGAAATCTGTCTGAAATTGAGGGGAAGAAATATAGCGAGTCTGGGAAATATCTCCTGAAAACTGAATTTAGGAATCCTTATTTTTAAAGGGAAAGATGACCAATGGACCAAGATGACTGTTTGGAACTTGCTCAAATTCCTGCTTTGCTAATTCCTTTCTTTTTAATAATGCTAAAACTCCTCCATCTCACTGCTTCAATAATTGTTTTTAATATGAGGCTAACAACTTTTCCCCAGTTCATCAAATTTAGCCTTTCAGATTTCAAGCAAGACTGACAGTTTTGGTGCAATATTCCTTATTTAAGCTGATTTGCTCTCTCTCTCTATATATATATGTATATTCTAAGATACGAGTCTATACAATGGCAGAAATCTGTATTTAAATGAAGGCATATCTGAGGTAAATAAGACAAAGACTGATATGTTTATGAAGGGCATCCATGATGTGCACCTGTAATTACAGAAGAGCCTTTCTCATTCTTCTAACATTAAAGTAGTTCTTCACAGTGCAACAGGCAACGAAAAAAAAAAAAAAAAAGCAGTATTTCTAATTCTATTTTGGCCTATTTCCTATGACAATTAGGTCCTGAGAGTGAACGTTGTTGAAAATGATAAAAATGATAAAAACAGACAGGTTTTAAACCATAATAAATTTATTCTTCATGTGAAGTTGCTATTTCAGTCTAGGTTTCTCATTTTTCCTCCTGAACATCCACACATTCACACAAAAATTAAATTAAAATCTTACCTACTAAATCTGCATTTTATTTTGAATACAGAATATTCAGCTATAAATTTGAATAAAAAAAACTGCAAAAATATATATTTTTTCTCTCCTTGTGATCTAGTTTTGGGCAAAATCTAAAACTTATGGATATCAACAAGAAAAATAAAACATGGAAGTAAAAGAAAGAACAGTTTTGAAAGCTTACTATGGTAATAGATAAGAAGAATAGAATTGGACTGCGACTATTAGACAGATCTTTGGTGGTTTTAAGAAACTATCTTTGCTCTCCAAAGTGCATATTTGAAGTATGTCTGATCGACACGAATGTCTGAAAGCTCTTCATAAATATTTCTCCAATACTAATAAAAGGATAGAGCCAAGGAGTGAGTATTACTGGATAAGTCAGTTGTGAAGAACATTTATGAATAATCAAAAGGATTACAAAAGGTTTTGCAAAAGGATAATGACTGATATTTTTTACTGTTCTCAGTTAATGCTCTGCACAGTGGTGTGATAGCTTGTGATGAAGCATCAGTTCTGACTTGAAACATTTGAGTTTTGTTTTCATTTTCCCCCTAAAAGCCTAAGGAACTTATCATGTTCAAATTGCCTTCAAAAACAATAGAATTTACACTCGAAGAATAAACATCAGATGTCTCTCATTTTATAAAGAATGAGAAACTGTGAAAGATGCTTGGTCAAGCAAGGACTGTGCTCCTGCGTGCCAGAAAGGAAGATGTTTCCATTAAAGAAACAGAAGGAGATAAAAGTATTAGAGTGGCAGGTAAAGGCTAACGAAAACAAACAAAAAAACTGTCACTCCATAAGACTGAAGTCAGAGTGAGGGGTGGATACACTGCCAGACAGAAAGGGGCTAGGAAGCATTCCCTTTTTCTTTACTTTTCTCGTCTCACTATTGCAAATGAGGAAAATGGCCTGAAGGTACAGTTGAGAAAAGAATAAAAACTATAAATGGAAACTCTACACTTACAATGACTCGATGCAACACTTGGGGAAATGAGGTGCCCATCTACATGAGACAACTAGGGATTGTCAAGTGTATATGGGGATCAGAAAGATCATTCAAAAATGTAGATAGGATACTAGCCTGGTGTCTTCCAAAACCAAACTACAGACATAAATCAAAGATTGGTGACAATTCTGAACTCACTGTGCAGAGGTTGCTGATGGTAAATATTCTCTTTAAGATCACTGTCTGAACATCATATAACATATACAAGAGATTTCAGGGATCTTAAAAGAAGACTGTAATAGAACAATGTCCAAGTAATTTTCCAGGAATCCTTAATGCCTTGCAAGGGAAAAATGCATAAAAAAAAATCTGGAAGTAAAACAATGTTATGTATAGTCCTCCTAGACTTAGAACACTTTTGTTGAACAAGTTCTTCCAAGTATTCTGAGGCTAACAAAGGCTCTTAAACTTCAGATGGCTTCCTTCACAGAGATGACAAAAAAGCTTCTTAGATCAACGGGCTCGTTAGTGAAGAGTGCAAAACAATATCCCGTACAACGAAGTGTCTTTAAAAGAAAAACTACCACATTTGGCTGAAAATGAATGGTGGTGTGTGTGTGTTTGTATGAAGACAAGATTGTGAGAGAAAAAATGTACCAAAGTTCTGTTGGCTCAAATATTTCCCTTGTAGCACAGAATTTCCAAGTTCAAACCCTGGCTTAACTGATTATTTAATTTTATTTGTACATCCACATCTATACACATATGCACACATACCTGCTGGAATACCCATAATAAGATGGACTAAAAGTTGATTACTTTAAAATAATACTTTTCCTGCAAATTAGAACACTCCCTTGGGAAATTGCATTCCAAACAGTAGCCTGAATATATGTCCTAGCTAGCTGCTAGTCTGGATTCTTAATTCTGACCAAAAATTATCCTGGGAATGATTTCTTTTTTTTTTTTTTCTTTTTTTTTTTTTTTTTAGGTGAGAGCTTAAATGAAACCTGTATATTCTCATGTAAAGTTCTAGTTTTGGCCAATTAGTATATTCTGATTAAAAACTAATTAGTGTAAAGAAATAATTCTAAATAATTGTAGTCAGGAGGCTGTTAAACTAATTAAAAAAAAAAAAGGTGAAAAGCAGGAACAAACATGTACTCACTTAGAACAAAATCAGAATGTTGAGAACCAAATTAATCAAGACACTGAAGGACATGAGGAGAAGAAATTATTTAATTGCCTGTACACCACTGCTTGGAGTCTGGATAATAAACACAGGGAATTGGAATTGCTCATTTATGAGCATAAATTTGACCTAGTTGGTATTATTGAAACCTGGTGGGAAGGCATGCATGACTAGAATTTTAAAATCAGTGGATCTAATCTTTTTTTAAAAGAATACAGTGCCCAAAGGATAAAGGAGAATGGTACCCCAACTTAAAAACGGAAATTCTAATTCACTACTAGACATGAAACAATGTTCCAATAGGGACAGAAAAAATAAAATTCAATGACTGTTCATCATGTCAGATTATTTTTTCAAAGGAAGTATTCACATCAGCAAACCTTAAACCATGTCATCTAAGCTACTAAACAGACAATGTTGGAAGCTGTATTTGTCTTATGTTGCAACAATTACTTCAGGACAGAAGTTGCCTAGCTGTCCCTTGGACTGCTGTAATAGTTTTTACTAAAACATAAAGTTTCAGTTATCAAAATTATTCCTAATGTGACAGTGTTTTCCAACTACAATGCGGGTAAAAGGAATCCTAACAGAGACACTAATCCTTTGGAACTGAAAGTACCTTTCCAGTAATAATGAAAAAATAAAAGCAAAAGTATTCAATAAATGTTCAATACCAAGAAGAGAAGAACCACAAAGTTGAGTTAAAGATTGCCTCTATGGCTAGATTCAAGGAACTTAATTCAGTTAAGAAAAAAAAAAAGAAAAAAGGCTTCCTCTAACAAGCATAGTCATCCAGCTTTGATCAACACTTCTTATGATTACCTAAGCCTAAGATTGTTGGCTTTATCCTCGAGATGTCTCTAGCTGTGATTCACTAGGTGCTAAGACCAGAATGAGTCACCCGCTGGAGGTACCATGTCTGACTGCACTAGCTACAAAGGGATGTGAAACAATTAGCTTTGGCTAAAAGATATCCGAGATGAATTTTTGTTTAAATGTCTGTAGAGGAAGATTTTTTTTTTAATAAAAGACATTTCAATTTAGTTAACTGATGTATGACAGGCAGTCACTCAAAGTATTTTCCATCCACCTAATACCTCACCTGCTTCCATAAATATCTTTATTTCTCCATCAACTATTGCTGAAACCTAAGGTAATTATACCTGGAAATACTTCATCTTGGTACTTGAATTTAGATTAGATGATTCTAAGACATTTAGGTAAGTATTCTTGTTTGTTATATAAAAACAGTCTCTAATCATTCAACTAACTTACCATGCATGGTTATGGATGCTCCTTCCCTTAGAACTTTTTAAATAAAACAAGAAGTTTTCAGGTTGTTTCTCTTACCTACATTAATTCGATTTAAATGAATATTGATTCAATGAATTTATAGAGTTTGTGTTATTCAGCTACTCTCATTGCAATGGTCTTGACTTCAGGGCTAGTTATATGTCTGCTTCTCTGGGAATGAACCTACCATGAAACAGAATGTGAGATAAAAATATCTGTGATCAGATCTGTATTGCCAGATAACTCAGTGCCAGTGGTGTTTCAGCTTCAGTTGAAACTCATCCTATGATAACCTCGCTCTCATCTCATTTTGTCCTATGAATTCTAACATGTCATCTTAAAAAAACCCTAGGTGAGTATAGCAGGAATTTAAGGACAATTTGGAAAACTTTATCTTTGCACTGTTCCAACCTACCTTTCCTTACCAAGAGATACTATGAGCTGCCATAACAGAGTTTCCCAAAGAGGAAGATTTTCCCCCAAAGAAAAAAAAATCAATCACATTTTACCTTTTAGGGGAATCATAGAATCATAGAATTCTTAAGGTTGGAAGGGACCTCTGAGGTCATCTAGTCCAACCTCCTGACATGTAACAACCTTCTCTAATTATCAGTGGCAAGAGTTTGTGATCCTGTTTTATATGCTTTAGTTAAATGCCCAAAAGAGATAAGCTCATAGAATCACAGGCCACAGAATGGTTAAGGTTGGAAGGGATTTCTAGAAATCATCTAGTCCAATCTCCCTGCTCCAGCAGGGACACCTAGAGCATGTGGCACAGGGTGGCATCCAGGCTCTCCAGAGAAGGAGACTCCACAACCTCTGCTGGCAGCCTGTGCCAGGGCTCTGGTACCCTCACAGGAAGTTCTTCCTCATATGGAGATTAAATTTCTTATGTTTCAACTTGCACACATTACCCCTCGTGCTGTCACTGGCCGTCACAGAGAAGAGATTGGCCCTACCTTCCCTACATTCACTCCTCAGGTACTTGAACATGTCAATCAAATCTCCTCTCAGTCTTCTCTTCTCCAGACTAAACAAGCCCAGCTCACTTGGTCTTTCCTCATAGGATAGATGCTCCAGTCCTTTAATCATCTTTGTTGCTCTGAGTTCAGTCAGGTACTGTGATATTTGGTCAAAAGTATCCTATGTGCAAATCAGTACCCAAACAGCTTTCTGTAAGCAAAGGATTAGCTGATGGTGGGTTTCTTATGACTTAGTATTTTGAGAATGGATTAATGGGCATTTCATAAGGGAAAAGGCTGAAGTGGGTATTTTCTTTCATTTGAGGTGTCATACAGGTGTCTCTCCCTCCCTGTATACTACTCTCTTATTCAGATTCTCAGATATCTTATTTGGAGTAAGTTCACATTACAGCTTTCTTAATCTTTGCCTGTCATCATGCCCATAGGATATCATTCATCTCTCAGTATTCTGTATTTTTCATCAGATTTGACTTAAAATTAGCTTGAGCATTCACTGACATTGAGGAGATGTGGACCAATTCAGTATTATGCCAATAGTGTGGCCATTTAAGCCTTCACGCCTTAGGAAAGAAGCAAGGAATGAGCTTATCTGACACAGCAAGAGGAAGAAAAATCGGGATAAAAACAAAACCATAATTAGGTATTCAAAGCAAGGTTCACAGTACAGTATTTTATGTTATTTTACTCTTCCAGGGTTTATTCCAAAATTTGTGTGAGTCGACAGGAATCTTTACACTAGCTTAAAAGCAATTTGAAGAAGGTTTCTAACAAAAAGGCAGTGAAAGTCTTGGAAGTTCAAATTGCAAAATATAATGATGTTAACTCACTGCAGGTGCTGGATAAACACTCTGGACAAAAAATACCAATGTTCTTATTTTTCCTGCTGTGGATTTTTTATCCTAGACCTAACAACATGCTAAATCACCATACAATGGCATCAGATAGTGACTCAGCAGCACAATACAAGAGAAGGATAATTAGCATGTGGCTCTATTCACTGATGAAGTGGCACTCCAGTTCTGGAGGGTTGAGAGCCACTGCTGTAGATATTCTCTAACACAAGAGACACTTCTCGGTTTCACCTGGAGGAACATTTTCTTGGAATTACTCAAGGCCTCACTTACAAAAACATCTGTTTGCCCAATGTGCCAAAATTATTGCTTCAGGGTCCTAGCACCTGAGAATCACTGATTAGGAAAAAAAAAAAACAAAAACAAAAACAAAACAAAACAAACAACCAAACAAACAAAAAGCTGTTTTGAACAGTTGATTTTCTATTATGAAAAGGAAGGGAAGATGATGAGATAGTGGCAAATGGAGAAGGGGCAGTATGCAGATGATGAAAAAAATGTATGTTAAGTATTTTATTTTTTTATGCAGTCCAAGGCGATGACATTTAAGGGGTAAAAGGAGTTTTGCCACTGCCTTCCAATGAGATGTAGTTGGCTAATTTGATTACAGTGTCTTAAAAAGTCCGTTGTGATTATATATAATATAATATATATATAATATATATATATATACACATGGGTAAGCTATTTGTAAGTATATTTATTTTAACTTGAAATGCCCCTCTGAATGAGAAGTATCTATTCACCCCCCTTACAGAGACAGTTCTGTTAGTTCCAGAGAGAGGCATAGCTGTAACTGTAGTCCATTAGGGCACTTCCAGCTTAACAACTCTGTCCTCCTTAATAAAGTTCAAATACCTGTCCTTGATGGCTGCTATTCACAAACTTTTGGGTGCATAGCCAGAACACAGTCAAAAGACTTAAACACAAATTCCTATGTGCTTTTGTAGCAAATCTGTAGCAGTTTTGGACTTCAAAGTCATCTCTACCTATTTCACACTGTATCTGCTTAGGATGTCATACTGTGAGCAGGGATGCCACTGCTGTTTTAAAGACTAGCATCTGCTCCTCTATTACTTACCCTGTAGGTGAACATTCCTCAGTTTGGCAGACTACTGCCAATATCACAGTAATAAGCTAAGGTGAGATAGCTTATAAGTCAATCACTCTGTGTGTGTGGAAGAAGGTAACTGTCTGTCCATCTCTCTTAGTAAACACTTGGAAAATCAACTTGCTTTCCCGTAGTCTCTTCCTAAATAAATAACTATGTATGATCACAGCTTAGTATTTCTATGTTTTTCCTGCTGCTCCTCTCTCAGTCTTTCAAATTCTTTCCAAAACTGTTGGTCAGTTTAAATCCCAATTGACAGAACAGCATTAGACAGAATTCCATTTCTGTGAAGTGCAAGTATACTGTGAGATAACATTTTTCAAAAAATTATACAATAAAAGGACTTTTTTTTGTTTAATTCCAGGGCAAATAGTATTATTTTTGCAATAGTTATTTTTAAAGGACATGTTGAATTTTTATTGCAGAATTTCTCTCAATGTCTCAAGCTGCAATTAGAGCTAATCATCCTCTACTCCTGGTAAAATAACCAAGCAAAATTCTATTACCTTTCCAGTCAAAAAGGGTTTCTGCCTGCCAGCTCCTTCATACTAATGCTTTCATCCTTGTAAATGAAATGGAATCTATATAAATACACCAGAAATCTGAAGAAAGCACTTTTGGAAATTAAGGGTGGTCAGAAGCATTTCCATAACATTTGGAGTATGTCTCCCCGGGTGGGGGTCCTCTCAAACCTTTTAAGACGTAAATCATTAGGGTGGGTACAGAAACTGTGTATCTGTATAAACACAGTGCAGTAATCAAGGTCATATGTTCCTTTCTGAGCACAAATCTATTGCAGCAATGGAGCTTTTAGATAAAATCTGGCTCAGAGCCATCAGCTGGGAGTACTACAAGCCAGGGCATGAGTCTTCCACAGCAAGTCATGCAGACTTGTTCTGTGAGGTTGTTTTCATGGGCAAGTGCATGAAAGCTAAGGTGAATTAACTAAGTATGTAAAGCTAAAGCATATACATCATGTTGAAGACTTGCTTGGCTTTGCGCAGGTACTTCAATTCACCTGAAATCTGGAGAGCTTCCATTCCCAGTGGTGTCTGAGCCCTGTTAGTAAGAGCTACTTAGCAAAGTAGCACCTTTTAAACTTGTTTCTATGTCTCCCTGCCAGTTCAGTTCAAAACAGATTGCAGCAATTGTTAAAACCATTAAAATGTCTGATGAGCATCACAGCCAAGTGCCGTATCTTAGTTTGAATCCTTCCATTTCCTTTAATCTCTCTTACAGCCTTTTGATTTCTAGGAAAGGCCATTGTTTTGAAATCAAGTAAGGTCAAGCAGAAAAGTTAAAATACCCTTGCAAAAGGTTGGCTTAGGTTCTTATTTTAAATTTACCAGCAACATCCTACAAGTTTACACTGTAGAATAAAAGTATATCTTTCTGGGCATCTCCGGGAATGGAGCTGCAAACTTATCTAAACAGAAGATGTTAAGACGCTGCCCAAGACAGGACTAGATAATCCCTGCCTCTAACTCAGTTTGCAAATTCCATGTCACTAAAAGCTTGAAAACTATCTTAAGCATCCAACAAATCACTTTAATGTTTTTTCTCCCCTGGACATATATTATCTTTCCTGAACATAAATATCCACTGTTGTACAATTCTTATATAGGTTAAAATAAAAATCCACAGAGCTACCTCTGTGTCCTTTATAAATACCCACTTAAAAATCTATCTTTTCTGTGATGCCTACAAATCACTGCCATCTAGTATTGTTGAGAGATCAATAAAGATGTAGCATTTAAGAAGTTACTGTTTGTCAGCTGAGCAAAGTAACAGTTTGTTCATTTGTTGTAGTTAGCCTACTCCAATACTTAGCTTTTTTTGTAACACACTTTTATCTCACCAGACTTCATCTGACCCTTTATTTACCTGTCTGAGATTTAAGGATTTATCAGGGTAGAGACTGTATTTTATTTTATTTTATTTTATTTTATTTTATTTTATTTTATTTTATTTTATTTTATTTTATTTTATTTTATTTTATTTTATTTTATTTTTTACTGCTCTGATATTTCATATGCTTCACATCAGCAGCAAACTGAAGAAAGTTCCTAGTAATGCAAGATTAAGAGGGAATGCCACTGGATTGAAGGTTCCATGCTGAAAGACTAAGAACAGGGAATTCTACGGAAAGCTGCAAACTCCTTGCTTTAGTAATGTCCAAAAGGATAGAAAGACTTGCTTGTCTTACCTGATTAAAGCTTGACTTTGAAACATCCATACAATGTGGCCGTGGAAAAATAAAATGCAGTCCTAATAGGTGTGAAATGAGTTGTCTACAGTAGTGACAAGGAAAAGCTAATGTTTCTATACAAGACATTTAGGTGTTCTCCTCTAGCATACTGAATTCTATTCTGGCCACTTTTTCTCAAGAGAAGATTTGGCTATACAGATATAGTGAAAAGAAGATCACCATAAAGAATCAAAAAGAGGGACTGATTCTTAGGGATCAGAAATAAAACCTCTGGAAGAATAACAACAACAACAACAAAAACCCACTGATCGGCATCAATACATGTTCTGTATCTCTATCGGATTAAAAATAAACATGTTAATCCCATCTTGGGCATTCAGCACCAAGCTGGGTACTTCAGCTCGAAGAAATATTCATCCTCCTGCAGGAGGATGCTTTCATGGAGTCTACAGGGCTGATGGTTCTTCAGCAGACACAGCCCCAACACCTTTAACCTGGGTTCTGGTTTCCTCTTTTCCAAAACCCTATGCAGTATGGTTGAATGTTGTTGAGTAACTGTAATATTAATCTTTCAGAAAAAAAAAACAGTCTGCTCACTATGTGGAGAACAAAATATACATATAAACCAGATGTTCCTCCAGGGAAACCAATTAAATTACACTAGTGCAAGACGAGGTGAAGACATTTGGAGGCCCGATGCTTCTCTCTATATACAGGAGTACTGCTAAAACGGATTAAAGCAGTGAATATGACCCTATCACATAAACCCTAGAAGCCAGGGCCCTAATCATAAACTGACACTTCCTATGCCTTAATCCAGCTGATAACTCAACTCCAGAAGGACTCTCCTGAGGTGTGAGGCTCCTCTTCCCTGCAGCTGTGACACTGTTAATAGCTATACAGCTAATCCTTTCTATGAGAGCACAGACCCGGCCTTCACCCTGTCCTGCTTCCTCCTTTGTCTTTTTTAATTAATAATCATCAAAATGTGTCTGGATGGTTCCCCCTCCCCAGCGTTTGCCACTCTGTCCCAACACCCACACTATCTCAGCAAGGGGGAGAAAAAGAAAGAAAGGAAGGGAAGGAAGGGAAGGAAGGGAAGGAAGGGAAGGAAGGGAAGAAAGGGAAGGAAGGAAGGAGGGAGGGAAGGAAGGAAGGAAGGAAGGAAGGAAGGAAGGAAGGAAGGAAGGAAGGAAGGAAGGAAGGAAGGAAGGAAGGAAGGAAGGAAGGAAGGAAGGAAGGAAGGAAGGAAGGAAGGAAGGAAGGAAGGAAGGAAGGAAGGAAGGAAGGAAGGAAGGAAGGAAGGAAGGAAGGAAGGAAGGAAGGAGGGAGGGAGGGAGGGAGGGAGGGAGGGAGGGAGGGAGGGAGGGAGGGAGGAAGGAAGGAAGGAAGGAAGGAAGGAAGGAAGGAAGGAAGGAAGGAAGGAAGGAAGGAAGGAAGGAAGGAAGGAAGGAAGGAAGGAAGGAAGGAAGGAAGGAAGGAAGGAAGGAAGGAAGGAAGGAAGGAAGGAAGGAAGGAAGGAAGGAAGGAAGGAAGGAAGGAAGGAAGGAAGGAAGGAAGGAAGGAAGGAAGGAAGGAAGGAAGGAAGGAAGGAAGGAAGGAAGGAAGGAAGGAAGGAAGGAAGAAAAAGGGAAAGATGCCAGCTTGAAATTAACAGAGGCAATTGCATTTGGCATAATGATACCACATAATCCTAGCAATTAAGTCACGGAGCAGCACAGTAAGTTCATTCTCAATGCTCATGGTATTACTTCTCTCTTCCCCTCCCTGACTTCAGCTGAACACAGGAAACAAAGGATTACAAAAGCCGCCGCTCTCTTTTAAGAAGTGTGGTTTTGAGGACTTTTGCCATCGTGGTTGTCATGCAGGACCGTGTTAGCGAGACACAGCCATCCATCCATTCAGCGCATGGGCTGCCAGCGGATGGCCTTGCACAGGGGTGGCACTTGGGTTCCCCCAGGGTGCAGGACCAAGGTGGAGGCTGCCCACAGCTGTGCCATCTGTTCCAGTAATACCACATTACTCTCTAAACTCACCGATGAAAGCTCTTGAGTGATCTTTCATCAGAATGACTTCACAGCATTAAAAATGCATTCCCATACATAGCTTGTTTAAATATTTAACCCTCTTTGGCTTTGAGAGATTGATTCAGATCTGGGGTGTTTATATGTGTAGGAAACATTGATTTTCATATGTAGGCCTGCATTAATTCATGAAGACATGGGCATGCACAGAGTGAGCCGTGATAAATGGACCCTAAATGGACCATAAAACTTGGGGACTGAGTGGAGACAATTGGTCTTCTAGCTCTGACTCTCCTCAATGTGAACTCCTCCATCAGAAGAGGGGTAGGTTGGACTAAATAAGCCAAGCACACCATGAACTGAATTAGCTTTAAATGGGAGTTGTGTCATGCTCGTTTACCTCCCTCTCTTTCAGCATTTCTCCTTTGTCCTGATTTTCAGCATATCTGCCATGTCAGTACAAGTAGTGAAGTTTTATTAATACTTGTTTATTATTTCTTTCTCTTTTTTTAAAGTGCTTTCCTGCAAAGATTTTTTTTTTTGGTGGCAATTTCCTTTCTGACATATTTAGCCAGCAGAGGTGTATGCTGTTCTAAAACTGTCAGGCCTTATTATGGCATGGAGGACCTGACACACACAGACATGTCAGCTATTTTATCACCACGGAACAATCGGATGCTATGTGTAATGCTAAGGCTTCTCCAACTTGTTGGTAAGTTGAGGATGAGGATGGCCAATCACTCTAACTGTTCCACTGACTCTTCGGCAAACAAGTGTTAATAGCTTGTACAGATGAGTACATCAAGGGACAGCAAGGAGTGGAAGACCCATGGCGGAAAAAAAGGTCTTGGGGAAGTAGGCTGGATTTTATACAATTCATACCTAAAGTAGGCAATTTACTGACTGAAGGTAATTCATCTTCCCAAACAGGAAAGAAAAGAAGTTGAACTAAAAGAAACAAAAATAAATCAGTTAAGGCCATTGGAAAGAAAAGTAGAAATGATTTTCTTTCCAAACAGGGTGGTGACAAAGAGGTGAGGAGGCTGTGCTGTGGTAATATGCTATGTAAGTTGAAATGGTCACTCTGTCTGTCAGAGGTCAGACAAAAAAAAAAAAAGTAAAAATAATGTCTCTCCATTCAACTCTTCCTTTCTCTTATCTGTACAGCTTCTAAGGTCTTTGAGGACTCAGCTCTTCCTCCATGGATCTTCTATACAGATGTAGTGGTTGCATAGATTTCTCTCTCCACGCTTGCCCCAGCTAAACTTATCCTGTGTTCCCTCGCTATGATATGCAGTTTGGAGTATTGTTACACTTACTTGTTAGAGTAACGAAAGCTTACTTCCTTTCCTCTTCTTCTTTCAGAAACACGAGGAAAAAAGCTAAAAGATATGTATATGGATCAAACAGCTCACTCTGGGAAGTAAAATAGAGGTAGGAATTTACAGGTGAAGATCCAGTGTCTGAAGGGTGCTGTGGTCATGCTTTTGATAGAAGTGGTAGACTTCTTACTCAAGAGAATGCATATATCCTTCAATTAGTACAAGCAGAGCTGCTCTTTCCTATATTCTTTCCTCCTACATCCATACACACACACAGATATGTATGATCTTGATGATATGTCCACAAAGCATCATGAGTTTGGCTACCATAGTTATCATGTATCATCCAGAGCCTGCTGGCTTCCATCAAACACTGCCCGGTGGGACATGCAGTGTAGCACCCTGCTGCAAAGGGTTAGGAGGCATTTGTGCCAGGTAGAGGTCTGTGGACCAGCACTGGTTTTTAAATGATATTAAGGCAGAATCTAAAGGAAGTGTTAAGAATATCTGATTCTCTCCTTTAGTTCACTCATTCTCTATATTGTATAAATGCTAATAATAATAATTCAATTTAATAACACCAATCTTTGTACAGCACTCGAGCCCATTCACTCAAGGGCATGTCCTCAACTTGCAGTACCTTTATCACACCTGAACCACCCTCATAAACCATATCTTCCTCAGACCTTGTTAGGGCAAGCAAATCCAACCTCATGGAAATGAAATGAGAAATAGCCAACCTCTAAATATGCCGTCTCTCGATATTAAAATTGCCCTTACTTTTTGCTAGGGGGATCAAAACAAAGTTCTCTTGTCTTTCCAGTCAGGGTCTCAATTTTACTGTTTTTTTTCCATCGTTTGAGCTATAAAAATATCCTTTCAGTAATTAATTCTTCGAAAGCATCTTGCTTTGACCAAACTTCTGATATGTATCTGTTTAAGTTAACTCATATAAACTCATGCAAGTGCAGTGACTTTACTAAGCAAAGGGACAGAAGAGAACGCAACACAATTTTCCCGCATCTTTGGTCTGGCTTTGATTAATGTGTAAACCACCTGTATGGTGTTAAGTCTCAGCTTTACCTACAAGGGCTGGATGCCTGAAAAGAACACCTAGTCTCTCACTAGCCCCTTTGATAGAACTTTGGTAGTAGAAAGTTTCTGCTACGAAGAAAAATAATCAAAAAGTTCATGTAAAAAATCCTGGCCTTGGAAGGTCTTTATGACCAGGGTGAAAGTGTATGGGAACTATGACTCGAGTAGTACTGTACCACAATTAAAATCACCTGCTGCAGGTGACGGTCCCACCATTTCTGGAGACTGCAGGTATGTAATGCCACGGAGAACTGTGGCCAGCCTCCACAGTGATGTTCAAAAACCAGAAGTTTGAGAGAAAAGAGGAACACAAAAATGACGCAGCATATACTGGAGTAGCTGCAGCACCCTAAAGGGAAAAGAGTTCTTTAAATTATATATAAATCTACCTGTGATATAAAGGGAGAAAATTCCTTGCAAGGGACAAATATCCTCCACGTCTGTGGTTTTTTCATGGATCATTCATTTTGGCTGATGGATCATATTCCAGCTAAGACTCTCTGACCTCGACATGACAATTTGCTTGACTTTGAACTTTTCTAAGGATGTTCTCTTATTCTGCTGAGTTCCTGAATTTTCTGTTTTTTTTTTTTCTTCTTCTTCTTCTTTTTTCTTTTTGTTACTTTCTTTCTCTTAACAAAGGAACTACTGCTTCTTACTGCAGAACACATTTTTCAAATATCTGGTAGGCATTATTGACCTAATTTAGCTGTCTGAAAGTTAGGTGTGTGTGAGCTGGCAATCTAACAATCTAGGGCAATCTCCAGTTGTACTCAATGGGGAAAAAACAAGCACTTCTAAAGGGAAATAGTAGCTGGATACATGTGATAGCTGTAAGCTACCGACCTCAAAGCACTATTCAAAGTTATGCAAGTTCTCACTGCAAGAGAGAATTCAGGCATTGAAACAGTGACAGAATCAAACCAGATTTTTGAACTCTGCATCTGCATCACAGTTATTAGGGCAAGCAGCCTAATAACTACTTAGTAGAAAAGAATGTGTTACGAAACATTTTAACATAGACATATGTGTTGTTCAACTAAAAAGGTGAAGGTATGTTCAAGAACAAGGATCTGGAACAAAAAATTGAAACAAAATTCCTTAATCAGGTGTAATGAATGTGTAAATGCAGTTGTGTACGTCTATACCTGCATTATTTGACTGTTGTGTTTATACCTGCATTATTTGAGTGTACCTCATAATATGTGTGTATATATCTACTCCATCAAGGATGCATTCAGGTTTCTTGCTTGTTTTAATCGTATGTATCACTACAACATCTAGGAACATACACCAGATGGGAAGCGATCTTTTTCACAGGAAACATTCCCTTCTTGTCTCAGAAAACTAAGGTAGATAATACCATTAGGAAACTAGTCATGAATAATCTTAAAACACAAACAACCAAAAAAGAAAAAACAGCTGAGAAAATCTCAGAGTTGTAGAGTTGCCTTAGAAGGCTCTTCCAGAATAACACTTCTGATTTTTCTTTTTCTTTTAATCTTCTTTAACTTCCAGCAGGAACATTTAGTCATTTGCATTAAATATATTAGTTTACATTAGGTTTATGGCAGTCAACTACAGCAGTGTTTATTTTTTCAATAGAGAACAGTTGCATTTCATTTCTGCCTTCATTTTGTTGATCTAAACAAGTCAATTTTACTTCATAAAATAAGCTGTTTCCTGGATCACTCCAGGAGCTCTTCAGCAGTTTGGTCCAATCTGGCATTTATCTTCCTAGGACAAAGGCAGTCACAATTATAGATACCTCTCCAAACTTCTGTACAAGTTACATTAACACACTCTTAACTTAGCAGTGATTTCACTTTTTGGGTTACAGAAGTGTCAGCTTAAACTCTTCATTCCTCTTTTCAAGGATGAATACCTATAAGTGTCTTGGGATTGTCACATACATCTTCTCAACCACTGGATGGATGAAGCTTTAGATTCTAATAGTTCCTCACTCTTGCCTAAAGTAATTCTATTTCTAGCATATGTTTGATGTAATTATATAAAAGCCATAAATCTTCATTATTACTATGTGCACTAAATGTGATGACTGTAGAGCCCAAGAGAAGTAGTAGTTGGCCTAGTTCAGTAACCCAGTGGGACCAAAGCATTGCTAAGGGATTACAGTCTAAGCAGAAAACAGCTAAAGGAACCACAGGAAAGCACTGTGATTAAGCAGAGGTTAGACACCCAGCTGAAGGAGGATCTAAGCTGTTATGAACCACGTCATAGTCTAACAAGACAGGTGTCATTTTTGGAAAACCACTGAGATCTCAGTGAGGAAAGTAAGTTTACTGGGGTAAAGTTTTGGGAATTGACAGAAGGACTTCAAAGAGTTTTCGGTTTGGGCACCTAGAGGGAATGAGTTGAGAAACGGCATGAGAGAATCCTGACTGGAGGGGCAGCAATACCAACAATGTTAAAGCTAGTACAAAGTTTCTGAGGTCACCTAAAACATCAAATCTGACACCAAAATGGTCATCACATTCTTCGGCTTGCGTATTTGCAGACTCATGTGAGCAGAACTAACATCCTCCTGCCCCATAACGATGAGCACTTTTTACTAGTAGTAAAGGACACTGCTTTAATAATATTAAAATTTCACTGCAGAAAAGGTAAGTTTTAACTCCCTTGTTAGAAAGTAGCAACCAGAGGACTTACAGTAGATTAAAAGTATGGAGAAAAAGATATTTAAAAAGCTCTTAGAAGTTTTATTGTGCCTTAGATACCTTGAAAACTTGATAGGCCTTTTCCACTCCAGATTGCACAGGGATGGAACACCTAAGCGTCATGTGAAACCATATACGTGCTGGATTTTTGCAGTGGATGTCTGCTATTTGCAGGGGTCTGACTGAATTTCCAGAAGATGCCGAGCAGGTCATTTCAGTTGTCAGCTTCAAGCCGGTAATGAGAATTTATCAGTTCCTCGTGCACATTCACAGCTGATCTCTCACCAGCGCATTTCTATAAATATTGCATATTTATCTAGATGCATTGTAAATTAACAGCTTATTTTATTTCATTGTATTTGTATTTAGTTAGTTAGTTAGTTTACACAGGCAGGCAGGCTAAATAACCAGACCAATGTTTATAACTCTATCCTCTCAAATGACACCGTGAATGGAGACCTCGGCACAACCAATGCTTCCATTGACGTCAACAGTGATAATTGCATTAATAGCAAGTCATGACAGTCTCATCGGAAATTTGCTCAGGAAATATAGCATGGGAGCTGAGAGCTATTGTTTCATAAAAAATAAAGGAACCTATAATTTTACTGAAAGCAGAAGGGCACAAAAATTATATTGTTTAGAAACTACTCGAAATAATAGCCATCGTGTCACCAGTCTTGTCAACCTTTATGTCAGCCAAAGAAAGCTGCAAAGAAAAAAAAAATCTCTAAGTGCTCAGACAATTATAATTTTGGGAGTTTAGAGGTTACAGAGGGTCTTAGGAAGAATCTTAAAGCTGCTGTGTTTTTGTAACACTTCTCCCAACTAAGTTTAAATTCAGAGCTTGGTAGGGAGGTAGTAAGATGGTTGCTAAAAATATGAAGTGAGAAGGTAAGGATTAATCCTTGAATATACCCACCTTAACAGGGAATGAGTTTGGTAGTAGATGAATTTAAAAAGGAAACACAGAATAGTTCAGCGAACAGAAAAGAAAGATCTACAATTGAAAAGAACATTTGCACTGTTCTCAGCACTGCCATCTTGTTTAGAGTTGATCTTTTCTAAAAAAAAAAAAAGTTCCATGTGCAGCAATGCCACAACTACAGGCTGCTGGTGTGTGTGTAATCACCTGTGCCGGAAAAGACATTTCATACATGGGAGCATCTGGTGCAGCTATATACAATGGACACTACTCAGATGATGATCTCTTTTGAGTGACATGTTCCACTTAGAAGATAACAAATCTGGTCACAGAATTTCTTGCAAACTTCTTGCAAAAAATATATATTGATGCATTATACTGATGCACACACATGAATTCCTTTTTAAAAATATATTAATGTTTCTGTGTTTATTTTGGTAGAATTTGCTGAAGAACACTGTCACTTTGTCGAAAGTAAAACATGGGCTGGGAGAAAAAAAAATACTCCTATTTGAAGCCTAATCAGAAACCTTCTTCTGATGCCTAATTTCAATGTATTGGTTCCTTCTTAGCATGATGGATCTCTTTCCATGACCTGCTAGCACATCACAAAGATTTGGTACATTTACACTTCCACAAAATTAGCACAAAACTGAATGATGGCTGCCATGGAACTGTTGCACTGATGTAAATCAACAGTAGCACCAACAGTAATTGTGACATGTCATTCTCAGCCCTTGCTATTAGAGCTGTGTCACCGTATATGCTGAAACCACCCCCAGGCTACTGTGGCTCCATGAATTGCTGCTAATTCCATTTTGTACTGCAATGATACTGGGACAAATTTAATCACTTCAGAGGCCAAGGATGACAAAACTTTATTTAACCTAGAGGCACAGGGATCCGCGTGTCTCAACCTCTAGCTCTCAAAAAAACCCATACCGCTTTTTCCCAGCTTTGATGCATCCATCTGCCTGCATGAATTGCTTTTTGTGTGCAAACACGAATTAGCACCCAAGGGTCCCACTCTCCTACTGCCCTCTCGTCAGTGATGGTCAGTGTTTCATACTTGAGAGCAACAGACTCTGACACTCAGCCAGAAGAACCAATTGTTCAGTATTATACTTCAGGGAAAAAGGGGTGAGAATGCCTTTCATCTTTCTTAAACAATTCATGCCCTGAAGCAGGAGGTTTGAGGCCTCCTGTTGTTTTATCCTTGCTAGTGTCACTCATTCAGAACTACTGGATTTTTCATGATGCTTCACCCTGTGAGATTACACTTTGGTTTCCTATAACACAGAGCCTATTCTGGCACAGTCAAGTGTTTACTTTGAACGCTTGGGGAACGGCTCTACTGCAGATGACCAAGGCTCTCAAGTATTGATCCAAATGCCTCTTCTTCCATCACACACAAGTCACATACACATCACATGCATCACATACACATTTCCCATTCAAGTTAAACTGGGAAAGTTTTATTCAACCTTACTCCATGTGTTAAATTTGACATATATCTTGGCCCAGCTTTTATGTTAGATATTGGGAAATTCACCCATTCTCATCCTCTGTCAAACCTAATCTGCATATAGTCACTTTTTTGTGTATATTTTAGCCTCACTTTCTAAGTCAATGATCCTGATAAAATAACATTCTCTGTTAATGCCACTGTATGTGTGTATTTGTCTATGTTTCTCTGTGTGTCAGCACTCTCATTTCAACAGCTTGTGAACCTGTTAATCAATTTATAGAGAAGACATTCTTAACTATTAAGCGCTAACACGTTCCATGAAAATAATGATTGAAAAAAAGAAAATACATCTTCTTAATTTCTATCACCATCTGTGGGGTTAGATCATGAAGTTTATTGTTAATAGTCACAGCAGAATGCATATGACAAAGAACTGAGCAACCTTGCAGCAGGAAATGCTGCCATCAATATTCACACTTTATTAGACATTGGAGAGTCCAAAGCAAGACAAAGCCATGGGATCCAGAGGTATGTCAATAAAACAAGAGTGGAGATGCTCTTTCTGCAGATGTGTAAGGAGAGAAGAGACAGATATCTGAGTGGTCATCCTTCTTTAGTATGGTTGGGATCAGATCCAATATAGTAATTCCTGGTCTTTACAAAGCACTTTTCACTCTTATTTCAAAGAACTTTTCAAAGAACTAGAAGAGGTTTTGACAAAACTATATTCCCATCAGGAATGCATGGTTCACTCAGAAATGAAACACTTCATAGAATTGGGTCAGCCTCAATATAATATTGAAGAAAAATGGAATAAAGGTCCTCATGTTTCAAAACACTACATTCTGACACTGTTGAAATAAGCTATTTCTTCTTCTTGGCTGTTTCTTCTGAAATTACTTTCCATTCCTGTGTTTTAATAACATACCATATTATACCATTCTGTACCACACTGCATCATAATAGAAATGATAAAAAGTCAATTGAAATGTTTCAAATGTGTCATTACAACTTAAACCAGATTTTTTTTTCTTGATGAGAAATTAACAATTTCAGTTCTCCTTTCAAGCCATATGAAGCTGAAATTGGCAACTCTGTCCATTTTCATTAAGTTGTAATTACATTGTCTGTATAACCACAGCAAGTATCCTTATTCCTGTTCTACAAATGAGAAATCTGAGTCATGAGAAAACGACCTCAAGATGAGCAAACAGATGTCAGCAGAGCTGGGACCAGAACTCCTAGTTCTGAATAGAACTAGGTATCAAGGGATTTTCTGAATTTGCTAAAATTTAACAATTCAACTATTTTTCTTTATGGATAGCAATGAAAGCAGTAATTACTTTCTATTACTCTTTCTATTACCACATATCTTTCAGCATATCTAAACTTAAAAGGTAGAAAAAATGCACTTTTTTCATTTTAATTATCTATAATCTGTTCTTTGAGTATATTTATGTAACATGTGTCTATGTTGAATAAATTTAGCAAAGTTCATGTGTGAGTTTAACTCAACATTTTTTACTATGTTTACAGTCTTGGTGCAAGAATCCAGAAGTGGATTTTAAGCTGCTTTTTGTTTAGAAACTGTACTTATGTTACTGTCAAAAATGGAGGTCAATATGTTTTTGTAAGTATGTATGCATTAACATCTCCAAGAGGTCTTGTGCACAGACTACATGTTTGTGGAGGCATTGAAGGAAATGGGACACATTTGTTTTGAAGTTCTTAAGCAAAAGATTTTCCAGGAATTATTTTTAACTGAGCCACACATGATGTGTAAAGGCTGTTGGCAGGATGTTGCTTTACAGCTACATTTTTCACTGCAGCATAAAGCAAAAAGGGAGATGTTGTCCTTTAGATGACAGTAAACTCCCTGTGTTAGAAATGAGTGTTAAATCTGTCCACTTAAAAACCTGTCCTTGCACGTGACATGGATGATATTTACAGACTAAAGAATGGTGACATTTACAGAAGAAAGATGTTTTAGACAGAGAGAGCAAAGCATTATGTTGGAAGACAGTCCTCCCTTCTTTAAGTCACCAGGCCCATGCTGAGCCTGCTCATATCCAGTTTCAGTCCAAATACAGCTTCTCCCACCCCAGACGAAGACACCTAACCTTGCAAAAGTCAAAGTTTTCTGGATATTGAATGGATAGGGATGCCCAAAGGGAAGGCTTGATGGAGCCTCTGGTTCAGACACTCCCAGGCTTTAAGCGCTTTCCTGTGCAGCATTCAGCAGCTTACAGGAGTCCAGACTCCTACACAGTCATTAGGAACAAATAAATATTTCAGCCCTGTGTTCTGAATTACTTGTTAGATGCTTGTTTTTTAAAGGTTGCAATGTCCGGGTTCAGCAACTAAAATAAATATTCTGAATATATTCCTAATATTTTTCTTCCTAATAATAACTTATCTTGCAGGCTCCCTGCGAACATTTTCTTCACATGCTTAAACAAGTTATATTAAGCCAGTAACGCATGTGTTAGGAGTACAACTGAAATTTCATTTTTGGCATCTGTCACATTTTCTTCCTTCTTTTGCCCAACCTCTGGAATCAGATTTGATTCTACACAGAGAAAGACAGCTGCTTAACTGTCAAGATTTTCTTCAACCCTACCTACCTCTACTCTGCTTAGCTTATAAAAACTGAGTAATATGTAAAATTCAGGTGCGTGTTCACAAAACCTGGGGCTTTTGAGACTTGTGAAGGCTGACAGTACACTTGAACTCTGCCAGAGCTTTGTATCTGTTTTCCACATATTAATGTATTTAACAGAAAACATTTTTCCTTTTCACAGTTGGCCTCATTGCCACCCTGAGCACAAGGCTCTTTACCTATGCAATCTGCCCAACCTCAGGGCTGAGTTTGGATGACTTTCTTCGCTGAACACTCTTATGAGGCAGGAAAAACCTTGCAGTGTGAATGCAGTTATTATTATGAAACATCCTAGTAGATTCTTTTTTTTCTTACTGTTTTTTTCTGTAGGAGACAGAATCTGTAAGTGCATTAAGAGAAAAGCAAGATCAAACTGTATCATTTCTAGAAAACTTTTTAAATATTTTACAGGGCAAGATAGAATTCTTTCATCTTTCACTGGTCTAATTCCTTATCGTTTCTTAGCTAACCATATCATCCACTCATGTAGGATTTGTCCTATAAAATTTTGCAAAGTGAAATTTAGATGGCTAGGACAAAACAAGGTTCTTGTGGGTTATTGCTGTTTCTCTTCTCCAACTACTCAAAGAAATCCTTCACCTTAAGATTAATTTCTGAAATAAATCACCTTCTAAGGGCATTCAGACATCTCTACTGACCACATAGGGAAACAGTCTTCTCTTTGCTAAAACTAGACACATAACTTTGATGACTAAATTTAGGTGAGATGAAACATGCCTTCGAAAAACTCAGTGATAATTCAGTAAACTTTATCCTTTTGTACTCCCTCTCTTCCCTGCTGTTTCTTTTGTTCACTTGTCACTTCTCATCTCCATGTCATGTATCTAAAGTTAGACAGTAAGCTCTTTGAAGCAGAAACCAGGCCTAAATATTTCTCTCAAGATTGAATAAACAGCTTAAACTACCAGTAGACTAGAAGATTATGGAGTGGTTAAGTCTCCCGACATAAATTAACCAGGTATAACCGTTGTTTTTGTTCTTTGTTTTGTTTGATAGACTGTTTTGTTCTTTTTTTCTTTTAAAGAAAATCTGCTTCCCTTTACCAAAGCACCAGAAAAAAACACCACTATACCCAGTAGTATATACTCAGGACTGCATTTAAGGATGCATTATTTTCAGTCAAGGAATGCTACAAACAGAAGTGATCAAGATGCTTGTCACCCTGTAGCCCTGCAACACTGTCCTGCCCTTGATAGTAACAGGCCTTGTCTCAGGTTTCCGAGGTCTCAGGACTGTGGCTTCCCAGTCTTGTTCCACCAGAAATTTTTGTACCTCAGCTGGTCACGCTCTGGGGATCAGCACTCCCATTTCCGAAGCCTGACTGATCACTGGGGCAGTCTGGGAGGGCTCCCAGTGCCCCCGCATTGTCCACAAGCAGCATGAGGACATCCCCACATACCTTGCACTGCCACAAAACAAAGTCAAGCACCAAAACCAAGGCTTTTTACAGAATCCCACTATCACTGCAGCTATTCTGCCTGCACTCCCCAGCCATAACCACCACAAGCAACAGAACCCTCAGGGGCATAACAGACCTTCCACAGGATGCAGGTCCCTCGGAGTGTCTCTATTCGGACACAGCTCGTCCACAAGCCCCTCAAGGTATCCATGCCCCCCGCTTCCCTTCCCGAGTCTTCTAATGGTGGTGGCTGTGGCTGTTATGGAACCAGCACAGGGAAGCTCCACCCCGTGCTGCTACCAAAACTCCTGTTTATGGCCAGCACAAGGGGTAAAAGTGGTAACAAAGGACGTAAGTGACCTAATGTATGCAAAACTTAGCATATATTTGGTAAATTCAGTTGTAACACGGAGCTGTAAGCTCTGGGGAAAGAGCAGGGTGTGAAACTGTGCTAGTGAAGGTGAAAATGGCCTCAGGCATTTCATGGAATGAGGAAGAAGCCAGCATCATATTCCTCCCATACCATAGCAGGAAAATAGGTAAAAGCTAATTGTGTAAATATGATAACTACTAATGCTACTAAATGCAGAATGGCTGCAATTGGAAGGGGTCCCTGGACATGAAGGGTTGGGTCTCTCCAGAGCCTTGAACATCTAGGCTGGATATTCCCAGATCTCCTGGTCTCTCCTTGTATGGGAGATGACCCAATCCCTTAATCCTGCTTGTGGCCCTCTGCTGGATTTGCTTCAGTACCTCCATTCCTCTCTTGAATGTGTGGAGCCCTTAACAGGTCCCAGCACTCATGAGATTTTTTTTTCTTCATAAAGTTGTATTTTTTTTTCCTTTTTTACAATAATTAGATCTGAGCTAATAAAGATTAGGTCATTAAGATTTCAATTATATTAGCAATAAATTTGGGGCATCAATCTGGTGTGCTTTTCCTTTGCTCATAAATAAGATTTTGAGCAGAGCACCATCCTGCTACAAGGTGTGTTGAATGCTGCTTTGGAGGACGGCTGGTCCTTTGTGGTAAATAGAGTTCAGGTACGGTTGTTAGTTTGAAGTTATCAAATGCAATTAGAAAAAAATGTTTTGCTTATCAGATCATTCATCTTACAGAGAGGGTGTTTAGAAAGTGAAGTATGACCACTTAAGTGCTCAGATTTTCTTTAGGTTAACTGAAAGTGATGCTATACACAAAACCGTAACTCTAAACTAGATTATCACTGGAGTATTTGCCTGTGAACTCTTAAGAACATCAAGAAAGTAGCATCTAAAAAAAAAAAAGAGAGAGACAAGACCTAAATGCAATGACTTACAATATCTTTATGGCATGTATTATTTTTACTGTAAGATTTATCAAACCGTTAAGACCTTTTATTGCTTCAGGTAACATCTGTATATGAATGTTATTGTCTTCTTTGTATCTATGAGGTAGTTTTATGTCAATATTTTACACTCAGAAAATACCTTCAGGACATACACTTTGTTTAAAGAGCAAATGAAGAAATAGCACTTCCTTTCTAGAGAAGGCTTTTTGTTGTTTTGCCTCTGAATGCAAGAATAAGTCTTCGAGATTGTTGTTTTTCTGATAAAGAGCTGTACATTTTTTATTCATGGGAAGGAACTGACATCACATGGCAATGTCATAAACTTCAAAAAGGCACAAACATACACATCCCACTGTCTTATACTGTGCTGAGATCACAAATACTCAAAGGTTGGAGATATATGTAAGAAATATAAGGATATTTCTGCTTTAATGAACAGTCATCTCTTCAGTGCTTGTCACTAGAAGTATCTATCTACTTCCCAGGCTTTGAGACACATCATTCATCTCTAAAGGGCAGAAACTCCCTTTTACCCATTTGAAGAGGAAGCTGGTTGTTGGTTCCTACAGAGCTGGGTATATTCTAATCACATCAGTGCTGATTTTAATCACAGCATGTTTTCTGAATGCTAAACAATTTGAATGCAAGGATATAATAGCAACTGCAGAAAGTCAGGAAAAGTTTCATCCTATCTCCAACAGTGACCACCAATAGATACCTAAAAAAAAAAAAAAAAAAAAAAAAAAAGGCAAGAACAAGGTAAGAATGTAAAGGTACTTCACTCGAATGATTCCCAGTATTGAATAATTCGCTGTTTACTTCGTGAACCAGAAGTGCTGTCTTGGTATCTAACTCTTTGAAGTGGATTTTTCTTCCCTGAATCAGGCCAGTTGTCTTTAAAGTCTGATGTAGTTCTTAACCACTGCAACCAGGCCAGGGGTTTCACAGTCTAGGTTGTAAGGTTTCATCTTTTCTCATCTCTCATGGAAAACAACTTTTAATACTGATAGTTTGCACCTATTGGAGTTTTGTTTTTCTGTAGACACCCTAATTTAAATGTACAAAGCTGAAAGATAGTCAACAGATTTGAAAAAAAAAAATCATAGTTCAGCCAAATGCAGACTTCCATATTTGGTCAACTAAATTGCTTTCTAATTTTTTTGTTCATTATATTGACTATCTCTCATGAGCTACAATTTAATGGTGAATGGTAAACTGTGTGCTGAATACTATCATATATAAATTCTAGTTCCCTTTTTCTCATAGTGAGTGATCGCTTCAAGACCAAAGACCTTTCTAAGGAGAGTTCACTCCAAGGGCTGCTACTTTTACTTAGACAGAGTTACTTTCATTTTTTTATGAATTATAACATCCTCTATTCCACCCTTGCATCTCATACCCTGGATAACATATTTTCATAATTACTTTTCAAAAAACAAGTTTGATTAGAAGGGGAATCTAGAATGTTCTGTACTGCCCAAACTTAGGTGAAAGGAATTCCCATATTTTATTACTAGGCTTTTTATTTCATCTTTCCAAGCTTCTGAGTGGGATTATAACACCAAAGAAAACTCATCTATAGCTCATCTATATTTTGGCCTAGGTAATGGTAATGACTTTAGAGACCACAAAGTGCATTCTCACCAGAGCCAAAAACTTGTGAACTCCTGAGAGGTTTAGAGCGCAGATGCACTTCACATGAACAGTTAAACTCTGTGTGCTTAATGGAAATAGGTACATATTTCTTCCATCATAATTATGTGTATGCTTTCTCCCTCAAAATAACCTCCTGGCATTTCTTTCTGTCAGGGATCATAGATAAATAGTTACACAATTGGTGGTTTTTTGTTTGTTTTTGTTTTGTTTTTAAGGCTAGATAAGCCTATTAGAAGCATCCAATCTTACCTTCTATGTAACATAATTCTTGCATCAGGCCTTATTCCTTGGTGCGGTAGAGGAGGTCTCTCAGGAAGACTTCCAGATCACATTGTCGCTCCTTACCTCCCAAGGCCCCCACAGAGTTTCACATCTGACTCCCTAGGACATCAGCGGGGCCTCTGGAAAATTATCAGAGCTTTCAAACCTCGACACTTTCAGTGTGATTATAGCTTCCAAAAACAGTGACGCAGACTGTGAGCAGGGGCCGGGAGTCTACCCTTACTGACTGAATGTCTTGCAACAGAAATATTAAATCCTACAGAGTATCCTCATTGAAGAACAAGGGATGTAATTTAGCGTGTAGCACTCCCAGGAAGGCAAAAGACTGAAAACTAATTGGTTTTCCAATTACAGAGAACATCAGTGATTGTGCCAGTGTCTGTCTCTTTCAGAAAACATTCCAGACGAACATTATTTGTAATGTGCAGCAATAATAATAATAATGATATGGTGCACTTACACAGTGACATCCGTCTCAACAGATACCGAAGTGCTCTAAAATCTTTGTGAGTTGTTTCTTTAATATGGCTAACCTAGCCCATGGCTATTTGGATAACAAGCTGTTATTTCTCAACAGAGCTAGCAAGGAACTGAACAAAACTTTCTAACTTTGTTGAGCCTCCAAAATCTTACAAAGGTTCACTCATTTGTCTCCTTCATGTATTTCTCATGCTAAACATGAATACTCAAAAGTATTTAGCATCTAAATCTTCTTGAACTGGGGAAGAGATAGCTTGTTCAGTACCATCTTGGTTCACTCCTAAGTACTAGCATAGTATTGGCATAGTATCATTACTTTAATTACTACTGTCAGAAGTATTCACAGCATTGTTACTATGATATACAATGATCATTATTATTATTTTGACAATGATTATTGCTTTTATTCAACTTAGGGTTTTAATTCTGGTTGCTGTAGTGAGAATGCTAAAATTAAGATTAAAATAAATTAGTAAAATTAAATAGTAACATTAACAATAATAATGATATTCTGAAGAGAAGCATACTTCATTAAAGAATCCTATTATGCTTTCTGGTAATAATGCTTCCTAACAATCCAAGAGCTAAGCATACCCTTAATTTATGATTAAAAAAATCCAAATTTTGGGCAGCAATATGTTGAGTCTTAAAATGTCAGTAGCAAACTCCCATTAACTTGAACAATGTAGCACTGTTGTTTGACAATTCCAGTTAACAATTTAGTTTGGAAAAGAAAAAGAATAGCAGTTTTATTTTAGTACACAAGTGTGGTATGGACAGAGCTTAGGCGTCTAATGCTACGTGCCTCACTTCTACAGAGGGTAGTTTACGAAAGATAACTTGAAAGTCTTGTCTTGAGTGACCATATGAGGTCTGCAAAACTCTCCTATATTGGTTTTCTACCTGGAAGCAAATTAGTACCATGAGCTTCTTGATCTTTGTGCACTACAGAAGTCCAAGATATGTTATAGGAATAGTGGAATCAGAGTAAAGGAATAGGGCAAATAACCTCCTGCTGAGGAAATATTATACCCAATTTATATTTTTGAAATATACAGCAATCAAACCTACCACCACCAAAGGTAGCATGTACCAGTACCTCTCTATCAGCCACCTTACCAGCACTCAAGATCTGGTTTGACTTCCTCTCTGTGCTTAAACTTACGGGATTACAGAATCATAGTTGAAACCATTTGTTCTCAAACTGCCAAGAAGTCCATAGCTGAAATTGGCCTTATGTGTTATTACAGAGTTTCTGCTATGCACTAGAGCTATAAGGGCAAGGAGAAAGATACAAGATGCAAAATGGGCAAGGGAGAGAGAATAATTATCTTTTCAAGTTTTAAAGTTAGAAAAAGAAATGAAATACTATGTTTTCTTTGCCTATACTGAGTTTTAGAAGCAGTGGGGAATAAACAAATTAATATCTATTATTATTAAAACAGAACTTGATAGAATTCCATTAGGCAGTTTTTTTTTTTTTCTGCTAACATTTTTGGGTTCCAAATTTTAGTTAAATGTGTTATTGTAACAGTTTGTCTTGAATGTGAAATGTACAATTTAGGTTAGTTAAATGCACTGAAGCCTCCCAGACATCACTGCCAAAGCTTTGAATGGAATTAGCAAGTGCATGTACAAATTACATCTTATTATTCAGCAGATGAATTTTTGCAAGGTTGAATTTTCAGTTATCAAGGTTATCCATCTTTCTGCTTAGACTGTTTGCGAGGGCGATATAGAGCCCCTGTTCTCCAGGGATTCAAACTTTTCTGATGAAAGGAACATCATCTCTAAACTCAAACAACATAGAATTGTGGTCTCCAGTTAACTCAATGCACAGATGTGGCTGAGATGACAAAATGTGATTAGGAAAACCTCTTTTACTGGGTGTACGCAAGCACAAGGAATAAACCTGTGCTGTCTGAAACGTAGGACTCCATATCAAAAGAAGGTATGAGCTAAAAAGAAATAAAGTGCACATGTTGGTACGAAGGCAAAAAAAAATATTGACATTTCCTGCAGATTGGACTCTCGTCCTCTCTGCCCCTGTAATTAATGAACTATCTTCCTACTATGGGTAGCTTTAAACTGGAAGCTTAAAATTCTGGGACCTCTGGAGTAATTTGGGACTCTCATACTCACAGTTACTCAGCGGGAAGCCTGGAAAACTTGAAAAGGTATCCAGCACTGTCTGTGACAAACAATTATAATGCTCTACCTTTAATTTAGTTTCTTATTATTTTATGTGTAATGCATAAATTGCAGAATTGCATTGCATAATTGATACAGCTAGGTAAGTTGAACTATGGATTATCTTAAAATGTACCCAGGAGATGGGAAAAACCAAGGCCCTCTGATAGATCATATGAATCAGACAAATAGCCCAAGCTAAGATTTTTGCATAGCCACTGAGTTCTGTGAGGAAACAGGTTACTTTCTTTCATGTTTAATAGTAATGGGATAAGTGCAAGACTGGTAGCACTGGCCCTCAAAAGGCCAAAGGACACTTTTAAGCTTCTGGCTCTGTTGCTAGCCTGCAAACATAAGTCTATGCTATACAGCCTAGAAAGAAGGTGAGGAGAAGCTTTGTGAATGGAACTCATTGCCAGTTACTAGGTGCCATCCCATCCATGTGCTGCACAGAGACACTGTCCAACAAGAGATCGGAGATTGAGTCATTGCTCAGTGAGAAGGGTCTCTACGAGACTGGTGAGTGCAGACCTCATAGTCATAGCATGTAGTCACTGTAATTATCAAATCTACTTTTGCAAGTCTCTCAAGCATTAAAATCTTCCTTTAATCATTGCTGTGCCCAGAATAAAGCAAATTAATTATTTTTAACCATGTTAGGTGATAAACGTGAACTTACATAAAACTGACATATGAGGAAAGAGCCATACACGGTCTGAGGTGCTTCCCAAGTGTCTACCCCATAGCAAACGTTGAATTTATGACTGGGCAGATGCTTTGTGTATCACTGCAGTTCTGGGGGGACTGGAAATACAGTAACAATAACCATAATGAGCAAAATAATGAGACTGGTCCTCACGATTGATTGATCTACCATGCCCTTGAGTGGGCATTGAGAGGAGTGTGAACAACTTGAAAATTAAGTTTTTTTCTCATACCCCTGTTCTTTGCTCACAGTAGTTCCACTTAAACTCACACCTGCCCAATTTATATGTAATTAAAAATTGATGAAAAGGGTTGTTTCCATGAAAAACCTTTCTTTGAATGAAGTGATATTCCAGTAAATACTTAGATGGTTCCTTGCTGTGTTCATGCCATACTGCCCAATCCTGGTAAAAGAATAAGTTTGAAATATAGATAACTCTGTTACAGGATTATGATAGATTTCTTGTGTCCACCAATAGACTCAAACTAGCATTTTTCTTCCATTAAATTTATGTAAGATTAAGGCTGTGCTTGTGATCTTGCTACCAGCCCAAGATTCCCTACTCCCATCAAAAGCAGAATGTAGCTTGCCATGCTTCAGTCTTATGTCTAAACACATAAATTAGCTTATATGTTTTTTTTTTTTAAAAAAAAAAAGCTGAACAAAGTTAGCATTGTGCTTATTACCATATCCCAAAGTAACAGTCCCACTTCGTTCCATGAAAATGCCCCTGTTTCTTCAGACACTCTTCCAAGGTTCTGTATACTCATAACTACTCATCCTATCTGTCTACAACTAAAAGCACAGTTAAAATCTGTATTTTTACAAGAACTTGAATGGCAAACTAATTACAATTAGGAAATTTGTTTCTATATTCCATTTTAAGGGGGAAGCTAAACTTTAATGCACTGTACTGTCTTCTACAGTGCTTCTCCTGTCTGTAGAAAGTGCTTAGACAACTTACTTAGACATCACTAGACAGGTCTTTTTCAGACTTGACAAAGTCATCAGTCTGTAACATTAAATACAGATGGAGACCAGAGTAATTACATGTCTCTGTTAAACACTTAAATTCAAACTCTGGACATGAAATGGATTGAAAAAGTCAGCCTGGGGACCAGGATAAAAACAGATATCTTCATAACTTGCAAAACATGCCCATCAAAGGTGCAGCATATGAGTCATTCCGGCATCACTATGTGCTTGTGCATGTGTAAGTACCTATACACGAGGGTAATGAGCATGGCATATAACCACATCTAGGTGCACTCATAATATCATTCTTTCCAGTCAGGAATGTGCCATTTGTTTTTCTGTTTAATTGGTAAAGTTTGCTGTGTATGAAATGCAGTGACTTCATAGGAGCTACAGGGAGTACAGGAGAATGAGGGTGGGTGAAGAAACAGCAAGTTTTTGTGTCAACAACAGTGTATAATTTGTAGATTTGCATGTGTGAGTCACTTCAAAGCCTGCAAAACACAGAGGAGGTTCTGCACACATGTGTAAGAGAGGGATAGGTAGTTCTTACAATTACATACGTGCAAAGAAGTTTATGATTAACTAATGCTTAAAAGCGGGGAAGCAGGTTTTGGGGTATATATGACATCGTTTGTCCATGTGTAAAAAAGGCTTTGAGCTTTTGGTTACAAACAAAAGCAAGTGCATCTCTGTTGGAGACTGAGCACAAGACTGTGTGACCACATATGTATATTCTGCAGAAGAAGGCAGAAGCAGGGCATGAGAAGGAAGGAGAATTTGTGTATTTGCGTGTGTGCATATGCACGTCTTTGCCCTAGGCAAGTTCAGCTCTTAGTTGGAAACTTGAGAAATTGACTTTAGTGGGATTTGAAAGAGATCTCAGGTGAACTAAATTTGTCTGCTTTCTTTTCCCACTAGTGCAGCAGAAATGGATTCTCAGTCTAATAAGGTTTGACAAGACCTGGCACAGGAGGCAGGTGCCAAGGAATCCAACTAGTCGGAAGCATTAGAGGCACCGTGGGCACCAGGGGATAGAGGTGTTGCCATGGGAACAGAGTGAAAGGTGCTCCATGGTGGCTGGTTAGGAGGTTTGTTTAAGACGGAGCCAAGCAGCTGCAGCCTTGCTATCACCCTAGGCTTTCACCATGGTAGGTAAATTCCAGCTTCCCCCTGCTCCACCAGAAATCAGGGAATTTAATTCTTCCTCCTTACGTGAGTAATGCTAAAATCTGTGACATCGCTGGTGCCTCCCGAAAGTGATTTGCTGCAAAAGAGGATGGCTGGGTCCCTACCTGAGGGTGCTGACATCTCATGCTTGAGGGCATTGAAGATATTTTTTCAAAAGCATTTGAGGACAGCATTTTTAGTTACAAAACTATAACCCTCCCTTCCTCTGCCTTCCTCTGCCTCACTCCACTGAAATCTCTCCCCTCCGTTTCCTTGAAATGTAGGCAGCTGCTTCTGAGGAGCGCTTCCAGCGGCCGCAAACCTTGTTCCACAACCAAGTACTTCTTCAAGGGGCATTTGTAAAAGTACAGTCCCTGCAAGCAGACCATCAAAGGTCTTTTTATTGTTGTTTTTTTCTTTACATCTGCAAATCTGTAAAGATGTGAATAGGTGTGAGGAAAAATAGAGGGGAACTTCTTTCCTTCAAACTATAATACCCATTCAGCAGCTGCAATATTATAATTATCATAATTTGTGTTTCAGTAATGTCTAGAATCCCTAGATAATAGCACATCTTCACAGTGCTAGGTGTGGTAGATAGCACAGTAAGAGACAATATCTAGCCTGCAGTGCTTAAAAGGAAGATTAAAAAGAAAACAACACAAAACCTAAATTTAGAGGAATGCAACCTTAGATAACTTTTGAAAAGAAGAGGAGGTGGAAGAAAAGTAAGAGATTGAAATTATTTATTAAAGACCACTTAAGGATCGTGTAGCAGTGAGCTACCTATGTACATGGAGTTAGAGCTTAAATATAGTTACTGCCATTATGCAGGGCTGTAAGGAAGTATTACATCTTATTGCAGCCCGATGTTTATGAGCTTGGCAGTGGACATCAATTCCAGAATTTTCTAAAGATCGGTCCTTTAACAGGAAATGAAGACGGGTTCAGTACTTCTTTAAAGAGAGTGCCACTCACTATTTATTCTTGCATATATAATCCATTTGCAGTCACAGACTGGGGTCATTTCTGATCCCTAAAGTTCCTTCCATAAGCCTTAGGAGACATTACCATAAAGGACAAAATGATTCAGGCACTTATGTCCCTAAGAAAACTTGTTCAATTAATTTCAAAGTCAGCCAAATAAAATCACTATGGCATCAAAATTCACCCTACATTTAAAGCAGAGGAAAGCAATTGGAAGGGCATTTCCTACATATGTGTGGGGAGAATGGGTGGGCATGGGGATTCAGAATTAGATTTATAATGAACCACTAGCTGCACTTTGGTACTGGAGTCGCTACTTCATCTCCATCCTAATGTGGTGACTCAAAGTCTGGGTAACATTATTTACTGCTAAATAATGAATATCTCTGTATCTGCAATAACATGGAAGGAGTCTGGTTTCCATTTGTATATTTTTGCTGTTTTTGGAAACTTGATTCATTAAACTTTCATATGCCCATTATGTAGCCAGTATTGTTTGAATAACAGAATTCATATCTCTAAAGAAAAAAAAGAACAAAAAAAACGCACTTAAATGAGAATTTAAATTCACCGTTTTCGCAAATCACTGCGTTTCAAAACTAATCCCAGTTTATTCATACACCACTGTTATTCTATCCTCATTTATAGCCACCAAACAACAGCACAGGAGGATACATTGCTAAAAACAAGCTCTCAGGTCTGGTGAAGCTTTTGGTCCTGAGAACTGAAGAGACTATGAGAAAGTTACAGGAACACAATTTGCAGGAATGAACCACAGGTAATATTGCCCATGAGTGGTTCAAACAGTTTTTAGTGAACCCCAGTTCAGAAAAGACGTTTAAAACACAAGTCTAGGTTTCTCAGTGCAGTTCTTGATCAAAGAAAGGTATAATCATATAGCTTACTGCTCTTTACAGTGAAATATAGCCACTAGCATCAACGGATGCCTAATTAAGAGAGGTAATCAAATAGTTAATTTAAACTTTAAAGGGTTGATTTATATTAACTCACCACAAATATTCAGTTAAATACATCCTCAAAAATCTTTTTTTTCTGATTTTGTCTTTTTAAAGGAGCCATAATTTCTTATTTGTAAACTAGTATTGATAATATTTATTTACACAGAGATATTTGTAAACATGTAAATAGAGCTTATTTTCAGACTGAAATTGTCACTATTTCAGCTCTTCTGGTTTTCTTTTGCCTTTAGTTACAACAGAACTAGGTGGTTTCCCAAATAGTTTCCCAACATCTTTATGGACTGGAAAAAAAAAAGGAATTAGTATTATTTTATGTAGCTGAGATATGTAAAGATGAAATGTAATTATTCAAGCTACATAAAATCTGAGAAGAGATTGAAATCCAATTCTTTGTGTGATGCACAACTTTGTACTTTTATCCTCCAAAAGTTCTTCATAGATTCTCAGAGGAGCATGTCTCTCAGAGAGGTCAAGAGACCATCTCGGTATCCCAAACACGTGCCTAATCCGACCACATCTCTGTTCATCTGAATGAAGCTTTGTCTAAATTATTCTGACAGTTTCCAAAAGTTGGAAACACAATAATTTCCCTATGGAACTATATTCCAACCCCTAACTAGCCTTACTGCTAGGAAGATTTCCTATTGCAAAGTCTGTATCTCCCTCACAACAACATAAATAGCATTCTAGTCTGCCATAGCAAGAAGAAGGGATTATTTCTATCCATTGAAGGCTCTTCCTTGCCATCACATCCCACCGATTCTTCTAAAATATCTCCAGTTAACCTACGTACTTCCTGAAGTTTGGTACTGAAAGCAAGATGCTAGAATCAGGTAAACTGCAAACTCTGCGCTTACAGAGATAAAAATCACCCACTTATACAAAGTTTCTCTGACAGGTTGTGTTATGGGCAGATGCAGAGATCATGAGATTCATATGTTTAGGTGCAAGTATCAATTATAATAAATTCCCTATTCTTCGTATCTTCAGTTTCCGTATTTCATACTGTTTCTCATTGGAGTTCTAATTACAACAAGAATATATATATATATATATATATATATTACATTAAGCTTGCTAATTTTTATTACTGTTTTACCTTTTTGAGGGAATCAAATCCTGTTGTTAAAACTGTATGTTTTGGAGCAATTTGGAGCAAGTTTGGTTTTGACAGAAGGAAATGATGGAAACCTAAATATTTTCTTTCACTGTGTGTTATGCTTTAAAAAACAAACAAAAGACTTCTCCTACTATAAAGAGTGACTCATTGAAATAGTATTATATATTCTTTAAATCTAACCAGATCAGAGCCAACCACTATGAAACTAAATGCATAACTTGACACGACACTATAAAATCTATGTAGGACTTAGCTTTGTAAGGAAATCGTCATTCAGTTGCAGGGCTGCTCCATCACAACCCACGATGACTCTCTGCAGTGGGAGCTGTGTCCTGGGGACACTTTGCAGAGGTTATTTTGGGGTCTGTGCAATGACGTTTTCCCCTTGTTTTCGGTGCTATCTGCGCCGAGCAGCTGGAGCACCCCAAAGAAAGTACGAAGGAGAGGAAGGTTCCGAAGTACGCATCATTATTACAGGGATGATAGAGGAGGGGAGGAGAGAGATTGAGCCTTTTTTATTTCCAAAAGTCTGACAGATTTTGCTATTGCTATTGATTTTGGCTTGAATTCATTATAGCTGGCTACAGAAACCTAACAAAGATGCCGTAGTGAGGAGCACAGCCACAGGAGGCTCCCTCCGTAATCAGTGGAAAGAAACAGGTAGCTCTGGAGTGTGGATTGGCTCACCTGGGATCTGAGAAGTGTTTACTCCTCTCCATGGCAATAGGCAGAGCCTAGAGTAATTACTGGCATAAGTATCTCAGACATTTAATGTTATGTCAGTTGGATTGCGTCTTTATATACAAGTTGCTCAGACAGCAAAATCATATTGAGCCAAATAAGATTCTAGACAGAGTGTTTGAATTGTGTTTTTACATTTGAGCTTTGTGATTTTGAGCTGCACTTGTTCTCTTTTTTTTTTTTTTTTTTTTTTTTTCTTTTTTTTGCAGGTTATAGTTGCTCAAAAATTATTTTTTTTCTGTTTCCCTATATCTTAAATAAAACATCTGACAACTCATTTGATTTCAATTGACATCAAAATAAAATTGAAAGGTACAGAACTAGCATGACCACTCTCCTTAAATCTATTGCTTTTGATTTGCCTACTCCAACACTCTTTAAGAGACACAGAAGCCAGTGAAGTGCCTGATAGAAGAAAAAAAAATCATTGTTTCCATATGAAATATACAGGAATCTATGTGGCACACACCTTCTACCACCTCTGCTGGCAAAGCAAATGACAGTGTAAGAGTCTCCCACTGAATTTTTTTATTTTTCTCTTTTTACAACACTCATCAAAAGGTTTCAACCTTCTTCAGGTCCTTGGATATACTTTCCAAAATGTTATATGTGGCTGAAAAAATTGTCATAAAACTTTTCCCTATGTTTGAGGAGGGCAGAGGAAGAAACCAGAAAACAAATTTGGGAAGGGCTGTATTTGCCTTTCCCAAATATTTCTATAAAGTTTAGAGGATTTTGCTTCTGTTTGTTCGAAAACTCCCTCCTTTTATGGAAAGATGTAGAAAATATTGTGGAAAATTGTGTTTTAATAGTTTTGAGGTTTCTATACAAAGTCAGTTACAAAAAATATATACCTATAATTCTGACTTAAATCATTCTTGAATTCCGTTTCTCAAAACTTTATAAACATATACAGGATATCTGTAAGTCTTTTCCTTTGGAAATTTAATCAGGTTCTCTCTGAAGGGATCGACCCCAATGCTGATGCTTTAAAAATTTGTGCATTTATACCATTAAAATCATTGTCAGAGGTCACATTTTGGCAGTAAACGGAGGACACAGGAATCAGAAAGACGCAAAGGACATATCTTTGCTCTGAAACGCCCTGCAAACCACAAAACAAAACAAAATAATGAACACAGTAGAATACAAGAGACTTGTTTTTTTTCTGAAGAGCCCCACGTCCAAGTGCGAGCCATGCTATCCTCAGGGTACGTTCATAAGTCCATGATAAGTTTAGGGGAATCTGAACAGACAAAATGAGGGATATAGGAAGGGAGAGAGAGGATCTCCAGGCAAGTGGGAATTTTTATAATTTCTTTCACATATTTTCGGCTCAATTAACACATCTTGAGGATTCTTGTGATATTGCCAGCAAGAATTAATGCAGAAGTTGCATTCTACCTTTTATCTCAATTGTGTTGCACGAGTCTGGCAAAGTTGAAAAGCTGCTAATTTAGTAGTCAGCAGTGTCAAATAAAATTTCTAAACTGTATGTCTATAAAAGAACATCTTTGCAATAAGGCATAGCAAATATGCTTGCAAAACAGTTCAGTCAGCAAACCTGTTTTAGGTTTTGAAATATCTGGCAATGACATTTATTAGAACAAAACTATAATATATCAGTGATATAAAGAGCTGTCTCTTCATCACTGGCATTTTATTATAGGCACTAATTTTGTGCAAAATCCTTTAGATTCTTTGCAAAACACCTGCTGAACTTAAAGAAATATGGTTACTGCTTGTGCTGAGACAGATGTAGCTTAATCACATAATACTGAATTTGACTTTTCAGTGCCTCACAATAAATGAACTGAACATATCAGTGCAGTAGATTTAAATCTTGTTTCAATTTGAACATTGTGCTCACTGACTGGAGGGCCTGAGCTATAGCAGCTTCCCCCAGTCTCCAGCAGTACGCAAAGCAATTTTGTGTAAGTCACTGTATCTCTGTTTTAATTAAAAAAAAAAAAAAAAAAAAAAGTTAAATTAGCTCCAAGAACATGCTGAAGGTTGAACTTAACCTTTGTAGGCTTTTCTCCCCTGTCTCTGTTACTTTCTTGCCTGCTTCAATCTAGCCAGGTAATAAGCTGCCTCTGACAGTATTTTTCCCCGTAGACCCTGTGCGACTGTCTGTTTTTCCAGAGAGTTTGAGGTTCCCCTTTTTAGAGAGAAATTTGTAAATTTGTATTGAAGGCAGCTCTGATGAGCAATATGAGCTGAAAATGGAGCAGAAATGGCCATTTTCTTACTCTGTCATCAACTACACATGTTTTTTATATGTTGATTGATTTTTGGTCGATTTCAATAAATTTCAGTCACCTCCTGATGCCCAGAGTAAGGTGTAAACTTGTTTTCTCATTTCTCTTTCTCTGTTGTATTTATAGAAGATGAGGAGTCTCTGCGTATGTGCATAGAGGCATTTGTGTATGCTAGTTTTGTATATTCTTGATTATCTGTGTACAAGTGTAAAAGAGTGCCTTATAATCTAGCTACACACTATGTGTACATCATAAAGAGAGGTACATAATAGAGCCCACACCACACACACTTAAATGCACAAATACCAATAAAAATATTTACAGAATACATATGTTGCATCTTATTGTGCATACATTATTGTCTCTCTCTATGGAGTCTTATTTACTCTGTAATGTTAAATAATAGTACTTTAATTTTACTTCTTCAGATAAGCTGTGTGCTTCATAAAAACATAAAACAATGAAACTTCATGAATATTTATATCAATGGCTACACAGCATTATAGTCATAATCTCTGGAACTGGTTCTCACCGGTTCAGAATTAATTATCAAGTTCAGTTTTAATTGCATTCTTCTAAATTACAACCAAAAAAAAAAAGTAATGAATTAGCTCACAAGTACTGCTGGGCCTGGCACATCCAGTGCTGCTTTCTGCAGTCCCCTTCTTAATGTGTAATGATGAGCTGAAGACATGTGGTTCGGAGGCTCCCCGTGAATCCAGCTTACTCAAACACTCATGCTTCTCCCACTTTAAAGATAAAATAAAAATCCTGTTTTTAGTTTCTGCAGCAGACAGGTTAAACTAGGCTTTTAGATTAGCTTTGTTTTTCATTGCCTAATATCCACACTTAGATTTTGGCAGTGTTGGCTGAAGGAATCTGGATGAAATGCAACTTTTCCTCCCTCCCTTTCAGTTCCTAGCCAACCCCCATGGCCTTGTCTGCTACCTAGTAAACCTCAGAGCCATTTTCCTCATCACTCCCTTTTCTTTCACCCTCTCCACCCACCTACAGTTGTAACTGGGGACACCAATTAACCCACTCAATTAAGATTACTAAGCAATCTATATCAGTGCCTGCTGTGCACCCCAAGCATGCTGAATTTCGGCCCTGTACTTTATTCTCTCCTCTACCTCCTGTTCAGGGAAAGAATATAAAGTCTTTCTTCCTTTAATTTATCAACTCCAGTGTGCACACATGTAAGCATCAGTAAAAATCAAATGCCTTTTTAGTTCTCCCTGGTTCAGTCATCCAAAGATCCTGTGGCCTGTTTCCCAGCTGTGTAATCACAGAAAGTTTGCTACTCTCATCACTTCTTGCAGATGAAGGTCCTGACAGCACCTCAAGCTATTACCCTGTTCAGGCAGAGTGTGAAATGGAAGATTCAAGATTCATACTCTCTGTGTATAGCTGCTGATCTGTATCCAAAAGTCTTGCAAATAATCTGAGCTCTAGTCCATCATTTAAAAAAAAAAAAAAAAGAAAGAAAGAAATGTAAGATAAAAGCAGGAAGTATTCTGGATCTTTGCTCTTGGGTGTGCATTTCCTTTCTAAAGTCAAATCCTACCCTGAGGGAGTTATACTCACTCTTGACTAAATATGGGGAATTTTTTTTTTTTTTTTTAAGCATTAGCAACTGTTTATCTTCAGATAAATCTGGAGATTTGTTCTCAGGCTACTCACAAGGTATTTCACTTGTATAGCAGCTCACTGGGCAAAGAGCATAACAAGGTATCTAATTCTCAGCATATGAACAGTCACAGTGATTTGAGCAGGGCTGCTTTGGTACACAGCATACCTGCTCAGGCCCTGCATGCTAAAAGAACATAAATTATATGCAGTGCAACAAGCGCTAGTCAGCGTTTATTTTTAAGAATCTTTTAAGGAAGCTAAATACAAGTGTATACCTTAAAATTCAGATCCATACAAGGGTACCGCACATAATGTTAATACCAAAAGCAGTATAGCTACTAAATTTGTTAGAGATAAAGAAGAATCAAAGTGAATCAGAGTAAAAACTGAATAGTTTGTTGGCAGATTCTGCTGATCAGAAAAAGAGACTCTGAGAGGAGCCCCGAACTGTGGGTCTAAATATCTCAATTCAATCCTGCAAGAGATACCCAAAAGAGCCCAAATCCTGGAAGCTGTCCAGCAAAGGAGAGAAACAGCAAAGGTGGGCAAAGGCTAACTCGGCTTCAAGTTTCCACTGCAGTCTAATGATCCAAAACAAACAGGGATACCAGTCTTACTTATCCTGCCTGAGCCCGTAGCAACATGTAACTCCATCAGCTTTTTAATAAATACCTCTGTTCTGACTAACATGATTTCTAATCTTCCTAATTTTAGATTACTTAAACTACATAATTCTGAAATTTCCTGACTGATATTACAATTTGAGGAGCAGTTTGAAGCAGAAAACAAAAGAGATATTCTTTACTTTTTTTTTATTTTTTTTTTTTAAAAAAAAAGGAAAGAAAAACACTTGTACGTACAGTATAAGGGAGCTCTTTATAACTGCATGAAAATTCCAGGCCCTACCATATGAAAAATAATAATCATAAAACTGGAAGGACAGGAGGAGAAAGTATTAGAGAAAGACTGAAAGAAAAGTCCACGACAAAACTATATATAAAGTTGGATACAGGCAAGTTGTGTCCCAGGAAGAATCAATAAAGGCAATCATGTACAATCAACGTGTATGTGGATTTAAGTCACATGGTTCCAAAGCTTAAAATAGAGATGCATTACAGCAGATGGCAGCTTGCAGAGGAAAAGCAGAGGTGCAAGAACTACTGTCCTTTGAGGAGATTTCTGCAGAGTTGTTATTGGCAGGGAGAGGACTTTTTTTTTCTCCCTCCTCTGGAAGGGAAAGAGGCAGAATTCTGAGAAAATCGTAGCCCAAGACAGATGTTATAAGGGGTTGTATGAGCAAGGCATTTCAGAGATGCTTAAGTGCATTTATATGCGGTATAGCTGAATGAGACAGGGGAAAAAAAAGGCGTTTGAAGGCCTTCTGTCAAGCAGTTCTCCTTCCTTTCTTTCTCTCCCACCCCCCATTTCTTTTCACAGTCAATTTGCTGCAAGCTGGATCTTGAAAAGAACGTGCTGACATCTAGCAGTGTGGCTAACCTGTTAGGGAGCTTTTCAATATTTATATTCTGTAACCCCTGATAAGAGTTCCTTCTTCTGAATAAAGTCCTGAATGTCTCCTTGGGGACCTTTTAGAAGATTTTTATAACTTAAATCTGCATTTATCTTTGCATTTTTGTTTCTATTCAACGGTCATTTCCTTTTACTTTGTTTTCTTTTTCTTAATAGTTGATATTTCACCCTTCCATAGAGTTTCATCTGCCCAGACAGATTCAGTCTGTTGTTCGCTTTTATTTCAGATTTGAAGAAAATAAAAAAAAAAATGGCTTTGTTTTGCTGGAAGAAACCTAGGGGAAATGAACGTTCCTAGCAGCCACCTCCCTTCGGAGCTAAATGAGGGAACAATTAAATAGTCCTTTGTTTAGAAGCAGCTGAAGCAACGGGAGACTCCACTCCAAATACAGGTCACACACGAATTAAGCCAAGGATCTGGACTACATGGGTGGAAAATTTCACAGTGGTCTGTGAATCAGAATGTAGTGTCGGGGGAGAGAGAGAGTGGATTTGTTTGCAGCTGTGCCTGAGAACGGGTGGGAAGAGAAGGGTGAAGGGGCAGAAACAAAAATAGAAGTGATAGAGAAGGGCCAGACAGTCAGACAAGGGCTGGAAGCAAGGCTAGGACAGAAGAAGAAAAAAAAAAAAAAAACATAGAAGAGAAAAGGATAGAAAAGAGAGGAAGATGGGGAAGATGACCAATTCCCTTCCAAAAGAAAGGAACCACCAGCGCTTTTCCTATAAACCAGTTTTTCTATGATTCAGAGGTCAAGCTTGTGCATGTGTTCAGGTCAATAAACTGAAAAAAAAATTATCTCTGAAATTAAACAGGACCCAAACTCATGATTTTTGTTCGGGTGTATGTTAGAAGTGGAACGTTCTCTTCCGTGTCTTTGTGTAGGATGAATATATGGGTTCCTGCCTACAGGACATTTACCTACCTAACTACAGGCAGCCTGATTGGACCTCTTCATCAGGGAATGGTTCTGAAAGCAAACCAACTGATGGCAAGTACCTTGTGGTACACTTTTCATCTTGAGTAGGTCTATCCAAATTTGCCTCTTGGCGGACCTTGAAAGATAAAACAAAAGCCGTTTTCTATTCTTTGGAATGAAAGACATAAAATTGGGAAGGACCTCTTTGGTCATCATTATTTTTCCTAGAGATGAAGAGGAGCTCTTCTTTGTAGTCTGAATGTAATTTTGCCATTTTATATATATGAGTTCTCACTCTTCTGCCCTTCTATACAATAGTTTCTTTCTCCCCTTTTCACACTAAGGGAAAAATTACTCACTGTTGTCAGTGGGAAAATAAGTGTTAGTTTCTGACCGTCATTTGGTATTTTATTTTAGCTGATATGCATTGTGTTCCCTTTTCTCTGCTGCAATTTAAATCACATTAAAAAGCAAAGAAAAAAATGCAAGACAAAAGCAAGTAAAGAAAAGCACAGACTTTTCCATTAAGTTGCAAAGGAGAATTCCAACGTTGTATGGAATCATCGACAATATTTAAGGGATACTCAGTAGTCTTCTTCTAAGCTGTTCGCGTTTACTCTTGAATAGCACAAAGCAAATGTCAAGCTAGAACATTGATGACTAAGCAAAACCTTTTATTCATCCCATTTTCAGCCTATGTCACTCTGTTTTGCAGTGGTGCTTTCCTTCAGTCTTTGTCTTCCTGTTTCCCACATTTCTCTTAGCTATTATGCTACAGGAGATGGGAAGTGACAGAGAGTAAATATTAAGAAAGCGACAATGGAAAAAAAGGTGAATGGAAGTGATCTGTATTCTTGTTTATTTGTCTTTCAGAAAAGCTCAGAGAATGTCATGCTCTTCACATGACATACAACTCAAAAGCACATGCAAGACCAAACCATTTTTTAAACACTGAAGAGGTGCGAAGATGAGAAAACAGATGCAGCACTTTTTATTTAATCATTATAAAAATGCTGAACTAGTGGAGAGCTGTAGATTAACGATACCATGGCTGGTAGAGGAGCCATTCATTCCATGTCAGATCAGGACCCTATCTGGCCGAGGCCTTTAGAGCATGTGTGACTGACAGCAACACAGACGACCGGGGCAAGAGTGGATACCTATGAGGTAGAGCCCTTACACAAGGGTTGCCTTATTTTACATTTAAACAGCTATTTCTTAATAGCCCCCTCCATGTAACATGGAATCAATGTCTCAATCTCCTTTGAACCTTAGGGCAAACACTGGCAGTGCTACATCAGCTCCCAGCTTTCCTCACCGATGGCAGGAATGAAGGATGCAGGGAGTCCGCAGGGACATTCCTGCTCTCCAAAAGAAGCATTGGCTACAGCTAGACCTCTGCAGCAAGCAGCAGCTGCAGTTCTATTTCTCTGCCTATTTGCCCGGACACTAATTCATAGCACATTCCCCCTCCCCACTCGCCCCTTTATCCAGAGAATGATAGATTTATTGGGCCAGGTCTTTATCTGGTGTAAATTGGCATTGCTGCATTGATTCCTGTGGGGCTGTGTTGATATATGTAGGCTGAGGATCTGGTCCGTTTTCATGATATTCAAACATCAATCCCTTTTTCCAGTCTGCAGGCTTTTTTTCTTCTGTCATGCCTCTGAGAAGAAAAAGCAAATGAGTTAAGGGGCTGTCACCAGCCCTGGGTAGAATTTGCTTTTCTTTCTATGTGACTAGGGTGTTTCCTGATAATTTCTATGGCAGGTCCCTCGCAAGTTTCTTAAAAACTTGTTACTATGTCCTCTTGAGGATGTCAGTTCCTATTTCAGACTGAAACATTTAAGAAGGGAATTAAGAAGGGTTATTAGCTATTCTCTTTACATACTATCTGTCTTTCTATTTGAATTATTAGAAGGATGAATGCTGGTCATCAAAAGAAATAATGAGTTTTAGAAAGTGAAAATGAAACTAGCAAAAACAAAAGAAATCTGATCTTGCAAAGGGGTCCACAGAGAAGAAGAACAAAGAGGTAAAGGATAAAAAATAAAAACTGAGAACCAAAAAGGAAAAAAGAAAAGAAAGGAAGGAGGAAAGAAAGAACAGGGAGTTCTGGGCTGAGAAAGAGCAAACTAGTTTCTCAGAAGAATTGAAAGTAGTCATAGTACAGGCAGAAGGAAGAGAACTTGCTGTCAGATCTTGAAAGATATATTTTTTTTCTCCCTTTAACTGCATAATACTAGTATCTGTTGTTAAATTTCATACTGAATGATATCTTTGTGCATGTGAGTTTGATGGTTCCAGGCTGGACACAGAGGCACGCACTCAGACGTGAAAGGTCACAGGCAAGGAATGTCCTACATACATATGCAGCCTACACAGCCTCTTCCCTTTCTTCCCCCTATGCCCCTCCCCAAAAAAAGCATAGACTAGCTGTCAAAATTGTCCAAGTATGAACCAATGCCGTACATCAAATGTGCATTCTCTGTGGCAGAACTGCTCATGGTTGAGGAAGGAGCATGAGAGCAGAGCAAGTGAAGGAAGAACGAAGAGAAAAAAAAATACTGCCAAGTGTTCTTCTTGCCTCTGTCTTTCTTGGTTTATAATTGATGAAACCTTGTTACAGCTTTTCTTGGGAAAAAAAAAATCCTTTTGATCACTCTTAATACAGAGACATCTTTCTTCCTTTTTTTTTTTCCCTTTTTTCCTTTCCAACACTCCACTAAAGAAATAAAAAGCGGAAACCAGTTAATAATTAATGTGAGGATTTTACCTATACTTATCTGTCTCCTTTCAACAGTTTAAGTAATTGATTTCCTCAGCTTGAGCCCATGCAGACTCCTTTTAATACATTGTGTCTCTACCTTGCTTGGTTGGTAGCAGCGTAAAGTCTTAGGAAGGAGAGGTAGGTAGGTTAGCAGTGCTATCATAGTGAGATCTTCATTCCCTTTCTTGCTTTGCCACTTATCTTGCCATGCCAGTATGGCCTGGACGTGTTACTCATTCTCTCTTGGTGTTGGGTTTATGTTTGTCAAAAACATCACTGAATTTTGTTACCTCCTTGGGAAGGTGTGAGACAAAATTCAGAGATATGCATGTACTACTGAGGCACTTTAGATACTATTGTTTTGTAGAATCATACTTTTAAGAAATAAGCATAATTTGGTATTTCTCTGTCAGAGCTTTTTTTCTTCACCTGCTTTTCAGAAATATTCTGAGAGAAAACCTTTACCTCATGTCATGATAAACTGCTAATAACTGCTGAGTGACTAATCTGAAAACTAAATGTGGTAACAGAAGATTTTCAGTGAAAGCATAAATTAAAAAAAAAAGTACTACTTCTGAATGAACTTTGGTTTCACACTCTATCTTGACATTTTATGCTTCTATCCGTTTTAGAATGACACTAGGGATGTGAAATTTCTGGTTCTTCTCTAGTTTAGAATGGTAGAAGTTCCTCCTGGAGGGCTTTGGTGTGTGTGGATATCATTTCCTCTGTCTGTGCATCCTTTGATTTGCTCTACCCAGCAGTGAACAAACAGTCTTTGTCTCCAAATGTGTCAAGCCATCGAACTGTAAAACAGACACTGTGCATTCTTAAATCTTGGGAGTGATGTTTGCCTGGAATAGATAGCACTACTCTGTACTTTACCTAGTTGCATGGACATTCAACCATGCTCAGCTTGTGGACATATTCCTGGGCAGTGTCAGAGGCAATCGTGGCACATGTACTGTCTCTTCCATGTCATGGTTCTCCATTATATCTTCATTGTCCCGCAAGGTAATTCAAAGGGGATGTTAATGAATCTTGAGGGCGGTTTATTTTGCCTGTTTTTTTCCTCCCCTTCACAAGCCACCAGATATTTCTGGCATCTGAACATACTAATTGATGTATATCTGTGTGACATCCTCCTGTGAGACACTTACTTTGTATCACAGACTGTCTCCTGGGAGCTGTGGATCTCAGCTGTAGTCCTGTGAAGAAAGCTAAGTGATCCTCTACCTTAGATGAACTGTGATCAAGACACTCTATAATACAAAGAGAAAGAATCTCAGGACACCTGATACAAGCTTCATAGAATAATGAAATGTGGAGCTGCAAAATAACTAATGTAAATGATAAAAAATACACTCTTAAAACTGTTTGATACGTCCCTTTGAAGGTTTCAAATGAATAGAGATAAAAGCTTGTTGGGGAAGTCTGTATTTTAGCAGGAACGATTTTGAAGAATAGATTTTTTATTATGATTTTCATCAGAAGTCTTCTTTAGAATTGTTGTCTGTAGTATGTTATGGAAAAATCCATAAACTTGCAGTTTTTTTGAATCTTCATGAAATGAACGGATAAAAGTAGTTGGATTTTTGGCAACCAAAAACCATTTTTTGATAAGAAAGAACTAACCCTCTTTTTTTAACAATTGAACTTCTATGCAAGTATTTTTTTCTGAATTTTGATATTTCAGAAAAAAAAGCAAATGGATTTTTTTCTCCTTAAAGTCATCTAAATCACTCTATACAGTATTGTGAATGAAGCAAAATAAAATTCTACCTATCATTTGATCTTTAAAGAAATACCAAATCATAGCTAAAATATTTAGGTAATCACAGATCAATCTGTGAACCTCTGTCCTGAGATAAGCCAATCATCTTCAGACAATGGGAGTTTAGGCTTTTTGACTCTCTGTTGCCCTCTTCCCTCCCCAAGATAAATGATGCAAATCCTATCACAGCATTTCAAAGCAATATGGGTACTGCAAAATCAAGAATTATTTTGATGGACTTATACAACCTTCTTGCATTCGATAGGGTTTTTTTTTCCATTTCAGTTTTTAGCGGATCATCCCTTCAGTGGATCACTTGGGGAGGTCTAGGCTCTTAGCTTGTATGGTTTCACATTTGGTAGAATCTGAAATCATAAATGAGGCTAGCACTGACTTCTGACTTACTTCAGGATATATGGTAAGTTATTATGATGTGTCACTTATTTAATCATTCTAAAAGGTGTTAATATTTTGTGACATGGCATGAATGATAAGTTGCTGGAACTTAGAAGTTGCCTTCTGTCACAGCTGTCAAGCAGGACATGAAATCTGGTCCCACCAGTATAATTTACTAATCTACCTGCCTAATTTAGGGTCTAGACTTCAACCTGGTGCACAGGCCTAGTGAAGTACCTTGTTAATGGAGCTGAGGTTGAGGGAATCCTCTTCCAATTTCTTTGAAATCACTTATGAGTTTAGCTGTGAATTTACATGTGCTGTTCTATCTACCAAATTCACCGTGTAGAGAAAAAAAAGGCATCTGTCAGAGTATGAAAGGTCTGATCTCATACACTCTTCTTGAAATCAGTAGGGCAGAGCTTCCATGACACCAGTGGTGTCAATGTGTCAGAGAAGTACAATTCTCTGCAGGGTGCAGTTCGATCTCCACAGCTAAAGGAGTAGAAAAAGAGTTCCTCAAAATTAGAGGTGCTACAGAAAAGTGGAAAGAAAATGATTCTTATTTCTCTACATATAAGAACCATGGTACACACAATAAAATTATTAGGTATGAGGATAAAAAATACATTTTTGTCTATGTATAATATTGCTAATCTTGTGGAAATCATTGTCACAGCATGTTACAGAAACCAAATATATAAGTTGGATATAAAGTAATTATAATCATTTATAAAAGACACATGACATATTTGTTGACAATGTTAAACTGCTGATAAATATTATTATGAGTCTAGAGTCCAGACATAAATTTCCTGGTCCAGTGAAATGCGGGGAATTAGGAGGATGCAGTTTTGCTTGTAAAACCTGTGACTAGTAGAAAATTGAGATTATGGCAGTTTCCATGTTTTTTAGGCTTTCTGCAAAAGTGAGCTCAACATTCCTTTCAATATTCCTTGTAAAAGGCTTCCATGTTCTGATTATCCACTATGAGATAGAGCACTGCTACTCACTGGGCATCTCCCAACTGTTTGGAAATTCTTAAGAACTTGAGCATCAAGATCAAAGTTCTACAGCATCTCAGGGCAGCTTCAGACAATGCCAATGGTCGACCTAGCATGTACTAACCCAAAAAGAGTGACAGAAGTTATTTTTCTGTCTAAAATTATCATATTCTCTAGATTTACTCTGTGTCTGGGAGAACTAGCGCACACTTAGACCTTTGAAATACACTGTCCTAAACCTGATTTTCTCTGTTCTTCATCCCTAAAGCAGGGATGTTGACAAAACCTAACCTTTGTTTGCATGGTTCTGCGAAGACTTGTAACATTCTAGTTATATCGCTGTAATATTGAATTCCTGGTGGAAAGGTCCGAACTACTCTGAGCTAATAAAACCCCACTACTACCTTTCACTGAAAGAATGGAGACACGGCTTAACTAATGGAGTAGACACAGGCAGGTAATTTCAGTTCAGAAAGTCCATTAGGACTTGTCTATATGGACAATTTCTTCAGCCTAACATTCCAATCCTAGCGCAAGGAGGCCTCTTTAAAGACAAAATCCTACTCTGTATTTTATACATGGCTTTTACCCTTAGTATTGGCCAAACAGAAGCACCACAGCTGCATATTTTTCCGAGGCTGTCAGGGCAATAGGATATAGTTCCAAATTTTCTGGTCTACGCCCATCTCTGTTCCAAATACATAAAAAGTAATAGAAGGAGGTCAGGGGCCAATTATTCTAATTAGTCACCAAGGTCAGAACAAGAAGCAATGGGATGAAGCTGCAACAAAGGGGAAATTTAAGTTAATGATTAAGACAAACTTTATAACTATTAGGATAGTTAGAGCCATAGAACAAACTGCCAAGGAAGGTCACGGAACCACTTTCTCTCAGAAGCTTTCAAGGGCGGACTTATAATCAGTCTAACAGTAATGGCTTAAGGAAAATGAATTCAGTCTTGCTGTGAAGCACAAGCACAAGATATGCCACCCACTAGGGTCCTTCTTCCATCCCTAATGATTCAGTGCGGAATCTGTGGGCAAAATTAATTCTCTGTTCTTTTAGCAAACAAGGTTGAAGAGAGAAAGGCACGATGATGTATACCTTGACTAATACTCTTCTCATGTTCTCAATGTATCTAACTAGATGCCACTATACTTGAGAGGTTTTACATAATATTAACAGTGACTTGACCCAGTACCTATGACTTTTAGCCAGGGACCTCAAACCTCATTACAAGCTTTGTGAAGCTTGATTAACCTATCAGGCTTCACAACAGGAACATGTCATGCTCAGGTGATTATTGTGACAAAAGCAGCAGTGTCATGAGACTTGAGGATTTATTTCTAAATCATAGTCAAGGGGTTGAAGCAGTGCCAAATTCAGGATTTTGTTGAAAAGATTGAGTGTATTAGGGAAAATAAATGCTACCTTCAAGACAGATGGACACAATTAATACTACATACTTGGTGCTCTGGGCCATCCACAAGTTAGTTGAACTGGGCTTCTTGGATGATGCGTGTGGGTGAAGGGCTCACAGTCACTTTTCTGGTTGGTTAAATTTTGGGGCAAAGAGGGCATTTCTGACATTGCTGGCATTGTAATTCTTTTAGTTCCATGCATAAATGAAAACCTTCATCCACAAAGCAAACCCTGGAGGTATTAATTCCTTCACTGAGTCCAAGTTATATGTTTGAAGTAAAAAAGAATAGCAAAGAACCCCCAGAGATGAGGAATGTATCACCATCTTCAGTAAATAGTTCCCGTGATTAGTCATCTTACTGTTTCAGTCTGGACTTCAGTTCCAATATGAATTTCTCTAAGTTGAACACCCAGCCTTTGAACATTGCTGCAGCTTTATCCACAGTGTTCTTTATGTAGATACTTACAGACTAATCAAATCTCCACGTGTGCTTTACCTCTGCCAAGCCAAGTCAAATGAATTACTGAATTCCTATGGGGTGAGGTTAGTGCAGTTTATGCCTGAACCCTATGTGAAAAAGATTTTACAAAGGAAATCTGGAAGAGCAGTGGTTATAGCCATGTTATTTTTTCTTCTTTCCTAGATTTGAGGCAAAATAGTTTTTCCCAGTTGTCTGCTTACACCCAGTTTATCAAGCAATCAAGAGAGATCTACCTAAGCCATCTATTTTCTTCATTATTTACTGCTCCACCAGAATTTGTGGCATCTGAAAATACTCTCTGTAGTGATTTTCTGCTCTTTTATTATTCATCTCCTTATTAAAACTATTTAATTATGCTAGGTATGAAGAACAGCAACTTCTGTTGCTGTTCTGGAGTTGCAAAGTAAAGTTTTTTTCAATGATGGGTGCCCATTTTATATGTTCTTTTGGGATCTATTATTCAATATTAATTTCATTGACAAAGTAAGGTTTATTAACTACCTTCATTTTTATATAATTTATCAGAATATCATGTGGTACTATGTCCTAGCCCATGAGATGTATACATGTGTTGTACCTATGTTGTTATCTTTTATTAGCAGAATTTACAGTTTAATCTAAAGTAATATTCAGTAGTTTTAACAGCATTGATTTTTAAAACACTTAAATTACCATCTTTCAAATGATTACCACTTCCAAAGAAACCGTTCCCATTGGTTTCCAAGGGATCAAGCTGACATGACAACAGTTCTCGGAGTCATTTGAGTCCTTTTCTCTTATTAAATATTGGCACAATGTTTGCAATCCTGCAATCCTTTGGAACTCGCCTACATTCCAAGACCTATTCAAAATTAACATTGTGGTTGATAACTCCTTGTCTAGCTTTTTTGCTTTTAAGCATGACCTAATATAAAGATTTGTGTAGTAACACCTTAGTAGTATTATTACTACAAATTCTTAAAAGTGCTGTGACATCATTATGATCATTTGAAAGAATTGTTTTGTATGCCTTTCCTTCCTGAATAAAAAGAAAGAAGACTTTCCTTCAGAATTTATCATTCTCTTGTTTCCGTGTTATAACGGACCAACACCAATGCTAAGGTTTTTTTCATTCTGGCTGTAATTAAAACATTCGTTGGCTCATGTTGCTTAGGTTTTTCACTGTGTGTTTTTTTTTGTTTGTTTTCCAATATCAACTTATTCATTAAATCAGAAATTCAAGCTTCTGATTTATACTTTAATAGGTTACAGTACACCCTATCAATTTCTTCTTCCCCTTCTTCACAGAGAACTGTTCTAACTACAAGAAAAATCCTATAATCAAACAATCATTGGTCAGGATTTTAAAGTTTGCATTTGTATCTCATAATAGCAGGCTCTCCTGGTCTCTCCTGTTACGAACTCTATCCAGGATATAAATTAAGATTAAGAAATCTATAAGGACTGATGCATTAAAAACAAGTTCAAACTACTTCACTAGTACTGTTTATAAAGAACAATAATTAATTTATTTGGACAACAAAGCTACACTTATTTTTTGCCCTTTTGCATTTTTTTCAAGAACCATTAATTTTCCAGAATAAATCAAATGTAAAGAAGAATTCTGAAATGTGAAAAGATAGCATTTCATCTTGCTAATTTGTAGCAGGAGTTAAGAAACATCCATGAGAAATGGATGCATCCATGAGCATCCATGAGAAATGGATCAAGGCTAGTGATAGAAAGACAAAGTCTGGAAAATATAGACCAGAAGAGGCAGGAACCACTTCCTTCCCTGTCATTGTAAAAGTTCTCATTGCCTTATGGTCACTTCAGTTGCACCAAAAACATGCTGCAGCCCCAGGTCAGAAAAAAGAATTGCATTAAAAAAGGTAGGTGCAGCACCCCTTTGAACAGAACAATTATGTCAAACTTGAGAGACTGGACACCAATCAGCAATGTGACAATTGAATCCATCGTTGCAGACAAAATGCTGTAGTAAACGTTCAAGAGACAGGGAAGGGAGAAGGGAAGAGAAAAAGAAAGAGGGAGATATTCAATTTGATCACATTAGGATTGATTTAAAGATTGTTTGGGAGCTACTTTCATTTTCATTTTAATATTATTAGGAGATAGCAGCATGTAACAGGCTTTGACATTGAATGCTATGCTTTGCATCGGTTGCAGAAGTTGCTTGTGGAAGTGGAGGGAGGAGGGAAGGATTGATAAGATTCTTTTTTCATAGGGAAGGGAGAAAGTTTTGTGACATTTACAAAGTCATCTGTCACGTGAACAACGGATTGGCTAGACAAGTTCCTACATTTTATACTTCATAACTTCTTTTAACCCATACACATCCATATTTGGCCTGAAGCTAAAGAGAACACTCTATTTACTTCCAGTGATGAACATATGTTCCTTCTATTTTTTTATCTACTGTTTTTCTCCCCCATTCCTCAGCTGTGTTATTCACTCTCCACCTCAGACTCATTGACTGTGTATTTTGAGACAAAATTTTTGGGGTGAAACCGAGGACTGTTCCTGATCTACCAGGCTCAAATAAAACTTTCTCCCAGTAGGATGACTTTTTTTTTTTTTTTTTTTTCCCCCATGTTGAATACTGTTTCATCCACTTCATCCCACAGGATCATATTCCAATGAGTCTGTCTAGGCAGTGCACATGGATCTTTAGGCTATGGTGTTCAATGCTGCAGCACTAGACTTGGAGGAGCTTTCATAGGGCAGCTTTAGAACAACCACCACTAACAGCTAAGACCCAGCCTGGAGGTTTGCACCCTCTCCCAGGGCACACTTACAGATAATTCATTCCATCTTTACTTAAGGAGGTGAAATCCTTTGGGAAAGGGAGCAGAGGTGGACAGGGATTCTGCTAAACTGGATCTGATCTTCTCGGCAGTGGATCCTTTTCTTTTTTTTACTATACCCATCAGGTCTTTTCCGTTGTCTTCTTCTTTCCTCAAAAGAAATTCAAGCAACTCAGGCCACACAGAATCAAAAATATCTTGTAGATTCAGATTCTCCAGAATGCTCTAATTTGCTGCCTTTTGTGCCTTGTTGATGATAAGTACTATCAGACTGATCCCCCTGAGTCACCATCAGTTTAGGTCTTACTGAGTAGGTCAAGAATTTCACTTGTTTGTTCAGAGGCTGCAGAGAAGCGAATGGGGAAGGAGAGGTGGACCTGGAATAGGAGGGCGCTTTCTCTGACCTTCCTTCATGGTCACTGAATAGCTGGAGTGTGTACAAGACTGGTGGACCCCACAGAAGTGTTGATAAAACTCATTCCTTTCCAGAAGTCCAGCAGAAGCAACTGGAAGTTTCTGAATGGCATTAGTTTTCCTTTGCGTCCTCACATACAGCATCTATCAAGTGTTACACATCCAAAGCAAGATGCCACTTTGGGACGATGAGCTGGTACAAAGTGGCATCTCATTCTAGATATAGAACAACTTCTCTGGTCATAACATTGTGCATTGAAAACAGAATAAAAAATCAGCCCATTTATAGATCAATGTTATCTTGCCAGTTGCATGCCAGCCTAGGGAAATATGCATGTTTCTATTAAAGTCAAACGTTAGCATGTCTACATGCCTTGTTTTCTTGTGGAAATCATGGATCTCATCAGAGCAGTAATTCAGCGTGTCTCAAATATTTCAGATTAGAGAGGGCAGCTATAATCTTTTTCTTCATTCCTAGAAGAGGGGAAATTGCTTTATTTGCTGAGCTGTGGCTATGGCTGTTTTCTCTGTCAGTGCTTATGTGAATAAATTATTGAGGGAGTCCTGAGTTTTGCACGTGACTTTGAATGCGGCTTGTTTGAAAGAGCCAGCTAGCCTGCAAAAACAGGGCACTCACTGGTCTGACCACATGTGACTAGAGGGACCTTTCATGTTGTTATTTCAATGACAGGGCGAACCTCCTGTTTTGTTTACTTCCATGTAATCTGGATGCTTGGGGATCTTGCAGAACAATCTCTTTCAGTTGCTGACAATATTTTTTCTTTCTTCTTTTTTTTCCCCCCTCAGGTAGATGGCATTGTTATCAGGCTGGAGATTCATGAATGTTTTTAATCTTACTCCCACTTACCTTGTTTTAACTAAGAATAGCCAAGTATTTATGAATCTATAAATGTAGATTCAAAGGTATTTCCTTTGTTGTGATAGGGTAGACTTCTTTATGTTGGTGAGAGATACTTTGAAACTAGCATCTTGAGCAGAAAAGGTTAGAGCCATGCAGCTCTAAGTACTGCATCCTGCTCCACCTGACTTCTGAATAAGTAGATTTTCCCTAGCTCCTTTCTCATGAAACCGTTGGTATCCCACTTGGCTGCCAATGGCAAAGAATAAGGTATTTTAAGTCCCAACCGGATGGAGCCCTGTCCTTAGCAGTCTTTCAGCTGTTTAATATGCTGGGTTATTTTATTTATTTTGAATGCTGGGGGCACCTAGTTCTCTTCATCTATTGTAATATCTGAGGACATAGCTCTGAGCTGTACCTCCAGTTTATACCTAATATCTAATTATTTTTATGTCTGAATACCTAATCCTAATTCCACTGAATTAGCTAAAATGATTAACTTGTGTATCCTGCTACCTATTGCAATACTGCTCTGTAGTATCTGAAAAATATCTTGAATAATTCTTTCTTAATTATAGTATCTTTAGAGTAGCTCAGTGATCAATACCAATCTTAGTAGTAAGACACATGCCTGGCAATTTAAATCAAATCTAGAATCCAACTAGTCTACAATGAGCTCTAATTTAAGCTTCACCAACACAGAAACAAGTTGTTACACCAAGTTTATGCTCTTGTAGCCCAAACTGTAGTCTATCCATCCTTTTTTCTTACAGAAGAGTCGATGTCTGCAGTTTGGATGACACCTTTCACATCTGATGTCTTTGTTTCTACAATGAGTTACTACCTTTCAGTAGGGTAGAATTAGCTACAACTCTCTCCATCAAAGCTCATTACAATCCTGTTAGAGACCTGATCTACAGAGACATCCAAGTAAATATAATCATTTATGCTTCTAACACTCTGAATTTAAAATCGCTATAAATAATTATCATTGTGCTAAATAACAAGAGGAAAGACTGCTCAGGCAAAATTATTGCATCCTTGAGTCAAATATACTGTAGGTGTGAAATGTGGAATAGAGTAAGAACTGTAGTAGCTAAAGACTGTAGCCAGTCTGGCCGCTAAGCCCAGTTCCTAAGAGCAGCCTCAAAAGTCTCAAGCCAGCTGTTCTTGACTTATCAGGAACCACTGCTTTTGATCAAAAAAAAAAAAAAAAAGGGAGCTGAGATGTGCTGAGGTTTATTAGCTGTAGGTGTAACATCCAAGTGCTCTTCCCCTGAAGGCACTTCACAGTCTGTGGTGACACCAGCGGGACTGCGGCAGCAATACGCTGTGGTCCACCACGTTCCTAAGTCATCATGTAAATACCAAGTTTCATTTTCGGGAATGACACTTCAGGTAGATTGCTAAAATAGGTTGCCCACAAGGGAGGACCAAGAGATGTTTATAGCATCACATCTCTGTTTCTTGCCTATGTTTTTCATGCTCTTTTATCCTGGCTACACACTTTCCATTTTCTGCTTCTCCCAATAGTGCAAATCTCTTACCTCAATTTACTCTCTTGAACCTCATTTTCTGCTATTTTAACTTCTACTCTTAGCACTATCTATGCTTCATCAATAAATCTCTCCTACTCATTTATCTCCCTGAGAATCTCAGTTCCTATTTCTATCACTTTTGCTCTGTATCAAGAAGTCCTTTTCTTGTTTGACATCCCAGCACACTTAATCATGACTCGGAATAGGGAGATACCTGCCCTTAGTGTAGCTGGCACAGCAGAGAGTAAAAATTGTTGCCAACAAGAGCAATGAATAAACCTTTCCAATGATCATTATCATGATGAAGTGATACATAGAACGCATCCCAGAGGCCTTAACCCACTTCAGAATATTGTTAAGGAAGTGGAGAAATTGGTGATGGCTGCTGGGTTGTCAGATTCAGGTTCTCTCCACTCTTGGGGGAATTTTTTACTCTATCATTGAAGGAAAGTAAACAGCTAAACCTGCAGGTTTCCACACTGCACAAGTCCCAGCTCTTGTCTCTTTCCTTCACCAGACATTGGTTCCCATCTGGAACTTAGGTGATGCAGACACAGTTTTATGTTGAGTAGCGCCTAAAGTAAGCATGACATATTCAGTCATAATATCATATTATTTAGATTTCACTTTATTTTAAATTATATAGTTTTATCCAGTTCCATTCAACAGACTATTTCTATTTCATACAAAATTTAAATCCATTCTACATAGTTTTTCAAGGAGAACACAGCAAAGAACTTTTATTTGCAGATATTACACAAAAATAATCATGTTTGCATGTTTATGTGTGTGTGCATACTAGGCAGTGTACTTCCCTTATCACCAGCACTTTGATTTGGAAAGTCTTGGCCTATAACATTATGTATTCCATTTAAAGAAAAAAAGACATGTTGTATATCTTTTTCAGTTGAAATCCAGGAGATTTTAAGTAGGTGCAATATATTATATCATCCTGAATATTCCCAGCTGTTTTTTGTACATGCAGAAAAAGTGCTTAGATATTTTCAGTGCACACAATTAGCATTTATCAATGATGTTTCATACACTAGCTAGTATATTTCTAAAAAGCAGTGTAGTTTTGGGACATCAAAGGCAGTATTTTTTGAACTGCTACAGAGGTGATTATGGGGTACCTTAGATTTGGTTGCATAGTGTGAAAAAAACAGAACTCATTTATTCAACAATGCGGAAGTTAAAAGCAGCAGCAGGAGAAATACATCTGAATCCTTCATGACAAAAAGCATATTGCATATATAATATTGATAGTGTTCTCATGTATAGCATCATGGGCTTTTTAAAGAACACATTGGTCCAACAAAGCAAATGTAAGTTGAAATCTATATAAAGAAGCTTCCACACCTCTTTAGCCCTGGTTTTGTCTTCTTTGTTTACCAGCAACGGAACTTTGTCTGAAACTGTGTGCAACAATCAGGGACATCTAGTGGCTGACTGATAAATTGCAAATAAACATTTGGTTACCTGTATTTATTTCGTATTCACTCAAGACATAAAATAACAGCTCTGTCTGCCTTGACTTTTTTAAGGATCTCTTTCTCACAGTCCTTTCAAGTGGAATATTAGGAATTTGTCTCTGAAAGAAATTCTTTCCCACTCCCCAAATTACACGTGATGCTTGTAATAGCTTTCTCATGTAAAAATAGCGCAGGTGCCCTCCTCTGCCTCTGTGGTCTATGCTGTGCTTAGCATATTCCTGCCTAATCACTCGCAGTGCACTTCAGCAGACAGGAGACTAAGATTAAAAAGGCTACACTGAATAAGTTGATACATATATTCTCTGATCCAGAACAAACATGAGAAATTTCTCACTGTGGAGAAATTCAGTCATAATATTATATTATGGAGCTCCCATAAGAATACTTTTGTTTTGTTTTGTTTCCTATTTTATTTTGATTCCTGTTAATTTGAAACTCCCTTGGAGTTTTATTTCTGATGAGAAGAACAAATGAAAAAAGTATTTTCCTTTCCTTTCCTTTCCTTTCCTTTCCTTTCCTTTCCTTTCCTTTCCTTTCCTTTCCTTTCCTTTCCTTTCCTTTCCTTTCCTTTCCTTTCCTTTCCTTTCCTTTCCTTTCCTTTCCTTTCCTTTCCTTTCCTTTCCTTTCCTTTCCTTTCCTTTCCTTTCCTTTCCTTTCCCTTTCCTTTCCTTTCCTTTCCTTTCCTTTCCTTTCCTCAGAACACTGTCCAGCTTGACTGCCTTTTTTTTTCAGATTTTTGACTTTTTTGCCTCAAATTTGTTTTTTGAAAAGTATGGCCTTGTCTGCTCTTAGCAGGCTAGTCACTGATGTAAATCTGTACATATAATTAACCCTAAACATTCTGCTAGTTGGTAGTAATTGGCAATTTCCTCCAGGAAAAAAGAGTTCCTAGCTGTATGCTCATTTTTAGAGGGACCATGCTTATGTTTAAAAGTGACTAATGAATATACCCAGTTTGTTGTTAGTCCTTGAAAAATTATAAAGGGGTTGTTTAGATTGTAATCTTACTAGGGATGTTCTCCTTCCCACCTAGAGAATTCTTTCTGGGCTGGAATGAACAGGGAAAAGTGGGTAACTCCTTCCTGTAAGAGATACCTAGAGCTTCCTAGAGAAAGGAGCGCCTTGAAAGAAAAGAAACTTCCTGTGTGAAGCTGCCCAGATAGCATAGGCACATTGCAAGTTGCAGTCTAGACAACCCCCCACTTTCACTTAAAGCAAACAAACTCTAAAATCACTCAGAGCAAACATACTCTAGTCCAAACCCCATCAAGACAGCAAGCAAATACACTCCAGAAAACACCAGGCAAACGGAGTCCTGAAGTCAGTCTAAACACGATCACAGAAGATCAGCAAACACTGCCTTCTCCTTACAAAAAATAAACATAAGAGGCAGCCATGTGACTCTCTGTTAGCCCTGGCCACTTGTCATTCCCCTAGATTCCCGGGAAGAGGGAGTGCTGTGAGACTCTTGCTGCTGTATTTCTCTTGGTGCGTTTGGCTTCTGGATTGGGAAAGGAGATATTGCGATATCTATGCTAATGGGAATTCTTTACATGTCTTCTGTACAATTACTATTTTATTTGTGTCGTGAGGGCTAAAGAGCAGTTTTGCCAAACTGGATGTGAAGTGGGTTTGGTGGACAAGTTGAATGCTGGACCCTGGAAAGAGGTAGACAAACCACAACGTGCTTTTTATTTCCCTTGGGGTGATGTCAGCTGCAGTAAAATTGATACTAGTAGTAGAACATGCTGCTAGGGGGTGAGAAATCTAAATTCCCTTCCCTTTTTAGAGTCCAAATATATATGTTTCGTCTCTAAAAACTCTAGAGTCTGAAGGAAGGAATTCCTCCTCCTGGGGAGGAATAACCCCAGGCCCCAGTACAGAATAGGAGTTGCTGGAAAATAGCTCTGCGGAGAGGGATTTGGGAGTCCTGGTTGACAACAGGTTAACCATGAGTCAGCAATGTGCCCTCCTGGCCAAGAAGGCCAATGGGATCCTGGCCTGCACCAGGAGGAGTGTTGCCAGCAGGTTGAGAGAGGTGATCCTGCCCCTCTACTCGGCTCTGGTGCGACCACACATGGAGTATTGGGTGCAGTTCTCGGCTCTCCAGTACAAGAAGGACATTGAGCTTCTAGAGAGGGCCCAGCAGAGAGCCACGAAGATGATTAAAGGACTGGAGCACCTATCTTACCAAGAAAGACTAAGCAAGCTGGGCCTGTTTAGTCTGGAGAAGAGAAGGCTGAGAGATTTGATCAACATGTTCAAGTACCTGAGGGGTGATTGTAGGGAAGATGGAGCCAGGCTCTTCTCTGTGGTGGCCAATGACAGCACAAGGGGTAATCGGTGCAAGTTGAAACCCAGGAAGTTCCATCCCCATGTGAGGAAGAACTTCTTTACTGTGAGGTTGACAGAGCCCTGGTACAGGCTGCCCAGGGAGGTTGTGGAGTCTCCTTCTCTGGAGATGGAGATGGCCATGCTAGGACTAATTTAGATTCTGAACTCTGAAGGGATGGAGACATCTACCTTCAGCATGGATTCAAGAAGAAAGATGAGTTTCCAGAAAAAGCTTGCATTATTCTGCTATCCTTTTGCATTATCGCTCCTTTCTTACTGTTTGGTGTGATTTTTTGGTGTGATCCTCTGAGGTGATCCTTCTTCACAAGTCCTATCTACAGAGTTCAGGGGCTTGCCTATAGAGTTTCTGAAATCTTCAACTCTGAACTGGGGCCATGTGTTTAAAAATGAAGCATGGAAATATGCACATCTGTACCATCTACAGCCTAGGATTAGCTGAAAGTCAGACAAGGCCTGTAGCTTGTCTTCAAAGGTGAACAGCGGTGTCTCAATTTCTTCAGTGTTCGTCTTTCCTGTCAAACTACCCTGTGCTGAATAACGGTCAATCTAAATAGATGAGGAAGGTTCAGGGGAAAAACAGAATCTCCAAAATAGTAAATACAAGTAGCAACATAGATTTCCTGATTCAGCCTACTGCTACAGTTCAATCTGTTACAGTTCCTCCGTAAGGTTCCAGATTAAAATTTCTGAAGGAAAACTGAGCTGCACAAACACACACAGACAGACACACAAAAAGGCATTAGCAAGAGCTTCTATATTTAATATAATAGGGTGCAATTTCTGGTAGTGTGACATACACAAGCCCCCAAACACTTACAGCAGAAGTTCTAGAGAAATGTCTTCCTAAAACTTGAAGCCATGACCTGAGCCATTGTTTAGACACAGAACTGGAAGCCAAGAAGCTGTTTAAGCTCTTAAGTGGCCATTATAATGTTGAGCTTAGAAGTGTGCATATTTATATGGTTTCCTGCCAGCTCCTCCTGCTTGTTTGCAACTGCCGGGGGACGATTGTGCGGATAGCAAACCAACTTTACTAGCTAGTTACTTTTGCCTGATAGTTTTGTTTGTTTGTTTTGTTTTGTTTTTAGATAAAACAATTTCTCTGACCAAATTACTGAATAAACCTTTTGAAAAGGTGCTTTATGTGAAAGAAAACCTATCATGTTTGCCCAGGAACAAAACAGTAAAAGGTATGAGTTGCAGTTATGCAGCATATTATTTCCTTAAATAAATAAGAAAGATTTGTGGATGCTAATTGCTATAAAGTATTTAACTGATAATAGTGGGTTTTTAGCTTTCATTTAAATTACTTAGTGTGGGAAAAATAAGTGGTATCTTTATAGCCCATGTCTCAAAGAACACACTACAGGACCTGTAGGACACTTCAGCTGTTCTGTATGATGAAATAAAAGTCTAAAGCACCTTAAAGATGTTTTTCACAAAGAAAAGTCAAAGGGTGTGAAGGCAGGAAAAAAGGCATTGAATACTGGGGTTTGTCAGAAATTCTTGGCCATACGTGTAGCTGAGATTCCCAAACAAGGCTGCAGGAAGCTGCCTTCAATCTCTTGGCACCTGGAACCTGGGACCCCTTGTCAGGGGCAGTCTCATACATCTACTCTTTGATTAAACATATGGCTCTCTCCTTTTTAAGAGGGTGAGGGATGCTTCCACACAGCCCTCTTCTGATCTCTCCCTGGCTGTGGCTTTTTTGAGGAGTCTAAAACCTCAGTCCTGTTCCCTGGCAGAGTACAGGTCCCTGCCTCTTGACTGTAACTGTGAGAGTCCCAGGGTAGGAGGCTGGAAATTACTGTCTCATTGTGCTCTCCTGTGTTGTATTAAAATTATAGGAGTTGGTTTTAGGAAGAATGTTACATGCCTATGATGAACAAAGACTTTTGCAATGTTTCTTGTGTTACATCCCTGCAAAGAACCGATCAGTGTGGCACTACTGGCACATCATCCTTTATGCCTTAGTGAGATTTGGCTGCTAGGTGCTTCTGTTAGCATATAAATGAACCCTCAAATTCAGGGTTTAGCAATCAGGGTTGTGTTGCTACTGAATCATGTGAGTTAGATTCTCAATGAGTACAAATAGTTCAAATGCCATTACCATAGTGAGCTCTAAGATTTGTATCAGTCTGTATCTGGACCAACTTACATTCCTTTGGCAGTGACTATTATGACTGTTCTTTGCCAAATTCATGTTTTTGGTTTTCTTTCCTCTTTTGTTTGTTCTAATACTACAAAGAATTCAGAAGGGAGGATCAATCTTAAAACAAAAGAACATCATGTGATGGATTCTGTGCTGGTGTCTTTTATATCCTCCTGAAAGGAAAAAAAAGGTTTTCTGAAACACTTCTTGATTTGTTATTTCCTCTGCTGACTTTTCTTTTTGTTTGGAATGCCAGCTTAAGCCAGTGATAGCATTTTGCTTCCAGGGGCCAGAAGGGTTAATTTCCCTCCACTCCATCCTGATCTCTCGTGAAGCTGGAGTTACACTCATCAAGGATCTAGCATGGGGAGGGATGGATTTCTGGAGACAGCCTGAGGGCTCCAACAGCAGCCTTCGCTTTCAATCAATGTCGAGAAGCACGAGTGGAAATTCATTCAGTGAACAGTTGGAGGTCTTTGCCTGTCCATACAGCCGCCTGGCACACAATCCCAAGCAAAAACTGGTGGCGTCTCAGCTGGAGATCTGACATTTTGCCGAACCACTGTTTGCTTGAGAACTGATAATTAAACACTCCTTCTCCTTTAAAAAATATTAAAAAGGTAGATAAAAAAATAAGTAAACACTGCTAGTAACCTTGGATGCTCCCTTTTGTCAAGGTCTCAGGTACGTGCCGAAATGTATTTTGTTCAGGATCCGTCCTGGCCATACTATTGTCTTTTCTGTTGCCTGAGTGCATTATTCTGACTGTTTTCATTTGACTTGCCTCTGGGATGCTGTGCTGTTCTGGCAGAGAGATCTACACACTGGCAGAGTTCATGAACTCACGATTGCAAGCTGATCTTTGCCGTACGTGTTTCTAAATATTTTGGTGTGTATGTAACATGACAGAATGTGACTTTGCACTGAAAAGCCGAAAAGACACAAAGCGGAAGAAACATTTGTGTCCCTTGCTTTCTCTGCCTCCCCCCCTCTTCCTAATTCTGTCAAGTTTTGTTATCCCCACAAGGCAACCATAGGTGAGCCATAATATTTAACCAATATTAGGGGAATGGAGAGGTTTTAATTAATTTCATTACAGATTAACAAAGTCCAGCACATGACTCAGTGGAAGTCTATGCAGTCTTTTGCAGACAGATGGGATCTTACCCTCTGTGTCCTCCAAGCCTCCTGGATGAGGTGAAGATGCATTAACACCGCTTATTATCTGTTGTGCACTGCTACTTGCAGGGTAATGTCAGCAATCCATAGTTGACTTGAGCTTGGTCCGCTCCCACTGAAGAATATGTTTTTTTCCAGTTCTATACACTAAAAAAATTGTAAACATATCTGGAACTTTGACTTAAAGCATCAGAGAAACAGCACCAGTGTCTTCTGTGAGCAGATGATGTTCTCTGGTGTGATTCAGCTGTGCTCAGAAATGGTGTGAACTCTGCTTCTAGTGCAGAAAAGGAATCAAGACTAGGTGCTAGGGACAGCTAATATATTTCACAGGCTCACGTAAGGGAAGGCATATGTCATGATGGGAGCAGACCAGAGAAGAGAATCAGCTCTGTGAGTATACCTCTCACTTGCTTCTTACTGGACATCTTTACATCCAGTGAGTTTGGTCCACTGATTTCAGCTTGATTCCACCACTCGCTTATGTTTGGTTTTCTGAGCCAAAAGAAAGGAGTAGGATCAAAGGGCATGCATATTCCCAGCAAAGTCACCTGGCTAGGATCAGGGCTCATTCCCATACTCCAAATTCCACATCTGTACACTTTAGTGGTGACAGATAAGGGCTAGCTCAGTTCTCCTTTCTCATGATAAGAACACTTTATAAAGTGCATATGCAGCTGAATCCCAGATTGCAAAGAGGAACTGCACTGATGTTACTGAAAGATGCAAATAGAAGCATGGCCAATTCAAAATTTATTGGGATTGAACAGAGCTGCTGATCTTAAAGTTTTGATAGACAGAATTTAAAGGTGTTAAAGGCTCTGCTCCTCCCCACCTATTTAAGAAAATATTCATATGTAAATGGGAACTGAACTGCAATTTTTGTTATTATTCCTTTAGAGTCATGATCTCCGTATCTGTTTTCAAATATTTCTCTGTGCTTCAGTGTATTTTGTTGCCTGAATAAGCCCAAACGCAGGCTAAGGAATCCAAGAGCTCTGCTCTGGTACCTCAGTTGAAATCTCTGCACAAATAAATTTGGAGTCAAATTATGGACTCCTGCCTCACAATCAATCTCACTCCAGGAGTCATATTTAAAAAATAAAAAAAAAAAGAAAAATAAAAGTTATCCCCATTCCTGCTTCTGTATTGGCAGAGGGAAGAGGGAGAGGGATAGCTTCAAACTTGATCAAATCTTTGACCCCTGCTGTTACCCTCTGAGGAAACTAGAGGTAACAATTAAACCTGTGGGGCAGAAAAAAATAGAAGTAATAATCTGCACCACTGTTTTCAAGCTGAACTATCTGGGTAGTAGGATTCACCCTTCAGGGCAGCGCCCCTAGGTGTTACCCAGTCAGAAGTCAAACTCCCTCCCCTTCAATTCTCCAAGACTGCAATCTGCTCACTCAGCCATCATTTGGGAGACCTAGAGGCTCTCTTTAAGGAGTAAGGGGATAACAAGGATGAATGAATAAATCCGAAAGCACATCAGCAAATAACAGGATAAAGAATAGTATTTATGCAGTGACCTCGTCAGTGATCATCTCTATTTATTTTTATTTTAAACCAGCATTTGGTACTTTTCATGCATCACATAGCACCGAGGGCAATTGAGTCCTTCCCCACTTCACCATCCTATTGTGCAGCCTGCTCTGCTTCTCCTTTGTGCATATAAACTAGTTTCTCTGCTCAGTTTTCTTACACATCACATCCCTGTGTGATGCTGCACAAAGTACAAATAGCAGCAGTGCACTAAGCCAAACATATCTTGTCAAGTGAGTGCCATTACAGTGTAAGGATTGATTTGCTGGAGGAGGTGTTGCATATAAGCAGACATAGAAGCAACAACCAGGTTTAACAAATTTCCACTTGGAGAGTTTGTGTAGAGCAAAATAACAAAAGGACAAGCTTTTTGCTTTTTAGTTTCTATCTACCTGGTCAGCCTCAGAATTTCTGGGTCAAGAAGAGGTTATATTTACACAGACCCTCCCCCTGGCTTCTGCCCCCCTTCCAGACAAGTGCTTCTAGCAGCTACCTGTGTCTTGGTGTTGGTGCTCACATGCCCTCACTTCTGTTGTCAGTCTGGCCCTCCAGCAACCAGGCTCTGGTGATAGCCTTAGCAGTTCCCCCTGGATAAGCTGGGAGCATCGGTTCTTGAGTAGGAGATACAGTGACTTTGTGGGAAATGCTGCTGGCGATGCATCCACCTCTCCTTGACTGAAAACATCTGGTAGCAGTAGCAAAATTTGAGCTCTCAAGAAATACCATCTTGCAGATAAGACATTGAATAATTACTTGTGTTTGCAATAGATTTCCTGACCCTACTGCAAAAGTAAGATGGAATTAGGCTTGCAACCATTGTCTTTCAACTCTATTTGTATACAAAACTGATTTGGGAACTTTGCCACATATTATGTATCTCAGGCATGGAGGTTGCATTAATTCCCCATTTGCCAGATGGGAACAGAAGTTCACATGAGTGTTAGGCAATGTTGGAATCCGACTGTGGTTCCATATCAGAGAACAAGTCTGCATTTGCACTGACATGGAGATCATAGAATCATAGAATGCTTAAGGTTGGAAGGGACCTCTAGAGGTCATCTAGTCCAATCCCCTGCACACACAGGGTCACCTAGAGCACGTGGCACAGGACTGCGTCCAAGCAGGTTTTGAAGATCTCCGGAGAAGGAGACTCCACAACCTCTCTGGGCAGCCTGTTCCAGTGCTCTGTCACCCTCACTGTCAAGAAATTTTTTCTTAAGTTCCTGTGGAACTTCTGAGGCTTCAATTTGTGGCCATTTCCTCTAGTTCTGTCAGTGGCCACCGCTGAAAAGAGGGCCAGCACCATCCTCCTCACTGCCTCCCTTGTGGTACTTATAGACATTGATTAGATCCCCTCTCAGCCTTCTCTTCTCCAGGCTGAACAGGTCCAGCTCCCTCTGCCTCTCCTCATAGGGCAGATATTCCAGGCCCCTGATGATCCTTGTAGCCCTGCACTGGACTCTTTCCAGCAGCTCCACATCCCTCTTGTACTGTGGAGCCCAGAACTGGACACAATACTCCAGATGTGGCCTCACCAGGGCTGAGTATAGGGGCAGGATCCCCTCCCTCGACCTGCTGGAGACACTCTTCTTAATGCATCCGAGGATCCCATTGGCCTTCTTGGCTACGAGGGCACACTGCTGCCTCATGGTCAACTTGTTGTCCACCAGGACACTCAGGTCCCTGACTCATGACATTTTCTTGTCATGGCTACACTATTTTCTTGGGGAACACTGTGGCTATCCAATAGGGATTCTTCTTCTGTATCCAAATCTCAACTGGCTGAAGTCCTCTTCATCAGCAAAGGCACAACCATGTTACATAATGACATGCTGCGCTCTGCGGGTCAATATGTGTCCATCTTAAAGCCGTCTTCAAATCAAAGTGGAAAGAAGCAGGACTATTCACGTAGATCCGGATTCTGTAAAATGATGAGGATGAAGTTAAGATGCGGCCCTATTCAACAAAACATTTAAACCTGATTTACATTTGTATAAGTGTTCCAGACTCTTCAAGTGAAGAGACCCTGACATTTTCTTGAGCCTAAGTGTGAACTTCATTGAGTAGACAATGCAAAAGAATTGCATTCACAATGCAAGGCTTTGTAGAAATATTTAACCATGACGGTTATCATTTTATGAACAAATGATAGGTCAGCAGTGGTGATTAAACGCTATTTCCAATATTATTTTTCTCTCTATTTATTTGTTTTTGTCATTTTTTCTGAAAGCTCAGACTAACTAGACATCATTTAGTCTTCCAGGTCTTGGGGGAATTATTCATTGGACATCCCTTACAAAATACTAAAGGCAACATTGCATGAAGCCATTCTAATATGGAAAAAATAATTGTTTTTTGTGAGGAAGTAATGTAAATGTTGAAAATTATAACAATGTTCATTATTCTGTTAGGTTTTAGAATGAGTAGCCCATGTGCACCCATTTACCCCTAAGAATGTTGTTTGTTCTTTAATTAGTTTTCTAAACACATAACAAACACAACTGAATAAATCAAAATGACCTTTAAATTCCCAGAATTACAGGCTTTCTAAATGGCCATAATAAGGTAATAATAACCCAAACTAATAGTTGTTCTACCTTCCATACTCTGTGACTCTCCATGTGACATGCAACATTATTAACTTCAGTTTGATTACAAATTATTCTCTTAGTTCAGGTTTAATACAGTATTGATATTGTTATTAATATAGATTTGTCAATAAAGATACAAAATAAAGCCAGCTGAACTTAATGTTAGTTGACAAAAAAAAAAAAAAAAACCCAGCCCTAACCCTTCTAGTTTATTCTCACGGGGTGTAGGAAGTATAAGGGAAAAAAAAATGATGATTTAATTTCATTAAAGGCATACTTAATCTGAATTAGAGAGGATAATTGGAAAGAAAATGCACAGTCAGCAAGGGTCTGTTATTACTGCATTTCTAGAATGAAAGCAAACATTTCCTGTTCTTCTTAAGCTCTTGTGGTTGATATGACACAGTCAACCGCTTTGCTGGTGTAAAGCCAGTAAACTTCAGTATAGTTCTCTAGATATATATCATGTGTTCAAAAGCAGCCTTTGCTGCAGAACTATCTGAGGTGAGATGCCAAAGTGGTTCTGCATAGTTCGTGTTTGCCCCGGACTGCTTGGTGCTTGGTTTAATGAGTTAATGCTGTATTTAGAGCACACCCATCTCAGCTGAAATACAGCAGGCACCATAATCTCTGCAAGATGATATTTTTAGTTGCTATCTCTTTGCTGAGCTCACTACTTGAATGCAGAGACTTGTCTTTTCTGTTTCGTTCTAATTTAAAGACAAAGAGGTTAAGGCATAGCACAGATGGTTCCAAAAAACCTGTTTGACTTTGCTCTGGATCACACAGTAAATAAACACATATTCATTTGCCAGCACAGAAAGAGTAGTCACAGAACTGACTGTCAACTCTTACTGCCCCAGATTTCTTTCTATTGCATCAACATTTAATTGTCAGAAAGCAAAAGCTCCCTTGGAGGAAATGAGTTTCCCGCATTCTTCTCCTACCCGAAGCACCCCAGGGGCAATTTCAGGCATCATCTATGCATAGATGAGGAAGTTTAATACTCCTCCAAAGTCAAGTCTAGCACAAGAAGCAGTATAAACATCCCTTACTTTTCTAAGAGCACAACAGTCAGGTCTATAAAAGCTCAAAAAATGAACAAGTAGCTTTGAGTAGCAAATGATCCCACGTCAGCTCACTGGGATAGCAAATATGAGGAAATATGAGTTAGGATTTTAGATGAAAGAGAATTCACTCTACTTATATTCACCCTGGATTAAGAGTGTCTTCATGGATTTGTTATCACAGTTTAGTTCACCTTTTAACTAATTACATAAATAAATGATTTGTGCACCTGGCACACTAGGCCAGATGTTGTTCATATGCATAATAAAGAATTTTGTCTTGCCTACAGAATTTGCTGCTTAAGCAAGCAAGGCAAAAGGTAGTTTGGTTATTCACTATTTCACAACTGGGAAACAGAAATGCTAGAAGACTAGTAACTGATTGGTTCCAAGTAACAGCCAGTCTGGGAAAGTGACAGGACTGAACCTGAACAGCAAAAGAGCTAGATACTCAATCATCTTTATGAGTATCAGGCAGCTTGCCTTGCCAGAGATACACCTTTGAAACTCAATTTAATGGAAATATGATACAATGCGTTTTACAGACCCTTTCTTGAAAATTGTGTAGTGTGTTATAGGCAAAAGGAAACATTTTATGCTCACTATTATACAAGATTCCTAATTTGTAAGATACTTATGCATTATTTTGTTTTTTTTTTCCATTCACATACATAAGCTGAGAAGTCATGCAATCATAAGGAATGCCTAGTACCCAGTCATGTATCATGCAACCTAGAAATATTACTTAAAGGTGTGTGAATCTCCATCCTGTTTTGAAAGAAAAAAGAAGAGGGAAAAAAAAAAAGACAAAACGTCTTCCAGCAGAGCTTAAGAACAGTAGCAGGAGTTATCTGGGAATATCATGCCAATTAGCTTTAACTAAAGGGAAATGGTTTTACCTGAAGTTGGGTGTACTTGATTTAAAATAAATAATGAAAAATATTTTTAAAATATATATTTTCTCTACTCCTCCCACCTCAAAGCCACTCTCTAAGATCACAAATTCCTCATAAATATATGCACACGCCGACTAAGTTACATGTCATCTTAAACTTGCCACTCAAAGACTAAAAGTAAAAATAAAAAATTCAAATTCCCTATACAAATACCCCATGGCCAAAACAATGAACATTGCTTCTATCCTATTCACAGAGTTTAGTAACAAAAAGTTAGAAGGGGTGTTTTTTGTTCATGCATAATTCCAGTGGTTTTTTCTTTAACTGTAACTCAGTCTGCATTCAGGAATTTGTACTGGTGAATTTTGTTCAGTAGAATAAGGAAAAGGAGAATTAAATGGAGGGAGACAACATGGCCTAGTGAATAAAGCAATAGACTTGAGGGGATCAGGAGACCTAGATTCTATTCCCAGCTCTTCCCTGCAGTGTGACTTTAGGCAAGTCTCTGAGCAAACTTTCCTTCCCCACTCTGTTGTCTATTTATATTGTAGGCTCTTCAGGGTAAGTGCCATCCCTTTCTGAGTGTTTGTATGGCCCCAAGTGCAAAGGGGCTGTGTTCTCTGTTGGAATATCCTGCAAATAATCATTGAAGCAAACCTCAGAGATCCAGATGTCAGAGATAATGTTAATCTCTGTTTCCATGGTTGGTGTGGCTGCAGATAACTTTTGGATATATGCAGTGTCTAGATCTAGAAATAGCCAGTCAGCTCCTGCCCCTAAAACTATCCCCTGACAGCACAGGATTAAAGTGACATTAGTCATTCCAGTGCTGTGAGTACTGCAAAAATTTGATTCCCAGATTGAGGCCTTGATAAGAGTACAGATGGAAGGGCTTCTACCTGGGGATAGAAGACACAATTGCAAGTAATGGGAAAAAAAATGTGGAATGAGTGGCCTGCTGTTCAATAAGGGTAGTACACCTGAATGAAAGGAGGGGATTTCCTATGAGTGGAAGAGAGTGAGGGGACCCAGCTCTTCGGTTCTGTTAGTACCTCCAGAGGTTTTGTGAATGCCGTTTGCCTCAGACAACACAGCTGTAGCTAGAGCTCCATTCATCTATACTTTGTCCATCCTTGAAGGAAATCCCTATAGCCAGACAGTGTGAAATTGTGTATTTCTTCCTTCCAGAAAAAAAAGAAAAGATAAAATAAGATGGAGTCTAGACAGGGAAAGCTAATTGTATAAATGTAACATCCAGCATTGCAAGAAGAGGAGGTTGTGCCTTTCTGACACAGCAGTTTAAGTTGAAACACATTCTTTTTTTTTTTTTTTTTCATACAGGTCACAATGGTGAATATTCTCTTCTGCAGCCTCAGAGACGTTCTTGTGCAGGGATGTACTTGTGTAGACATATGTAGTTTTGCACAGATTCAACAAAGTTCATTATTTTTTCTCACCCATGCTGAGGAGACATCTCGGTGTAAGTTCAGAAATCTGGCAGAACAAATCTCACATTATCTCTTCTCTAAAATCAGGCCCAAGCATGCACTATGGACTCTGATTAGTTCAATATCCAACATCCTGGTCTTAGGGCTTTCTACAGCAATGTGGATGTATCAAGCCCATGCTGCAGGCTAGTGGGGTCAGAAAATGAATGGATTGTGAAGCTAGATATGTTTAACTTGTTGCTAATGTTGTAGATATATAGAGCCAATGTACATGGATACCAATTGTACTTTTGCAGTAGTGAATAACCAGGCAAATCACCAAGTACCAATCCACTTCCCTACTACTATGAACCAATGAACTTACAGCTGGTTATGTTAAGATAAATAGCAGTTTGCTCTGTTTGTCTTCATCACCAATTTTCAGCCTCTTTTCAAATCCCTTGTGTTTGAAGAAGGTCCAAATGCAACCTTGTGAGTAACTTACAGTGACTATATTGTAAATGTTTAATTTCTTAGAGATTAAACATGTCTTATTGTCACGGAACGAGTGGTGGTGGGGGGTGAGTGACACAATGCACTTCACTCGTGGGGAAGGAATAGGAATAGGTTTTATTGGTAATGACAATGGTTTCACGAGATTCTATGGCAAGGTCACTTATTAGTTACTGCATGGAGGTTCAAGATATACACAGAATTATCAAGGACACCCTCCCGTTGGGTCGCGAGGTTCAGACTGGACCCCCTTGCTTTCCAAACTCCTTCTGAGAGGAGTCTGGGTGCGGCTGGATCCAGTCCTAGTCCCAGACCTGGTCAACGGTTTATGTCTAAGGGATTTGTGCACAAAGTAAGGTTTACAAGTTCAAAAAGAGAAAGGCGCGCTATAGTCACTTACCACGAATCTGTAGTGGGAAGGATCTCTTAACCTCGAGGAGTGTCCTTGAGAGGCGTCCCTGCTCAAGGGGAGATCCCAGCGTGCAGCCCGCTGCCATGCAAGGAGAGCTCAATGGGCTCTTGGGCTGTCTCCGTATTTATGGGATAAGATGATTGACTGATAGTCATTCTTTCAATTCAGAAATGACTGTTGGCTGATGTACTCACAGTTAGCCTTATCTCCCCATCAGGATAGGGCCATCAGGACTGTTATTGATGGTTGATGTCTGGGTGGGGGAAGAAATCAGGGAGGCAACTACCAGGAATGTGGTAGTTAGCACCTGAACAGGGCTACAGTGAGAAGTCAGGATGAGCTGGGGAAGGAGCATATCCGTCACACTTATTCAGGACAACATGTAAAAAAATGATTTTCAACCTAGGATTTGAGAATCAGTGATAACACCTGAGCTGTTTCATAAAGTAAAATAAAAAAAAGGAGTATGAGAAAAATAAACTTTTATAACTATACAAAAATCATCCATCAGAAAATTCTGGCAGTCTAAAAAGGGGAAAAGCACTGACGTCAGCAGTGTTTCAAAACAATGTTGATAGTAAAAGCTGTCCTGAATCAGAATAAACCTTCCATAGAATCATTAAGGTTGGAAGGGACCTTTAGAGATTGTCTAGTCCAGTGCCCCTGCCCATGCACTCAAACACTCTCAGATTAATGTCCAAAAAAAAAAAAAAAAAAAAAACAAGGACAATACAGATACATGAAAAGTTCTTACATTCACAGTGAAGTATCTTGTCGTATTCTCTTAAAATTATTTTTTCCATCCTTTGACATATTTATTTGTCTTTGCATTTTTTTAATGTACTTGTTTAAAAGTTTTCTGCCTTCGATAGCAGCTGGAATCTCAAAATGAAATTAAAACCACGTAGGTGCCAATATATATATTAAATAGATATGAGACTAAATTAAACTAATTGACATTTTATTAATATTCTGCTGTTTGTTCCCGCAGAGTTAAAACCATACTTGAGATCCTATTATATGAAGATATACTCTGGACCATCTGGTAGCCAAACATTTCTGATTATAAATAAGTCATTTTTTCTTAATTATTTATTTGGGAATTTTTGTTTATTGTACAAAAATCTTGAAAGGGAGAATAAATAGGAAAATGTGCTAGGTTTTATAGTGCATCTTTCATAAGCAAAAATATTTTTTTGCAGAGAAGTCTGGTTGAGATAGGAGAAGGCCTTGAATGTTTATTTGAATTAGAAACCAATTTGTGAACTGATCTTGTTTGCCACCCTTACAGCTTCAGTCTGTGTGAAGACCCAAGCACTTAGTCTTAGCAAAGCAAACACCGACAAGTATTAAGTATTCACCTCTAATTTTAAACTCTAAGGAGAAAGGAAGTGATCTCTGCATCATAGAAAATACAAAGGGACCCAATTTACAAGGTAGCCACAGAGAAGATGGTTATTGAAAACAAGCAAACAAAAGAAAAAAAAATGAAATAAGGGACTATTTCTGGGTCTATTAGTGCAGAAAGCTGTAGGCTCTTCAACACTGGAGGACTTCAAGAAATTATTAACATCTATCAGGAATGACATGGGTAGAACTGATCTTTCCTTGGGGAAACAAACTTGAGTCCTTGAGGATGTACTACTTGCTTTCTGAACATCTCTTCCAGCCCTGTTTTTTGTGCTAGAGATAACTCTCTGTACATTATTGATAACTGTTATAATTTCTAACTTGAGCCTTCAAGCAATATCTTTAATAATGTGAGACATAAAAAAATATGAGTTTTGGCTCATTATTGGTTTCAAAAGAAATTAAGAAGTGACTATCAAATAAATAAAGCCCTGAATTCCTTCAGTTCATTTAAAATTCTCAGACCTTATTCTGATATCACATATCCACAAAAAAAAAAAAAATACCCATGTTGAAGGAACAGAAAAGACTAAAATAAAGTTTGAAAGATAATACTTCCCTAAGTGAGCAGAACGAAAGCATGAAGTGAAACTTCTTTAACAAAAGTTTATGTACATACATACTTATGTCTTGGTCAGGCCATCAGATTTACTTCATCCAAAAAACTACTGCTGAAAATCCTCCACCTCAGAGGAAGAGAGTACAACGTAAGCTGCCTCATTGCCCTCCCCATCAGGATGTAGTTCTCCACAAGCGGATAATGTCTTCTGGTTTTGTTCTATCTCAGTGCAGGTCACCCAAGTTGGTCACCCTGCAGGGATTTCATGTTATTGTTTGTCCAATTACTTTAATTCTAAGGAGTTTAATAAGAAGAAATCACTCATTTTACCACAGAAGAAAGCTGGTTTTCCTCATATTCCTTGCAGTTATGAATAAGGGCAGGGTTTTTTTGTTTGTTTGTTTGTTTTTCTTGAAATACTTGATGGATTGAACACTCTCATTAAAAATCTATTCCTGCCCATATGTTCCTCATATTTTTAAAAAGTCCAGGTACCTTTATTTGAAAATTATCTGAAGAAGGGATAATCCTTTTCATTGCATCTTCTGATCTTGGTTCCTAAGTACTTCTGAAACAAGATATTAATTATAATTAATAAAGCATTCATAAAAATAAAAGTGAACTGAAGAGTGGATATGCAATACATTTTCCCTCAGTTTTTGATTAGGTAGAATGTCCCAGAGTAAGTGAGTACATTGGTGATTAGTCATAAAGGGAAGCAAAAGGAAGTCTGCTTCATTGTATTTTTTTTCCATTTGACCTGGAATCCTAATAGTCTTGAGGAAGTTGCGCTTTGGATGAGGAAAACAAGGCATCCTACATCAAGTTAGCAGGGCCACTAGTTTCAGCTGTCTTGTAACAAAGAAACCATTCATGGCAACCATTAAATCATCCTCTATTGAAAGCCACTATATGGTTTGTAACGTAAGCAGGTTATTGTAGTCAGGCAGCCCAATCTTCTTTAGTGAACAGGCCATATTCAGGAGCCTTTGAATTAAATCTTCATGGAGTTAAAATTTATATTAAATGAACAAAACAAGAAGAAAGTCTTGATTTTTAAATCAGCACTATGGAATCTTTCCCGGCCACTACCATTTGTATTTATTTTTTTCTTTAAATGTGTTACTTTTAAAATGATAGCTATGTGGATATTGCCATGCCTGTGTCTGTTAAATGGAAGAATCCTTTGTTACCATGTTTTCCTTTTTTTATGTGGACACTGACAAACTCAGTTCTACTCTTCTTCCTCGTATAGTCTAAAACTGTTCATATCATATCCTGAATTATTTCTCAAGGAATGTAAAAAGAAATTAAAATCCTGGTAGGGACTGAAATAAAATTGGAACGGCAAACATGGAAAACTGTCTGTGTGGAGCAGAAAAAATTGATGAAAAAGGGAAGATTTGGGGGGTATAGGGATTGGTGATATGAAGAATGGTGTACTTGACAGAGATAAACACCTGCCCTCCTTGGTAAAGTGAAAAGCGAATGGCTGGTGTACAGAATCTCCCTCTATCTGGGAAGAAATAGAGGACAAGAGTAACAAACAGGAATTAGAGAGTAGTTTGACTGCTTGCCAATGCTTGCGGAGAAAATGGAAGAAAATGATATGTGAGAGCAGAGAAGGAGGAATATACAGACTCACTAATGCAAGTGAGAGAGAAAAAGGATCCACATTGAGCTGTATGATCCATGTAAGGAAAAATCCTGGACAAGGAAAAGCCTGTGGAAATGCTCATTGCTGTGCACAACCTCATGTTCCAAAAGCTTTTTAGAACAATCTGACAACATAGTGATCCCATTTCCTTGTGGGAAGTGTAGCAGGGGAATTCGGTGTGCATCTATACATTTCATGGGTCCTGGTTTTCATAGTAAAATGTACTAAGTGAAGAACTGCTGACAGACAGCATTATAAACCCCCAAACGGTTTGGAGTCAAATGACCTTCTCTTTATTCACCAGCCCAGAAGCCGTTTAAAATAATATGCCAGTCTATTTCCTCCCACTTTTTTTTGCAGATTTTGAACTAGATCTACCAGCCCAGCCCATATCACAGAGAGAGATTGTTTAGGATTTAGGAGTATTATTCTTCTCCCACAGACTGCAGGGATGGTTCTGCTTCTTCCCTACAGAGCTAAGAAACTAATTTGCATGATGTTGAAAAAGAGAAACCTTTTCTGATGGCTTTTCCTTTGAATGTCTTATGTGTAGACCTGTGTTCATTCCCTCCATGGGGGTGATTATTCAGGAAATCTGAGCGACTTACTGTGCATAAGTATTTACATTTCAATATTTTATTAAATGATCACTTAGCATTATCCACTCAGTACAACAGGAGCCAACTATCAGACTCCCTTAAGACTAAGAGAGATAAGTTCTTAGAAGGTTGGATTTCTTTTTCTTTTCTTTTTTTTTTAGGGCAGTCTCTAACCATTAAAATCTATAACCAGACACAGGCCAGTTTTGTTGCTGTAGTGTCAGAGAAAAAGCCAGTAAGCTAACTGTCCTGCTTCAGCAAAGCTGGAGGATAGCACTGCAAGCTTTTGTGACCAGCAAAAATGTGAGCAATGCTGCTGCTGATGCCGAAAAAGGAGAAACAGCAGATAGGAACATGGAGACCATCTTTGTTTCGACATGTTATTTCTTTGCTGCATTGTTAATATTGTGAGCAACTCACAATCAGCTGCATTGCTATTTTGGTTTCTTTGGTTACAGATAACCAAGGGGGACTGTGGGTGTGCTAAGTATTTTGCTGCTGATCAGATACTTAGGACACCAGAAATTACAGTCAGTGTTTATGTACTCAGCTACTAATGTTTGTTAAGAACTCTTATCACTCAAGCTGGCTCCCACAACATTAAGTTACAATCCAAACTCCTATTAAGTGCCTACATTGCTTCATACTTCAGTAGGATGCTGGGTACTTACATGCCTTTATGCATCTGGATCTTAATCTTTCTGTGGCTCAGTTTTCCAACTGTTGTACGAAGCAAATCACACATTCATTGTCTTCTTTCAGATCTGGAGTAGTTCATGGACTTCCTTGTATTTATATGCACAGTGCCAGATAAACTATGGGGCCAACCCTTGGCCATAATAAATGTTTTAAAATACCTAATACCTACTTCTCTAATCTCATCCTGGTCAACGGGAAGAACAATTTCTCTTTAGATGAACTTGGTTTAGTGAGTCATTTTATGCTTTGAAAGAGGTCTGAGCATAGTGGATGTCATTGCAAAGACAGTATGCTTGATCATACAGAATAGGAAATAGTGTCCAGAGCTAGACGGAAAATCTGGCCTTATCACTTCAAAGGAAGAAAGAAGAAAAGAAAAATAAAGTTACCTTCTGAGCAGCTTTTGTACCTATACACACTGAGGTTAATCAAATCTTATGCTTCAGAGTATATGGTTGATTAACTTGTGTGTCTGGAAGCATTTCCCCTTATTTGGCATTCTGCTCTTAGCTGTAGGCAGTGCAGAGTTTGTGCTGGTTCTAGGGTATATGAGTTATTTTCTGTATTACCCACTTGCCACAAGGGCTTCCAAAACTGGTGCTAGCATTGAGAAATGCTTATGCAGAACAACTCTATTTCAGAGAAGAGATTGGGGAGCCTGGAAGAACTGATCTGCCTGGAAGAACTGATCTTTCCCCTTACTAATGTGTAGTGCCTGGATTCACATAATTTTGTGAAGCTTTATTATTAAAAATAGATTATCGTTCTACGGACCCTTGAGGTACAGAATTTCTGTCCTTGCTGTAGGCTATGAAAATGAATACAAAGATATCTATGCAGTTTGACTTAACTCATGGGGAAATTGAGGCAAAAGTGAGTTTCTCCTCTCCCACAGTGTTAAATAAGAATGGATGGAAAAAAAAAGTCTTAGTTCTCAGGACTCTCTATGCCCATTCTTTCTCCATATGAGGCCCTTTTCTTCCTGTTCAACTTCTAAGTATTGTGCTTTCTTACCTATTCCTTTTGATATTAATTTCTTTTTGTTTTAGTTATTACATCTTGCAGATTTTAAGAGGTCCTAAGCGTAGTCCAATTGACTTCATTAGCATTAGTCTTGCTCAAGAAATGGCCGTGGGCCCTTAATTTTTTATGATGGGAAAGTCATAGAATTATGGACATGTCTAGGTTCATACGGAATGTAAGGAACAGGATTTTGCAACATAATTGTCAGGATATAAATAGCTGTGTGTGTGTCTGGCTTAACTGAGTGTCATGGAAATTAAGTTATAGACTGAGATGCCGAGATGCCCACCACACACAACAACATGGCTTCAGCACTCTTGGAAGGCACAATCCGCTGGGAGAACTACTTGGTTCTGCCTCTTGTTTTCTGTCTGGGGTCCGTCTTCCTTCAGGTGTTTTGGGGTTTGAAGGTGCATTTTTCAAGCTTTAATTATGAAGGTGGATTTTTCACTAAAAAAAAGTATCGAACAGGAGGTTGGGTGGTAACATAAGCTTAAAAATGAAGTGGGCAAAATTCTAACTTCAAAATGGGGGAATGGGGAGAGGGGGTCTGTGTGTTGAGAACAATATTGGGTTGTGTCTGCTTTGTAGCTGTAGATACCAAACAATCTTGAACTTTACCATGGTTTAATTATTCTGCACTGTTATTTTGCTCTGAAAGTCTTGATAAGTAAGATGTATTGTGTCCATTTTATGTCAATGTGAGAAATAAAGGGAGAACCTTTAGGTAAGATATTGTTTTCCTCACTCAGATAAACTTCCTTATTCAGCATCTTGAAGAAAGCAAATATTATCCTTATCCTTTTCTTCCTTTCAGCTTTATAACAAGCAGTGATGAAATCTTACTTTTCAAAGGCCATACCCTAATGACTTTAAATGAAGTTTTGCCACAGGATTGCTGGATTTGTACCCTAAACTGCTCGCCTCAAAGGATCTAAAAGCCCGTAGGCCAAAATGACTTTGTACAAAATCTATAAAGGTCTGTTATCTACTGGATGTGCTGCCATCTCCCCCATCCCCCCCAAAAAAACCCAAAACAAACAAACAAACAAAAAAAACCAAAAAAACCCAACAATTATCAGCTCTGTATTTCTTGATGATGTACCTAGAGAGAAAACAAAAACAAGCCTGAAACTGCAAAGAAAAGTTACCACTTTTACTAGAAAGTAACTACACAAACTGGAATACATCTAATCTTCTAGTCTTCTGTGGCTGATCTTAATACTTTGATAAAAAAATATATATGGATCATAGGGCATTTTCTGGTCATAGACTGCCGTGATTTTATAGATTTATGGGAGAGAAAAAGAAACATCTAGCTTCTGCACATCAGCGCAGGAACATTTTTGGCTCATTTTGGTTAGTTAAAATATGTCAGTCTTAATTCTCTCCTTTATCAACTATAAGTTTATGGGTAATGGTCCTTAATTAAATTATATTTCCGGGTTTAAATATGTTTATATTTTTGCTGCAGTGAAGACAGTACCAGTTCACTTTTTCTCAGGCTATGTGTCTGCTTGCAATACTTTCTCAGCTACTACAAGAAGATAGAATTTTTTGGAGCATAGACATTTATTTTATGTTACACCGGATTTTCAGAATAGCTCTTTGTATTTATTTATAATGTTTATCAGCACTCTAATGCTAATTTAATCTCTTTGAAAAAAAAAGTGTCGTCAACCTTGTAATGAATGATACATCAGGATATAGGGAATTGGTAATGTTTTGCCATTTCAATATGGTCTGAAATTCTAGTTTAGATCTACACTTAGGAATTATTTATATCCTCTTATGTCATATCAATTTAAATAATATTCCACTCATTGAGGCATAAAGAATAATGTTAATATTAAAGTTTCTATTTAAAAATTGCTAATTGCACATGAAGGGGTTATATCTGCTGCATTCAGGGTTTTTTAAATTTAATTTTATTGTATTAGAAAATCTATGAGGTTAAATCTGCAGAAATTATTGCTTTTAAATGTTGTATAATAAGAATCTTGCTGCTGTTATGAGCACTGAAAAATGTGCCTTCATCTCAAATAAGCCTTGTTAAAGCTGTAGTTCTGGAACTGCCAGGATTTAGTACTAGACTTGGGCCCAATCCAGCTCAGCTTTACTCGTGTGAGTAGCTCCACTGCCTTTAAAGAAATGTATGCCTGAGCAGGCATTTCTGCGGATCTCTGTGCATAGATGTTGAGCCAGGGAAGGCCAGGAGCGCCAAAGAGGGGAGAATGAGGATGTAACTTCTCCTCACTTAGGTGTTGTCTCCTGAGAGTGTTAGGCCTTAGCAATACTTTTTGATTTACCGGCAATCCTGGTCAGAGGTGTAATAATAATCTGTAGTCTCTGACTAGGTATGGAAAGAGGTATATTTCTCCATCCTCTGCATACCTGGACCAGTATCACAGGCCTCCACAGGACTGTATACCTCAAGATAGGGAGTGAAGAGGATGGTGCTGGTCTCTTTTCAGCAGAGGCCACTGACAGAACTAGAGAAAATGTCCACAAACTGAAGTACCAACAGTTCCACAGGAACTTAAGGAAAAAAATTTAGCAGTAAAGGTGACAGAGCACTGGAACAGGCTGCCCAGAGAGGTTGTGGAGTCTCCTTCTCTGGAGATCTTCCAAACCCGCTTGGATGCCACCCTGTGCCACGTGCTCTAGGTGACCCTGTGTGTGCAGGGGGGTTGGTCTAGATGACCTCTAGAGGTCCCTTCCAACCTTCAGCATTCTATGATTCTATGATTCTATGACTTGTAAGACAGATTAGGCCTCTGTAGCTCTACACAGGTAAGAAGATAGATACCTATCTACCTCTCTGCCACTCTCATTTCTCCTTCTGGGCTGCTAAGGGCCAAATTCAGAAGAGCACATTGTCGATAACATTTTACTTGATTAGGCCCCTTAGGGTAAATCACTGAAATGGTCTGTTCCCCTGGGAAAGGAAAATATTAAAGCAAATATGAGCCTATTGACTACTGAAGTCATGTGGAAAACACTCATTGACTTCAACTTCAGCAAGAAATGGTTGAATATTATTGTAAAACCTATGGACTTCATTGAGTGACACCTTGCTTGTTGTAATGCTGAGCGACAAATCATATTGTTTTTTGCTTTAAGCACGGAGATACTGATCATGGCTCTCTTCCCACTTACATATGGTGTCACAATTCTAGTGTAAAGTTGTTGAGGACAGCAAGTTTATATGTATCATTACTGAACTAATGAGAGAGCAGAATAAGTCCCATTTCTTGGGACTGGTGTTTTAAAAATGCAGAAAGTAAAATATTTCAGACTTACAGTGGACAGATCCCCATTCTGCCTAAGCAAGTTTTAATCTCTGCTTTTGAATGAATCTGGCGAATTCATTGCTTCATTTTAGATAAGTATCGAAAGTTAAGATTGTTATCCTAATGCAAAACTCCTGAAATTGACCCATCTGGCTAGGAATCTTCCTTGTATAGACAAACTACCAGGTTAGACTAGCTTTGGTATTTAGCTGGTGCCATAGAAAGAAACAATAATCAATTAAGTTGTTGATTTAATGGTAGGTAATTCTTCAGCTCCCAGGAAACTTTCCTTAAACCATGAAGCTGGAGCTTTTATGGCATTTACAAATAATATGTGCATTTCTGTGTACAACCACGTGCATGCATATGCATAACATCCTCCTAACGTTATTGTGGGCCTTTCCTTCACATGCTCAGTGCAACTCTGACTGAGCATGACTGAGCTCCAGCAGTGACCCTGATAGCTCAGGAGCATTTATTTCCCACAGGCTAATTAAGCATATGAAGACAACGTAAAGGATTGGTTCTGTCAGCACACACTTCCGTCAACAACCCATCCCCTGCAAGGGGATGTTAAATGATCATACGTCCCAAACACCAAATGATAGTTTTAAAGAGGTAAAGGAAGCTTGGGATTATAAGAGGAAGAGCTTAGTTTGGCCTTGCAGTCAGAGTAAGACAATAGTTGAGGAAAATCACCTTCACAAAGCTCGGGGTGATCTAAACAGAATTGTGCATTGCCCCTCTTTATGTGTGCACCAGAGATGCTCCTTGGGAGAGATTCTCATTTCAGTGAATGCTCAGGCTATGCAAATCTTGAGCTCACAGCTGACACCCCTTGCCAGCCCCCCCTGCCCTCCTCTAGGGATAAATTACCCCTCCAGTACAAATTACACATGCACAGCAGATGGGGGGAATTGAGTGCGCTAACTAGTAACAGAGGGAGGATGATCTTGTGTTTAATATGAAGGTCAGGGACTCAAGAGACTTTGATTCTATTCCTGGCTCTGCCCCAGACCTTGTATAACTTTGGGTGACTTGTTTAATCGTTCTGCCTTGGTTCTTCTCATCTATAAAATGGGAATGGTGATATTGTACTATGCTGTTAGGGTGTTGCAAAGCTAAATGACTGCCTATAAGATGTGCTGCAATCTGTAGCTGAAAGAGAATGTAGAAAGGCCATTTGTTACTGCTAATAGTTATTTCAGATAGGAAGTTTTTATGTCTTCTAAAAGCTACATATATTAAACTCATACGTTTGTATTTTGGGCATGTTTTGGGGTAACTTCTCTGCAAGAATCTGAAGGTGACAAGGAAAGTGAGGCCATAAGAATACCTGCATATATGTACACATGGCTGTGCATATTTACGTATAGAAACACATGCATGTACATATTAGTGGCCTAACTTGAAAAGTATAGTTAGGACGGTAATGCGGAGGGAATTGGTTTGTGGAACTCAGCATAAGTTTTCTTCCAATATCATTGGAAAAAAAAAGAACACAGGAAGGAAGGACTCTGTTTTAGAATATTCTGGCTGCGATGGGAGTATTTTTCCTGCATTTTAAAATCTGTATTCTTTGTACTGGCATACTTCAGTTACAAAATAAAATCAAAATCAAATGTCCTACAGGTTGAAAAACTTATTTTTTCTCCAAAAATATTACAGCAAAGTGTTTGTGTGCTACTTCAGCATGTTTATTCCAGATTTGGCTTCCAAATAGACCTGTCCAATAAAATTGTTATTAGTTTCATTCACTGCCCAGTTCCCAAACTACTGCTTTAGTTGTTGATTAGACAATTTAAACCCCCAAAATATTTCTCAGGCCTGATGGAAGGAAACAAGGAGATTTACTAAACTGTATTTTGTATTTTGCAATTGTATTTTGCTATTCATGAATAACAGTCCTCTAAACAGGAAGGGATGGTCTCCGGCTTACACCACCACTTTGCTGTTATAAGAATCATACATATGAGTATCTCAAAATATTTTCTGGAAAGTAATTAGCCCTCAATATCCTGTCATGTCGTGGCTGAAGTCAGAAGGATTTTTTTTTTCCCACTGATTTCAATGGCAGCTGGGGGTCAGGCTATATCATTAGTACCTCTGTAATTTGCCCGCTGCCAACTCTGCCCAGAACAAAGCAGCACCAGAGCCCTCCCTAACAGAGACCACCCTGTCTAACAGCCTTAACCAGGTAGCTTCCTGCATACTGATCTTTTCTTGAATTCAGTAAGACACCTCTGAGGGAGTTTTAGCAGGATCCGGCCCTGCATAATCAAATGCCCTCCCTGATTTTCTCTTGTTGGTAAAGTTTCAGTTATCAAAAATTCTGATACAAATTCTCGCCTGGATTGAGAAGTGATTTATTTTAATGGAACAGTATAAAGGTCCCCTTTTGTTCCTCCCCCCTGTACACCTAGGAAAGAAAGGACATCCTTTTTCTCCCTCAATGAGCCTGCAAATCACTATTCCCCCTGGAGTCTGAATATCTATTCAAAAAAAGTAGCTAACTCAGAATCTGTTCTCATCTCCTCATTCCTATAATTAAAGTTTTAAATCCTCAACTGTAGAGGTCAAATAGCACATGTAGAACATTTGCGCTCCAACTTACTGCCTGTCAGAAGAGGGCCAAATCCCTAAGCTTTTATGCAGTCAATGGAGTTGACAGTATTTTTCCTTGAATTAGGGCCAGATTTGGTGTGTTCCCATTTTGCAGATCAGTAAACTAAGGCAAGGAATGATTAGGTACCTGCCCATGGCATGTGTCTGAGCTGTCTATAATGGTGCTTTGGGTTTCAAGTTGGGGTTTTCAGTTGTCAAAACCACCGTTGCTGTTACCAAGCTGCTGTGCACAGAAGCAAAATAATTCATTTTGCAACAGCAAAAGAGTAATTCAAGGGACTTGAGTTTATTTTGTTGATTCTGCCAAAGATTTTGGATGCTGATTAACTTTATTACTTTTTTGGTGTGTTGTACTCCCATTAGGCAGCAGAATAAAAATTAATCTGTTTGATGAAGACAGGCTTGAGGTGTTCTTGAAGATAAAATGAACTTTCTATAAAGAATGCCACTTCTATACTTTGCATTATATGTTTGTACATATATATTCATATGGCCTCAGAGAGAACTGCATTATAAGCAGATTTGCACACTGGCCTTTGTTTAGTGAATTGTGTCCCTCTCATGCGTGCCCAGTGTGTTACCAGCAGATTGTGAGACTGATAGATATCCGGGAGATGATAGGGATTTATGCATAAAACTGCTCCTATGCCAGCCCCTCAGCTACAGGGCTGTAGAGATGGCCAGTCTTTTGTATTGTCATAAAATGTGTCAGAGAGTTTTCTCACTTTGTATTGTATATAGTGCATAGAGAACAGAAGAATTCTGAAACTTGGGTGCTGTTGGGTAAACTGCAGACAAAGCAGGTTGCAGTAAAGTTTGAATCTGGATATCAGTGTAATTGGAAATACCACACTTTGTTCATTGTTATTGCTAAAGGATCCCACTTAAAACAAGAAATTAAGACCCAAAGAATCATAAATAAACTAGATTAAAGGTTTCCAGTAAAGCTCCCCCGCCACCTCGGCTTTGATCTCCACTGACAGTGAGCAAAACATGTATCATTATCATCAACATATATATCAACATATATTAAGTTGTGACTAAATGAAGTTGCCTTTGAAGTGTTATGTTGGGTGATTTCTCCTCTCTCCTCTCCTCTCCTCTCCTCTCCTCTCCTCTCCTCTCCTCTCCTCTCCTCTCCTCTCCTCTCCTCTCCTCTCCTCTCCTCTCCTCTCCTCTCCTCTCCTCTCCTCTCCTCTCCTCTCCTCTCCTCTCCTCTCCTCTCCTCTCCTCTCCTCCTCTTTCCTTCCCTTCCCCCTCTTTCCTCTCCTTTCCTTTCCCATGCTGTATGCAGAGTTTCTATGACCACTCAGATTAGCTCTTCTAAAAATTTTCTCTCTGCAGGCAGAGCCTCATGGTCACTCAGGTGTTGTGCCTGTTGCGCTAGTGACATTAATGTTGCACCTAGTGAGCATAATCCCCAAGCTGGCTTTGAGCCTCTCACAATCGTACTAAAGTTTCTTCTGCTACTTCTCTCTCACGCTCATGTTATGTTTGCTGGGCCTTTGCTGATGCCCTTGCTCTGAAGATTTGCTGGGTGCATGGTCCAAATTAATTCCATCTATCTTCAGGTGACAAACTAAGGATCTGAGTTAGGAGTAGGTTTCCTGTGGAGTCAGGATAGGGGAAGACAGGCAGCCATAGAGGTGCTGAAGATCTTAAATGCTCATCAGTGTGTTTGCAAGATTATGCTTCTAATGGGTCCTCTGTTGTGAGGAACTATATAACCTAAGGTGAGTCCTAGTGATGAAGAACTATAGCTAGAGACGAAAAATAAGTAGTATAGCATCACCTAATTTGAGTAAAATGGGAATAATTCAGTGTGAGGATGTAGCCTAAACCATTTTATTTTATTTTATTTTATTTTATTTTATTTTATTTTATTTTATTTTATTTTACTTTATTTATTTTTATTTTTATTTTATTTTATTTCTGCACTTTATTTTGCACCTCTACATCATTATTCCTGCACAAGACAATCATTACTTAGCACAGTTCTCGAAAAAGGAAAATTGCTCTTAGCTACTTTAGCCTTGTTAAAATCAGAAATAAAATTTCTGCAGACTTCTAAGACACAGGAACAGGATTTCAACCATGGTGCTACTTTTAGTATTGCAGTTTATTTTCAGTGAAAGACTCAGGCAGACCTGTAGAACCAACCCAGCACTAAATTAAGTCTTACTTGGAAAAAAAAAGAAAATAAAGAAAAAAAAAAAAAGTAGCTCCCCCTATATCTGTATTGGGAATCAGAACACAAATCTCTGAAGAATAAAAGCTTTTCAGTTCACTGTTAAGTAAAATATGCAATGCCTGAATTCATTATACACATCTTTTTTCAGCCAAGAGATAACACTTGTGTTATACAAACAAGGGAATTTGTAAGGAGGAGGCTTCAGTCAATACAATCAATATCCATAAGTAAAATTTACTTTAGTCATATATTTTATTTGGAATTCATATGGAATAATCTATTTATTTTCACAGAGATGCACAACAAGCATCATAAATAGGAGGATCCTGTCACTTTTCCTGTTTGTAGAGCCTCATTTAAGGAAGGGAAATTTTGACACGGGCAAAAAAAGCACATCAGAACATTTTCCATTTCTTTCTCTTCCAGAGCTCAGATGTCAGCACTACTTGCAAATGACCAAAATAAATCTCAGAAGTTTTCCTATAAACAGAAGTATCAGTTTCTACTACCTTCTTGAGTTCATTGATTAACCTGTTTTATAAGATAATAAAATAAAAGGAAAAAAAAAAAAGGAAAAAGAAAAAAAGAAACACGGATAGAAAGCGTCAATTGCCCTAAGGCATTCCAGTGCTTTACTCTTTGGCAGAAGTTTGTAAGTCATGACTACAGTTGCATAAATATTGATGGATTCAGTCTACACTACATAGGTAAAGTCCGTTGTCTGCTCTGGAAGAGAGGAGGAATGTGTAATGGACTCTTCTGTCAGATTTGCACTGTATTACACAGACTCAAAACACCTTATGGACCATCAGAAACACTAAATGGGCCGTAACTTAGGTAGGCACCACTGGACCTGTGTGGAAGCTAGCTGCTGGAAAAATGGGTCTGCATGCATCTGTGGAGTAGGAAAAAGTAGCTGTAATACCTGTATGACATCTCTGGAGTAGGTAGCCCATCTTTCCTTTGACTTTATGGGGATTTAGCTTCTGGAATGGGAATATGACCTGTTGAGGGGAGCTACGTTTTATTGCTAAGCCCTTTTGGAAAGTGCCTGCATCTATACAGCAGTGACACCTGATCTGGATAGGGGAAGCCTATCCTATTAACCCCAGTTAAGCTGAGAACAAAAAGACATCCCCACTGAGACAGACTGGAATGACAGCAGGATGGAGGCGGTCCCTGTGCCAGGTCCATTCATCACCCTGGTCCGGGGTATGTGCCAGCACGTATGTCTTTCAAGATTCATAAGAAGAAACTGCAAAAAGAAAAGAAAACCTGGATTATCCCCATTTTATAGGCGGAAAGATGATCAGAGATGATCTCTTGTCAATGAAAGTTTCTCACCTTCTCATCAGAAAGAACACTCAGATGTTAAAACTAAATATTTTAACAGAAAGGATCTACTTATATTAAGTTTTCAATTGAAAAATGTACTTACATATAATATATATATATAACATCTACATAATACATATATTACATATAACATCTATGCAGTAATATTGAAAGTCTAAATCAGCTTTCTGAATTATAAAAAACACATTGGGGTTTCAAAATATCTTTTTAGATAAGAACTTATGCTTGCAATAATACAGATTTTAAGACCTTAGTAGTGGTTAAAATTCAAATGATTAATAGTTAAATCAAAGTCAAGTTTTTTCTCTTTCATTCCACCAAAAATTCTAGTCTCTCACAGTATTCAGAATGTTTCCTACCCAGTTCTAAAAATGCAGCAAAGAGAAATCTGGCAACTTTTCCAAGGTCATCCATGAAATGCAAACACTTTGTTTTCCCATTATCTATTATGACTTTTGAATTGCTGTGAAAGCACAAAGAAGGAGATAGCCTAAGACAAATGATTTTTTTCTTATTTGCAAAAGGTGTGTGCATATGTTTGTGCTTTTATTATCACATAAACCAGTGTAATCAGTAAGCTTAAATCTGTATTAGAGCCTGAGACTTCTGCTTACTGAAACCTTTGTTATTATTTATTTTATTATCATAACTGATGGCCTGAAATCAAGATTCTACTGAAGTAGAACAGCATAGCACTATTTTTCTGCCTTTATAATAGTTAAACTCCTCAATTGAATTGTTTAAGTTCAGACCGGAATATTTAGCTTAAAAAGAATGTTAGGAAAATATGTTAGAAAGGGAGAAATAATTTTTTTAAGTCATTGGCAAGGCCATTCACTGATAATACTGGTAACATAATTTATATTTTAACATTATTATACTTCCAACTGACATGAGGACTACCGAGTCATTTTCGATCATATCCTGTTCTGTAAGGCTGCTTTGTTTTGTTTTTGCATAGAAATTTGCTTTGATGGTACCTTTGCCCCTTGCAGGGTGCAAACTCAGTCAAGTTCCTGCAGCTCATCGGGTAGCTGTGCATCAGCTGAGATTCAGTATTGTTCTCTGGGCATATTATGAGTCCATAACAGATGAGTTATAACAAAGATTATCTTAAAGACCTTTTATTATCTTACCTCTGCTGAGGACTTACATAAGCAGAGTTATGATGTGTGTTAATATGTTAAACTGTAGCAACTGGGTTATGGGTATGAATCTATGATCTTATCTATACTTTTGCTTATACACATCATACCTGAATGCAAAACTGCTTCCACCATGCAAAAGAGCATAAAGAATTAACTGCAACAGGCTTACAATGAGTCTATACATGAGATTTCACTGTTGATAGGAGGAATTGGAGACTTACCCTCTTTGAGCAGAGATAAACTGTAGAGATACCAGTCTAAACAAGGAGCAAATCTCAGTTTTGTTCTGCTTTGCTTCTCACTGTTCCAGGAAACTGCCTAGAATGCTGATACGTTTCTTAGCTGTTAGTATCTAAAAGGACAGCCCAAGAAGGGGAAAAGACGTATTTTTAAAAGTGATTTGGGCAGTTAGGAAGTTAAGTTTACATGGAAATGTAATGAATAACTTTTCCAAATCCATTTGCAATTACTATTTGAATTCCTATATTTTCAGATATTTTTTCAATGTGACTATTTCAGGCTTTTTTTTTTTCAGTTCTTGAGGTTCTATAACTACTCTGTTTCTATGCTAGTTAGTGGTAGTGTAAATAGTGGCAGATCAGATTGGTTCATCTTCTCCCCAGTTCCATCTCACAGTGTGTTAGGATCCTCAGTAATTTTCCTTTGCTATGGAGAGGTATATCAGGGCCCTTAAAATAAGTACCCAGAGCAAACAGTGATTTCTGATAGGACATGTGAAATCAAATGGATGTTTGTATCATTCTGCAGATGCACACATAGAATCGCTCTTTTCGAAAGGCTGAAACAAGGAGGAATGGCCCTTATACACAAGCATATGCTCAAGCACAATTTAGGTAGCACATCCCAAAACATCATGGGTTAAGGGAAAGGGAGCATTTTGGCTTTGGAAACTTCGTCATTGACTCCGCAACATGGAAGGGCACAGAAAGAGGAAGTTCCAAGCATTAAAATAAATAAGCAACAACAACAACAACAAAAAAGTAGGGAACAAAAGACAAGAGGTTTTGAGGAAAGTGATAAAAAAGGAAAGGTTGGATGGAAAAGTCCTGAGATCAGAATTTTGAGCAGTGTGCCTCTCATGCTGTGGAAATGCCTGTCTCCCTGCTGACTTTAAAGGGAGCTGAAAATGTCAAATTCAAACTTGAATATTTAACTTATAGTACCTATATTCAAGCAGATAATCTGAATCTATCTTACCTGCTAGTAACTTAGCAGTATTTTACTAATGAAGATGCCTTTTTTTTTTTTTTTTTTTTTGAAACAGTATAGCTGTTTGTTTGTTTGTTTTCTTCAATGTTTGAAGGCCCAGTCTTTCTAATCCTTGTTGCTCGTGGGCAATTTATGTGTTACCACAGCAGCAGTCCTATCTGCCAGATAATCTGCCTGGAAAGGAGCAAGTTTTAAACAGAACCATTAAAGCTCATGTAACTGATGTAGAGGCCTTTGTCCTGCTGCATGCTGTCAGTTGTCTGTCATGATCTTGCCTGATGACTTCACACCCATGTAAGTTTGACCTTGTGTGCACACATGAACAAAGTGCTGGGCCAAATATTACCTGCTTAGCCAGGTTGACATCATTGGAGGTAGACATATTTTACACCAGATTTACAACTGGGCCATTAAATCTGTGAGAAATCTTACAGAGGAGAAGGAATGATAAAATATGCAAAAGAAATTATCTGTCTCTTAAAAGTCAAAGATATTGCTCTATCACTCATTTTCTTAAGTTATTCAATTAGAATTTGTGTTTTATCTGGAAGGGTCTTTACAACTCGTAGAGATGTGTATTTGCCTTTGCCTTAATATCTTGTCACAGCAGTTCCTAATATACTCCCCATTAGCATCTCAGAAGGGAAACAATTCTGCTTTATTCCATCAGAGCATTTGTTCTTTTGGGGATCTATAAGGTACTGAGTTACACATAGCGAGGAGTAAAGATGTTAAAGACTTGGCGTACTGATTTTTTTTTCTCTATCTACATTCACCTTTATAACAGTTTAGCACATTGGAATTTAACCTTCATCTCTAATCCATCTGAGGCTTCTTCTCATAGCTCACTCCTGGAGCAACATTAGCAGTTGCAGATTTTCTTCCAGGAAGGGGTATGCCATCCCTCTGTTTTAAATTAAAAAACCTTTTCACAAATGAGCGAGAGGAGGCTGGTTTAAGTGTCCTGCAGAAATCCTTCGATACACTTTCTAGATCTTTTTCTCTACTTTCTCTGAAGGGTAGGATAGCTGTGGATTTAGAAGAGGGGCAGGAAATGGCAAAAGGAACAGAACTTATATATGTGTTAGGCCTTTCACTTCCCACAGAGATGGGCAACTAGCATAGTCCACACTTGACTGTAATAATTTTGACTTTACAGTAAAGGAAGAGGGATATGGCTGGGAACAAAATAAGTGGACCAATCCAATACCCAGAATGATCCAGCTACCATTTGAAAGTAGTGAGCAATTAGTTTACTAAACGTGGAAATATATATTGTTGTATTTGTATTAGACTCCACTGAAATGAAATGTTTAATTTTTGATTATGCATCCAGATTAACCACATACAGATTGAGTTTATGGCCCTTTTTTTCATGGTCTTCCACTATTTCTTAAAAAAGTAGGAAAAGGTCTACTTGTGAGGAAAAAGTGGCCCACAGTCAGAAGAGGGCAACAGACTCTTTTGAAATATTTTTAATATTTCTCTACAGGTACTCTTTTCTAAGCCATCATTGCCATGTTTAGAGTATTTTTCATTGTTACCAGCAAGAAAGTAATAGTTATGGAGTGTGTGGAGTATAAGACACTTCTAGGACAAGAAGTTACAGAGAGGGCAGAGAAGGATGGTAGGACTTCTTTAATACTTTTCAGATAAGAAGACATAAAAGACAGGAAGAGTACAGCTGATAGAGGATACCTTTAAAATCATGAATGGTAAAAAAGTAATTGAAATCAGAAAGATCACTTCCCACACAAAAATAATAAAGGGCACTATAGAAAAACAGGTTGATTTTTATACTTGTGATATGTAAGGTTGATGATACACATATTTTAGATAGATGAGCACAATCCCAACTGCAGTGTAATAATACTGAGGGTGACAGAACACTGGAACACGCTGCCCAAAGAACTTGTGGTTTCCTTCTCTGGAGATGTTCAAAACCTGCCTAGACACAGCCCTGCAACGTGCTCCTGGTGACCTTGCTTGAGCAGAGAGGCCAGACTAGATGATCTCCCAAAGTCCTGATTTCCCTGTTCCACCTTTCTGTGATTTTGTGACTTTCAGTTAGTCATGGCCAATTCTGTGAAAAGTGTTGCTCAAAGAAAATTTTTAAATAGCAAAAGTCATATTGTCAGAGTGGCCTAAAAGAAAGCTGAATCAACATGTAGTACTTACATTAAAGGTAAAAGAAATATTTGCCTGTAGGGGATACTGGACAGAAAAATCCAGCTAAGAAAATGAAGTGGATAGACAGCAATGTCTACAAGGTAATTTCTTTCAACATTTTTGCATAGGAGAAGCATAACCAGGGATGGACTGACAATCTTCCACACTGTTTGATGTTTCTAGGAGGGAACAATTGTCAATACAATTTCTATTCCTACGGAATAACTCTCAGTTTTGAATGAAGGTAGGCAAACCAAAGCCTTTTGTTCATAATGTGGTTTTGTTTTTGCCAGACAAAAGAGGCCGGAAAAAATATTTATTTTATTCTACCTCACAAAAAAATATATATTCTTTGTGACCTCTGTTAAGATAGGAGGATCTCCTCAAGACCTGATCTAGTCTCTGCAATATACAGTTTCACAATGTTCCAAAACTTGGTCAACAGCTCTCATAGCCCACACTAGATGGACTACAGTCATTTCTGTTTAAAAAAGTAAAGGACAGGTGAATGATAGTGGGAAGTATTGCACAAATGTGTCTGTGTAGTTGTAATTTCTAAAAGTTGTTGTAGTAAGGAAGGATATATTTCATCTGGATTTTATTTCTGGTCCCTTGGGACTGTCTGTCCTAGTATGAAATACTATGAACAAATACTCAAAAGTGAACACTGCTACAGGGTATTCTACAAAGCCTAGGAATTCTACACGGTCCTGAGTTAGCTCCTTGTCTGTAAATTAGATCTTTGCGCATATACTAATAAAAAGCACACTGCCAACATTTTTTTTGCCTCAGTTGGAATAGGAACAGTACAGGAATGCACCTACCCAACAGTATGATTGGGTCTAGTTATCAGAGGAGCAGAACATTCATATTCACCATCCAAAACAGTATAAGATGTTGGTACATATAACCTTGTTATATAGTTAGAGATGCTTTCAGGGCACATAACTCCAGTCCCTCTTGACTGTCATTCAAACTCAACCCTGATGTATATGTTTGCATGGCGATTTTGTTCTAGGCAAGGATATTGTACATCAGTTTCATTTCATTCTCTCACTACAGCCTGCACTGTCTGTAAAGTTACAGATGCTTGTCTAATCATATCAAAATTTTTTAGTGTTCAGCTTACACATAGCTTGCTGGCTTTTAAAGTTTCTTCCCACTATCTAAGTCACCTTTTTTTTTTTTTTAATATAAACTTTGCCATTTTAATCCATAGTTCAGAAATCTTTGTCTAATTCAATGTCATTCTTTTCTTTTTTTCTTTTTTTTGGGGGGGTGTTTAACTATTGTGGCTAATTATACAGCAGATCCAAATCTGCATGAATTTTGCAGGCTGCTGCTTGCCTCTCCAGTTCTTTAATTTTCTATTATCAGGCAAATTACTGTTGATTGTTAGTCCCTTTCCCCTCTGCCTTCGCCTTATATGCAGATTAGAATCAGCCAACGTCCATCTATTCGGTCATTCTATAAATCCTTTCTCAAAAGACATTTCTTTATGCTTGATGGCTTTCCATTTAACTCTTCCTTCAATGTCTACTGAGCCTCATGCTACTTAAGTCATTAAGTACAGTCAAACTTTTGGAACTGTCAAGTTCACGATAAGTCTCTCTATATTCTGCAACTTCAGACTCTAAACTTGGGAGACAAGGTCTGCTCAATGCAACAATATTGTCATGCATTTGAATCACCCAGGATCTGAATCATATCATATCATCTTTCATCTTTATATTTCTATATATTTATCTATCTCTCTATTAGCTTTATGGAGTGCATATTTGCTGATCAACAAGACAGAGCAACAAGAAAGCATTTTATCTTTCTGAGAATTGTTTCAGCCTTTCTAGAAACTCAAGACAAAGATTACAAGAAGCTATATCTGATTTACATTTCTAAGATTTCTCTAGGAAAAAAAATAGAAAAAGATTTTTAACAGTTTTGCAGTATGATGTCTTTGCTAAACTCACTCTCTGTCATTACAACTTGGATCATAAGTTCCTAGAAAAAAATAGTAAAGGGGCAACAACAACATGAAAATTAAGCATCTCCTCAAGGTTTCATCCTTTCACTGTTATTGAGAGGATGCTTGCTGTTTGTATATGGTGAGTTTTGCTGTAGCTCCAGTAGAGGACCGAGCTCATCCTAACAGCTATTTCACTAGTTATCCTGACTACATTAGCTTTGTCTGTAGATGTAAGTCAAATGAGTTACGTTTTCTTGGAACCTTTCAGCTCTATTGAGAAGCTGAAAGCTTTGTGTGTATGCATGCTGATTTTCCCATCTCTCTGTTAAGACTGCTAGAAATTATGGTTAGTTCTGTGACAGATGAAGCTGTAGAGCAGCAACAAGATTAAGACCTGCAATTAAAACTTGGTAAAAAAAGCAGAATACTCATTTTTCTCATTCCAAGGAGACAAATTTTGAATAAACAAATTGCAGTTTCTGGATCAATGTAGGGATCTATTATGCTTCACAACAGACAAGTTGACTTCAGCCAATAAATTTTGGACCCACTCAGAGCTCAAATTACTGTAAATGGCAGGAAAAAATATTTCACATTGGCACTTTACAGCTAATTCTGGAGTCATCTATATAAAGTTTACAAAGGGAATAAACCCAGTGCACAAAGTTAAAATGAGTCATGCAGTGGTTCATTTTTTTTCTTCTAGACCAAGATATATTATTGCCAAAGAAGCCAAATGTGTTGTGACGTGCACATGTAATACAAAGCCCTACAGGATGTAACTGCATCTCACTGAGATAAATGAGAAGCATGTAATTCCTCCATAAAGTCCTCACTGAAAGAAAATGGTCCAAACTGCATATAATCAATGTGAAAGCATAGTTTATATTGGCTGTTAAACAGGTCAAGCTCTATTAAAACTGATGCTTATTTCCCAAAGTTAATGGAAAGAGCAACTCTCAAAGTCATTCTTGAAAAGAAAGAAAAAAAAATTGGAGAAAAAAAAAACATTAAACATAGGAAACCAAGATTTTAGGCAAACTTCTATTTTGCCTTAGGTTATCATTGCATTTGTGGGACATTGTAAGTGCTCTCCAGTATAAAGGAATGTAATGTAGGTGCTTTGCTGAGTTATATAGTGTTCTAGCTGGGTGATTGTTCAGTTAAACTTTACTGTGTCTCAGTTCTGTGAAACAAAGTCAAAGACATTTGCTCTATTGTCTTTGGATTGGGGTTGTGTTGTCTGTGGACGGGCTTGGGCCTAGAATATGCTCTTTCAGTGTAGCATCACTGATTTGTTGCAAATTTCTCTTGTTCTATATCTAAAATGTGCATAACTGCAACAAAATATTTTGAAGAGATATCTCTGGGTCAGATCTCCAGCAGGAATAATGAGGGTTGTTCACAGATTCAGTGAATGCCACAACTTTGTAGTGGATGGAGAGGATGCCGATTTTTCTCAGAAGTTACTGGCTTCACTTCTTCACCTGTATGACTTTCAAGGTAGGGAAGAAGGTTTGGAATACTGTGCTTCTATTGGAATTAACTTTGTTTAAAGATGATTCTGGACAATTTTCAAACCATTTGAATGGTTCTGGTTTATGGATGGACCGTGGATTCTGTGTTTTCCTCAATGTAACCTACCACTCTTTGTCTGCCGCTTAGCCACATTTTTAGTAGCTTATTGTGTCTTGCAATCAGGCAATGAAGAGTCTTGTCCTGCTCTATTCCGAACATGTGAGTTTCTTGCTCTATCAGATTTTCCTGCTTCATTCCCTGTGACACTGACTCACTGAATCCTGACTGTTCCTATTACTATGGTAATAGGAACACATAAGCAAATTAGTCTTCACTACAGATGTTGTGGACACTAAATGTCGACAACGTACTCATTTCCAAGGGAGATTGGGAAAGTTTGTGGAAGAGAAATCCATCACAGGCTACTGAATATGGAGACACTACTTCTTGAAGGAATTTCTTGACTGCCAAATGATTAGGAGCTAGGAGCGTGCTTAAAAGACGTTTCCTCCACTTCACATACTTGACATGATCTCTTACCCACCCCGCCATGAGACTTTGCTTTACAGCAGTGTCAGAGACAGGATAGTGAGCAAGGTAGACCTCTATTTTGACTGATCCTCTAGTATGATTTTAGCTGCCCTTATGTTTGCAAAAATTTGAGTCAGGGAGGGTTGTTGGTGTGGAAGCACTTACAAGCTCATCTATTGTCTCTACAGCCTGGGGAGAACATATCCAGGCTTTTCAAGCTGTTTTGTTCTTCTAAAGGTTGTAATTATGGGAATATGTGGAGCATCCCTGTCTACCTACAGAGAAATAATAAACAAATAACTTGGTTGCTCATACAAGAATAATCTGCATGCTGTCAATTTTGGATCTTAATCAGAAGATTGAACTCAGCCTGATCTAAAATTGGCATGGATTCATCTCACCAACTGCACTGGTTTAAAGCTTGTGACATACATTATTTTATCACCACAGTTTTACCCTCCAGAATTAAACTGACTGAAAAGAGTATAGACAATAACTTGGGTACTGCCCCGAAAGAAAGAATGGATTTTTGAACGAATACAGAGCAGTACTTTAGCATGCCAAAATTATGTTGATGGGTGGTTACACATGTAGGGAAATGTAGAACCATAGACAGAATGGACAAAGAGAAATGAAAAAGGAAAAATTCATGCTTATACCGGCTTATTGCCAATACAGCTATTTAATGGAGAAAGACCTGAATACTGCTCTAAAAATGGCATTTACACTGTCAGTACCAGTGGAGATAGAAGAGCACTGCATTAAGCGGTCTAAATTTTCTTTTGTGCATAATCTGGACAGGAGAATTATCCTCTCAGATCCTGAGACTTCAAAAGTCAGAACTCCGGATGACATAAGTCAGTGAAGATCCACTGAAAGCAAAGAGGCTTCTCAGGTCACCTCTGAGAAGGATTTGTTTCAACAGTGTTGAAATGTGGATCAGCCTAGATGTTGATTTTAAATAGCAAACTGGAAATAATTCTGAGAGAGAATCTTGCACCAGACTGGTACGGAATTTGCTTTATAAGGAGATTTGAATGTGTTCAGAGCATCACAAAGCTAGAATTACTGACATGCAAGAGTCCTTTCAATGTCATGTTCCTGAAAAAATTAAACATAAGAATGCATATAATTCAATTCAGCAAAACACCTGTGCTTATTTTTGTGACTTATAACTTATATTACTGCTTGTGGTGAACTGTGGAGTGGTAGATCTCACTTGCATGCAACAAGAGTGAGGTCATTGTGATGACTTGATTACATGCATGTATTTGTATTTTTGCTTTTTTTTTTCTGTCCCCTAAAGTACTCTAGGGATCCTGTCTTCCAACACCACGGGATAATGGTCAATTCTGGAGGAATAAATCCCAGTTAGGGAGCTGTTGTATATTGATTCTACAGTAAATGAGACCTAAATCAGATTTGTGTGCGTAGTTGCTATGAAGTGATACAAATATTCCACGTTTTAGTGACATTTCAGTGATAAATGACAAGTAGTATATTACTTTCCTTAACCTGATGTCTTCTTACTAACTTTAAACATTTTTTTCTAATTCAGAGAGAAAAGAAGGAACTTTTGAGATTTGCCAGATCTATTTAAAAATATCTGTTTTAGGATGTCACTTATAATGCACATGATGCCTGTGGAAAATGTCTTTGTTCAGAATTAATTTTATTTTTTTTCAGTATACTATATTCCATATTACCCCTAAGCAGATGACTATGTTCTCCATTATGGTAGGACTTCCTAGTCCTTCCTGTGGATTTCTCAGTTATGCATGACAATTTCTCCCCATATTTTTCAGACCTCCAAACACTCTAAACTTATAGAGTTCCTGAACAACGACGACAAAAAAATCTTTTTAATGTGTTTAGTAAACCTTAATGGATTTATTTTTTATGATCTATCCAGGTTTCCCTTTGAACACATGTCTTCTTTTGCCATCCAGAAAGGACAGAAATGTTTGCAGCCTAAATGGTGTGTGCTGAAACCATTCACCACAGCTCTGATTCATTGCATCTGGCATGAATTATGACTACTGTGGTTTGACCAAATGATATTTCAGACCAGATGCAATGCAGGTACCCAGATGTATCTCATCACCTACGCTAGAGAAAGACCTTTAATGCCTCTTTATCTCTAAGGCCTCTAATTCCTTCTAGAAGCATGAAAGAAGCTTTGGCAATGTGCCAGTAGTACTTTTTTATCAAGATACTGATACTGTTAATGCTTTTACAGCAATTTTGGGTAGTGTGATACCACCAAACCCAGTGCAGCTATTTTATACCTGCTGAGAATTTACCTTATCTCTAATCTGCTCACCCATAGCCATAGTGATGTCTCAGGACCCAAGAGGTGAAAGTCTACCTGGGTCCCCACAACTTTGATGGAGCTAGAATATTTTATATCCTAGCATCCTTTACTTTGGCTTACACACTTTGAGAAGAAGTGCGTTTTTTGTTTGGTTAGTTGGATTTGTGGGTTTCTTTTCATTCTTTTTTTCTTTTTTTAGAATCAGTGTCAGTAGTTTGAATTTAGTTCCAAGTTCTGTTGACCTATTGAGAAATAGGCACCAAAATGCTGTTGGGGAAAAAAGGATGTACATACATAGTAAATGGCTTGTGTCTTTAATTACAAAATTCTCCGAAGCCAAAGGAAATGTTACTTTTATAAACAAAATTGAAGCAAAGGTGGTCCTATTGCAAAATTACTTCTGCTAGTCTGAGATGCATTGATCCAGGTGCAGTCACTGTGATTACTCTTTGTACAGTTGCACAATTTTTTAAAATTCAAGATGGAAAAAATCTGCTAATGAAGAATCTTTTAAAAACTCAAGTAGAGAAACATCTTCATGAAATCTCTAAGAATGCAAAGGATGAGTTATATGTGCTTCTATGTTTTCATCCTGTTTATTTGAAACATCATCACCTCTTTCAGCATCCTGTTAAAGAACTTTCAAGCCCATTACACATTTCTTTTTCCCAGTGATCTTGCTGTAATATTTGCATGCAGCTGTTGTTCAGCCTTGATTTTGTTAAGCTGATATGTATTGACTGTTTGTCAGAGACACAATAGCAATAAGATTGTATGCAAACAGAGTTCTCAGAACTTTAATGATAGCATCTATTAGCAAAAATAAGAGTCTTAAATTCAGAAGGATTTTTTTTGTTCTTTGGTATTGTCATGTATCTGATTTTTCCCTTTGGCTACATCCTTTTTTTTTTTTTTTTTTTTCCATGGGGACATCAAAAAACAAACAAACCATAAACAACCAACCCTTACAGGTGTCGGATTTGTGTTTATAAAACCAAATAATGAGATTCTTGGTTCTTTTCTTCATGAAGCCTAGCCCTGCTTAACCTGGTTGGCCAGTCCTAACTGTGGTTACTGTGGAGCAGGCCATAAAAGCCAAATCCTGGGTTCTGTTTGTTTGCAACCATTCTGAAAAGGCTGGTTGTAGGGGTTTAAAATGGGAAGGTATTTTGGACAATTTGAATCAAAAAAGTTTTCTCTGATGTCTTCCATAACATCTGGGTCCATCAGAGATGTAGCAATATTTTGGAAAAATCAAGTTTAGCTACATTTTTTTCCATTGTCTTGAAGATTGTATTTTAATTTTCAGACTGTCCTAAAATAATTTGTGCTGTGTCTGCTTAATTTGCTTTCCTCCATACACAAACAGACACATAGACGCAAACATCATTTTTTGTGTGCTCAGAGAGAAAACAAACCAGTGTAAGCTGTAATAGAACTGCTAATGAGCTGATGCTATCTACCAACCTATTTAAAAATTTCTTTCCTTTCAGTTTTGCGTTTGGTGGAGTTGTAATTTTAATTTTCAAGTGCAGCTTTATTTATTTTCCTTAGTCTCCATCTTCCTCGTCCCACTGAACACAGTCCATACACCCCCACAGCCACACAAATCACACCGTCCTGACCTGAAAGAATCATTTATACTTTAGTGCTCAGGCTTGATAGTGACTTCCATATTATAGTCCCTAGCATGCTTTTGTTTTTCAGGAACAGAAACTGTAATATCTGCTAGAAGTCCTGAGATGGCATGGCAGTGGGTCAAAAAGAGAAGAGGCTTGTCAAGGTGGGTGTTAAAAGTAAATGTTTTGTGGGGAGAGGCAGCATGGAGAATAAAGGAGGAACAGTTCTTCTAATGCTCCTGTTTACTTTTTTGCTTTTGGCAACAAGTTCTATAAAAAGGTAGTAGGTCCCAATGTCATAATCTAGAGAAATAATTAATCATCGTATTGATTCAACAATTCTTAGTTAAATGTCCAAAAGGACATAAAATTTAAAAGCTACATTCCTGATATTTGTTCCCTCAGATTATGTTTTAAGAACATGCAGCCAAATTACAAAGAATTGTAGGATGTGTCTAGATTATAGTAGCCAAATATTTAATATTTAATAAGGCACACTGAGTCGTCCCATCTATTCCAACTGCAGTCCCATCCATTCTTCGGATGAATAGCCACTGCAGTAGCTTTGCTATTGCTTTTCCTACTCTAGTTTAAATGAAATATCTTTTGGAAAAGAAACTTTGGAGAAGAACATTCCCTAGGAGAATCATCCAATCCAACCAAATATTTCCATAGTACACATCACAGCTAATCTCAACTCTACATAATGCTCTGTGTCTTTCATCTCAAGCCCATTTTTTTTATTTACCAGAATATTTTACTACATTTTTTTTTGTTCCAGAACCTTTGTGCTGCATTAGTACATTGCAGAATATTTTTCTACAAAGGTTTCTGTCTAATTTTAGATTGATTTGAAGTTGAAGATTCAGAATTTTTTTGTACTTTTAAAGTGTATAGTCCCTAAAACTCCTTGAAAAATATTCTAAGCCTTTTGCTCTAAATAAAACACTCTTAGACAGGCTTTGGAAATCTTCCTCACCCTCATAAATGCACAGACCAGATTTCCAAGCTTCAGTGAAAGAGCAAGCAGAAATGAACTCTCTCTAAGATAGTTTTAGTTTGTGAATATTTTGTAGTAATTCCAGTTAGAAATGTGTTTTTAAGAAAGCTACCTACAAATGAAGTATCATTTCAGTGCACTGAATGTCCAAGACTAATTTTAGAATGGATTCTATTTTGTTAGAGAGTAACAGATTCTATTCTGGAGGGTACCAAAAAGTAATAAGGCTGCAGAGGGCTTGTGTTTCATCTTTTTGTGTGTGTATGTGCATGTATATCGTGTTCTTAAATTGTTCTGGGTAAATTATTAAAAGATAGGATTATAATCTGAACATAAGGCACGTGTTTAGGGGAAAGCATGGTAAATAATGCAGATCCTAGAAGCCAAGGAGATCAAGCCAGAAGGGGAGAAGTCAGGTGACAGATAATAGTGAAATAATTTGCAATGAAACGTGTGGAAAATTAAATAAAATGGCCTGACTAACAGAAAGATTAATACTGAGTGCTTGGCATTCAATCTATGATAATAACTTCAATATGAAATCTTTATGGAAAAGGATAGATTTTTGAAGGAAAGAGATGGAAATGGAAAGAAAGTCCATTTCATGGTAATGACATTAAAGGTTACAGATTCCCTTAAGCTTGCAAGCTTTCTCTTTTCATTCTTTCCTGTTCCACAAGAGTCTGTAAACCACAATCCCTTTAACAGCAACACTCTAAAATGAAGGAATTTCAAGATGTGTGGCAGAGTTGGGAGAGTTGACAACACTGTAGCTTAGTCTGGGAAAAATAGCTTCATTTAAGATGTTTTTGTCTTTCATACATTGTTTAAAAGAAACATGTGTTCTTGGCAGAGTAGCAGTGGTCCTGCACACACTGATTCTGTCATAGTTTGAGATTTAATTCACCCTTTACATGTAGGTAAATTTACATGTAGGTGCATTTAGGTTTTCAGTGTGTAAAGGGCTATGTCTGGACTTCTGAAATCTTATTACAATCAAAATAAGAAGCCTCTGATGCAAGTGTCTAATGCCATTCAAGATGCTCTAGGTAATCCCTGTCCATAGGAGTCTTAGACATCACGTCGTCCTGCCAGACACACATACTAATCACCTCAAATGCCACCAGATGCTTCTTTTTAAACAGCTGAGTCAAACCTCTAGTTGACCTCCAGTTAAACCTAAAAACTATTCAGCTGTCCAAATTTAGATGTCTCTTTCAGTACTTCATAATTTTCTTGAATACCTGTATTGCCTAGGTCTCTGATGACTGCTATAGGAATTTAAGGGATATAGTTTATATTGGGCAAATTAGCATGAGAGTGTTAATCTGTCTCTTAAATGCTACCTATGGTATCTTCTGAATTCTGGAAATGCTTATGTCTCTGGACTCTGTGATGACCATTTCCCTAACCTCAGCACTTCTGTGAATAACCTACACTTAGACAAAATTGGGTCTGTTCGTTCTTTGCCATGGGAAAAGCAAAAATTATTGAATAATGAAGTATACATTTCCTGTGTTCTGAACTGTGCATATTCTCATCTGTTACCTTATTACGTCAATGCACAGATGTAGCAGGTAGCCAGCTTTCTCTCTTTTTTCCCGCCCGCCACCAAAGTCACTCTCTGTTTCTTCTGCTGCCTTTGCACGTGCTTGTCTGTTTCTCCTTTTCTCCTTTCAAGGCATTAGAGCCAAGAAAGTCACAGATTTATAACAACTTTGTGATACCTACTCTACCACCATGTCAATTTAATTTGAACCAATTTGACAACCCTGATACAAACACAGGATTGGAGACCACAATGATAGTACAACATCTGTCTCTTGTTAAGCCTCCTGCACCTGCTATTGCTTCTCTCTGTAATTGCCCTAGATCAAGAGACCGATTGTAAATGTGTTAAGTTTTGCTGACAACACAAAGCTGAAGAGAAGCAAGAACTCAGGCTTAAGAGGCAAGGAAAATTCAACAAGATTTGCTGGGCTCGGAGCTGTTATGCAGCAAATGAAATTCAGTATTGACAAACACACATTAATGTAATTGGCCAAGAGAAGTGTAGGACTAAAAAGAGAAAAACTGCTGACCAGGAAAAAGAAGGGTTTGAAAGGGATGCTAACATAACGTTCATCTCGTGTACAGGCACCAACACGTCTGTGCAAAAAAATGCAGAGAAAGTCTGTGAACTTGGAACTGTTCTTTGTCTGCCTGGGACATCTACATATTCCTCATCCCTGGAGTTTTCAGAGCAATTTAGTAGGCAAAGCTATTGCCTAAATACTCAATAATGTTATTTTTTAGGTAAAAAAATAACCCCAATATCCTGTGCTGTTATCAAAATGGACTGTGTGTGTCCCTGTGGTCTGAGGATTAGTTTATCACAAATAAGCAAGCATGTGATTCATCTTTCCTAACTTCAGTTGTCTAGCATTCAGATGCCTAAGTCTGATCTAGTTACCTAAGACTTTCTTCATGTGAGTCCAGAGTAGAGAGAAACAGACATTTCCAGAGATTGATTCATATTAATCTAATTTTGATATATATCTAAAAGTGAGCCAGTCATTACTGGAAGCATTTATTGACCAGTTCATTTATGTTCCGACAAATGAGCCCCACCTCGTAATCCTAACCATTCCACCAGTCATAGCTTTTTAATTATTTCTTTTTCTCTTTTTTCCTTCCCAGCCTTTATGCACAGAAAATTGCTACTTTTCTTCTAACGTGTATGTGTCAAGTGAATTTCAGTGCCATGAATCCCTTGAACTGAAAACATAAAGCCATACATATCACTTAAAATGTAAGAAAAGGTACTGCTCTCAAACTATGTGCTTCAATTCATAGGGATCGATGCCTCTCACTTTCTTTTGACCTGGCACATTCTTTTTTGTGACTTTGAAAGTGTCAAACTTGGACAGGATTTTTCTAAAACATCACGAGTCCTGGCCTATACCTTTTTTCATTTCTTTCTGGTCTAGTACTCTCTGCACAGATGTTCTCTTGCAAGACGAAATGCATGTGTTTGGAGTTCGTTTTGTGTTTTACCAGGTTCTTGAATGGTGTCTGTTTCCTCTGATATGTCATATGAACACTCATAGAGATGGTTGTGTACCCCTTCCTTATGTGTGTGTTTGCAATGTGTGGCCTAAAGTTGATATATTAGTTCCTTTATTTCCACCAGAGTCATTGAACAAGGTCATGAAGCTGAACTGAAAAGGAGATGACTAATTTGACCTGAGTATAGCACAAGAGGTCTGAGAAAATGTCAAAAGTACAAAACAAGCTGTGATTCTCCAGGCTATGAATGAAACTTCCCTAAGCAGGAAAGGTTTTCATTTTGCAAAATAAAATCTCAGGGACTGAATTCGGGCTATCATCAAAATTTGGCTATACAAGTTTACTTGCATTACTTAATTATTCTGGCATATTCAGGCAGTATCTTTTATTTTTATGTTTGCTTGATATCCAGCCTCACCGTCAAGACCATGCTCCTCAGTTCTCCATACTGGTGATGAGTTATTTGCATTGTGAATGAGCAAGCCAAGCAAATTCAGGCACAGAAGTGAGCTTAGATACTGAGCCGAGTTCAAACTCTTCCCCGTTTTGGCAGTATGGAAATGACTGATTAGAGTCTGGTTAGAGAGCAAGCTCGTGCCCAGGACCAGCATTAGCTCACAAAGTAAGGTAAGCATCATCTCTGACAGTAGGCTTCTCTCTGGAATCTGTTCTATCTCTCCACTAACAAAAACATTATGGCTTTAATCCTCTTGGACTTCACACCCTTTCAAAAAGCAGAGACAAAAAGGGCTGTATGTAGCCATGTGATGAATGGCAGCTTCTAAAGCCTGGCAGTTAGGTTATTATTCATCATATGAATATCAGAGCACATAAGGACGATGTTAATCAAGGCAGAGAAGAAAAACATCATCTTCCTCTCCTACCTTCAGGAAATTACTCAGTAATGTTCATACTTGTGTTGCATCTCAATATTTTGTAAGGCTAGGTTTAAGCGTAAGCTTCAGTAAGGAATTAATGGTTAAAAAAAATGTAAATGTGAAGCATTTCTTTATCCCCAGCACTGTTTTTATTCCTATGAAGAGTAATTAAGGCTGAAGATTGCAATTCTCTTGGTGTTTTACATGGTAATTGTGAAGTTAAAAGGGGAGATGACAAACTGTACTTCTACCAACCTCTAGACTCAAGATGTCAAGTTCTGGAATCATAGTCTTTAAAAAGACTCTAATCGTAACTCTGACCAGATTTTGTAAACCCTCTTCTAATAAACTGTGAGAAGAACCAACATCTATAAAAATGACTATTTCAAGGAGTCTGCGTGCTTATGTGGTATCTTTTGTCAACGTTCTCCAATCCTTTTATGTATATATATATGTATAAAAAAATCCACTCACTTCTAAATATTGAATCTTCAATTAGTGATTTTGCTCACTGTAGTAGTGTGATCAGTTTGGGTTTCTGCAACTGCTCTGGCAAAAGTGTAGGACAGGAAGTGCACTCCTTGGAACATGTTAGCAAGCTGTGAAAATCAACTTTTTGGCCTGGATTAAGTTTACTTTTCTAATTCTCATTTTATATCACGGAGGGAGGTGAGGCAGCATTTACCCCAGAATAGAATAAGATAATTTATCAGCTGGATTCCTACTGACTCTTCAAAGAGCCTATTGTGACCTTTGGTTATTAAACCTTTTGACTGTTAGTTAATTTCAGCAGTGGGGAAGCTATTAGCTGACCGGCTAGATTCCCTGCTCAGCATCTGCTAACTAATGACCTGTGATCTGGGCAATAAAACTGAAATTACATCTGGACAATAAATATATTTTGGCTTCTAACACAATGAGAGCTCCCATCCTCCTCTAATTTCTTTATTTTTTAAAGATATGCCACAAGACATTTTGCTGTGTCCTCATGTAATAGCCTGATCCTGGTCTTTATCCATCCATGAAATATCTTTTTTACATAAGAACCTGAAGCCAGGGATTTGTGGAGGTCCTGAGGATAGAAAGGAGAGAGACAGGAGGAAAGAAATAGCATCAGTAGCAACAGAATGTGAAAAAAAAAATTATAGTTTCAAATTTGTAGCCAAATGGAGAAGGAAACATAATTTCGGAATCAACATATGTTTCTGAATAGTCAGTGTAATTATTAATTATACCCTGAATGTGCACTTGTGTATTAAAAAGTAGCTGCAGCCCACTTGGTCATCAGCAGAGACTGAACCCATCTGTTCAGTACCAAAAGAAAGCAGTAGAGCTACAAATTATTTCAGTGAACTGTAAGAAACTTGTAAACTGTGATAATCTCTTCTAGCGATGCTAGTGGCTGTCAGGAAGGGAAAACAGGGAGTGAGAAACAGCTCCTTTCTCAGAATGGGGGCAGTCATATTTTTGTAGCGAGAACACTTCATGTGCTTACTCAGTTGGTTTGGATTTTTAAGAATGCAAATGTTTATTCAGTGGTCTGATTTATGTTCATAGATCTGTAGTTAGAGGCCAGAAATTTGAAGACGTCTAAGGAACTTTAGCAATACAAATACCTTTGACATCCATCATGATTTAGCAGTCTATTTTCTTTAAATCTCTGCCTACATACTTAAGTACAATAAAATGTGCCCACAATTATGTCTAAGTACACAAAACTGAGATGCATCATTGTTTTTGATTTTCTCTGGATGATCCAAAAAAATCAAGAAAGATTTTTTTTTGCTGTGTTTAGTTGGAATTTCAAACATTTTCTCTATCTAACTCTCTTGTTGCTGCTCTTTTTGACATTATTTTGTTTTTATGGACTATCGTCTCTGTCATTATAAACACTCCTGTGAATGACTAACGGTAAATCATATGTAGGTTTGAAAGATGAGTAATAAGGCAGCTCAGTTTCTTAGAAAACAGAAGTTTTTTTTTCAACTGAAAATGGTTTTAAATGAAATAAAAACTATGTTAAATATAATTCTTAAAATTCCTTTTTTTTCTAACTCTATTGCAAAAATAAATCTTTCACAGAGAACAAATTAGAGGAGGAGTCACAGGGGAATCACTGTAGACTGAATTGAAATAGAGCTTTACTCTCCTTCTCTTTTCACTTTGTAAGAAAAATGAGATATGCAAAAAGAAGAAATTAAGGCCAACTTAGTATTATCACCAAACTAAATATGTAGTTCTTTCTCCAGTTACTTAGCCAAGTTTTACCTATCCATTACTTGTATATTTTATAATTATATTGCTTGTTCAAAATTAAAAAATCAAAACACTTAATATTAAAATCACTCCAGAAAATGATGTAACAGTGCAAAATATCCCTTCTAATTTCTTTCAGACAAATCTGTTTTATGCATTTATCAAAATACATATGCAGTCACTCATTCCCTGAAACCATTTTTTCTAGTTAAAATCCTAAAACAGTGATGATTGAGAAGAAAAAAAAGAATGTTCAGTTCTATTTTAATAATGACTAAAATTTATGTCAAAATTTTGCTTACTTAGAAATTAGGGCTTGTCTTGCAATAGCATAGTTGTGCTTGCTATTTAAATCTCTTAACTTGGAAAGACAAGTGAATAGTTTCAGCTTTCGGTTTTCATAAAGAAATTAAAACACCAGGCCTTTTAGAGAAACTTTAAAGCATGAACTAGGAATAAATGAAACAGCAATGAAAACTACATTAGAAAAAATATATAAAAATGGTAAAGCTCTCACATGACTTCTTTCTGACCCTGGTTTGCTTTTTAAAACTCAGAAGCTGCACAGAAAAAGGGAAGGGATGGGAGGAGGAAGGAAGGAAGGAAGGAAGGAAGGAAGGAAGGAAGGAAGGAAGGAAGGAAGGAAGGAAGGAAGGAAGGAAGGAAGGAAGGAAGGAAGGAAGGAAGGAAGGAAGGAAGGAAGGAAGGAAGGAAGGAAGGAAGGAAGGAAGGAAGGAAGGAAGGAAGGAAGGAAGGAAGGAAGGAAGGAAGGAAGGAAGGAAGGAAGGAAGGAAGGAAGGAAGGAAGGAAGGAAGGAAGGAAGGAAGGAAGGAAGGAAGGAAGGAAGGAAGGAAGGAAGGAAGGAAGGAAGGAAAGGATGCTGTTCTTGATTGTTACACTGTTTTTGCTCAGCCACCTGAGGTAGAATGAACTCTTCTAGGACTTACTCAAAAGCACATGGTACAGGTGAATGGAATTTAATATCTTGTAACTTTAAATCAGGCTTCCAATAATGATTGGCTTAAAAAAAAAAAAAAAAAGTGATTTTATGTTGCCATGCTATATTTGATAACTCGGTAGCTTGGTTCTCCATATTGTCTAACCTGCTTCTCAAAGTCCTCTGCTCTTTCTTCAAGTCAAGAACTGAGCAGTATGGAGCAGATTCTGAAGAGTCTTCATTGACTTTTGACATTTCAGGGAAATATAAGAGAATTTTCCTGTACAGTTCTTTGTTTGTCATGAGCACATAGGTGCATATTTCCCACTGAGACCTTCTGGTGGTCCATCATTTCTAAAGAATGTGTTTATTCAGCTGGTTTCATTAGAGTTGACTCGTATGTGTGACAACAGGATTAAGTTATGGTCTCGGTTCAGCCTATCTAAGTTTTGCAATTTAAAGACATGATGTAAGGTAAAAACCCAATCACCCAAACATTCCTTTTGGAACTGGAACTGGAACTACCTGGAACAAAGATATGGGCTCAACCAGTTCCGCTGACCTAAGTTTTTACTGATGTGCAACAATGTGTATTTGTTGACTATCAAGAGAGGCAGGAGTGCAGATGCTTTTGAGTAATGCATTTCAGTTAGCCGGGCAAATGTCTGAAGTTCTAAGCAGCATGATTTGGGGTCCTGATGTGAATAACAAAACAAAAAATAGGAGCTGGATTCTATTTATTGCTTTTCCCAGGTAGAACTATTCCTTCCCCGTACTTCCTCTGGTTGTACTCTGCAGAGTTTATTCTAAGTTCAAACCTGATGATGCAATTGTGACTGAAGGAAGTGCAGTATTTAGCTCTTCTTTAGAGATTTTTTTTTTGGTAACACAGCACTTTACATTCCTTGCTTGTCATTGCATCCTGCCAGATTTCTGGCACTACTTTTTTTCCCCTTCAAATTTACTACTATGAATTATTCATTAAAAAAAAAAAAAAGAATAATTTACATTTTCTGATTGGAAGCCAGGGATTATTCATCATTGCCCTGTACATCTCTTATAAAGATGATAAATGAACATATATTAACTGAACCCTAAAACAAAATAATATGTTTTTCTAAAAGTTTTGCAGAGCTGCATTTCCATTGTAATTACTTTTTAAAATCAAATCCTGTTAAACCAACATCAAAATGTAAGCTGAGTTCTGGACTGCTTAAAGGAGATGGAAGGAAAATAATGTAATATTCAGTAGGTTTTTCATCCCTCCTTTAGTGATGAAAAAAAAATAAGTACAATTAGCATCTATCTATACTTCATATGAAAAAAAAAAAAAAAAAGATTCCCACCAATAAACCAAAGCAAGTGCAAGAAAAGAACAAAAACAAAAAGCTTATTCAGGAAAGTAAAAGGCTATACAGATGAAGAGATATAGTAAAATTGCTTACTCTGGGACAGCAGGATGATTCCAGTGCCAGCCACAAACATTTCACTCACCAGGAGCTTGATCATCATTCATACTCCTCTTATAACAGAAATGAGCAAGAGACTGATCTTTTCATCATTATTTTCTGCTGTCTTACTTTAATGATTCTTGCCAAAGTTTAAAGAAGTTATTTTACCTCCAGCATAGGTAAGAACCCACAGTGCAGTTGCTCCCAGCCATCCCCTTTCCTTCGCTGCACCACGTCTACCATTGTGGATGGGTGAATTTTGTCCTAAGCTAAGCAGGAAATTCTGCCATTTACAATGTGGCGTAATGTAAAGCCTCTTTGTAGTGATAAACCTGTAATAAAGAGACAGGTAGAAAAAGTGAGACATGATGGGGAAAAGAGTTAGAAAATATGTATGTGCAAATGATCTGAAGAAATACAGCTTTTTTATTGAAAAAAATATGTGTATTGCCCATACCAAACTTAATGTTCTAAAAATTTCATGATTTTCAGCAAACAAAATAAACAGACAATCAACCAAATTAATCAAATACAAATACAACCAGTACAAATACAATATATTTCCTTAAAAGTTCCTTCTCTGGTCTGTCTTTGGATTCTCATTTTTTTCATCTTTTCCCTCCTTTCACCTTCTATTTTCCAGATTAAAAAAAAGAAGGAAATAAGAGATGAATATTTGTTTTTGACGGCTTTAAGTAATTAAATAATTTGTTCTTCTAAAATTAGAGATACTTTATTCTAAAAGAAAGGAGTGAGAAATTTCATAAATAATGCAGACAGGAAGAGAGAGACTGAATTGTTTCTTGTTAAATTACAGTGGCACACTGCTGTAATTCATGTAACTTATCATGATGTGCCAGTTAAATTCCTGAAAGAAAGAATCACTGAGAACTTTCAGTGTCATTGACAGAATTTTGCTGCTTCCATTGTCTCGCAAAGAATAAAAAAGGAACTCAAAATTTAGATTCCCAGCACCCATAGGAAAAACTCTTAATTTCTATAAACGCTTCCCTGGAGAAGCTCATCTAGCACAAAGCAGGATATTTGCAGGTTATCATTTTCATTAAACACCAAAGTAACTGCCGGTAAATTTTCTCAGGTATTTGCTTTTACTGTCCTGTAAAAGTGTCAAATATAAATACATAAATAAATATTTATAATGCATGGATAATGGTGCTAACAGATGCTATAAGCCACGCTAGGAAAAGGGAATAAATCAGGCTTGGTGGCTGAGGGATGTCACATTGCTTGATTTGCAATAAACAACTTCAGGTCTCCTTATGCTTGTTATTTATCAGCTTATTACTCTATCTATCACTTACCCTTATCAGCTTATTACTATATTTTATTTTGCATTACAATTGTACTCTTCATTTGTTTAGATGCCATTCAAGGGACAGTGTCAATCTTTTAAGAGGTGGATTCTAAGTGTCTTAATGTAGACACTTAACTGAAACACCTAAAATAGGTGTTCTTTGTGGTCACTGCAAGTTTGAGCCACTCTATGAGTTATTTGAGTCTCTGTGTTACAAAATTTTAAAAAAGCAAAAGGCAGCTATGTTCCTAGTTTAAAGGACTCAGCAAAATTAGAACCTAAACTGCATCTGGAAGGCTTACTGTCTAGACAGACCAATGTGAAAATAACCTTGGTTGGTATGAAGATAAGAGAGGAAACGTTCTCTTGTTCTGATGACACGAGAATCGCATCCCTCTCTAGGTGCTCAGAAACCTGGCAGGTTTGGATAGATCACCCAAGGTGCAAGCTGTTTTTTGTGGCAGGTAGCCCACAGAGAGGCACTTCCCTTCTCATTTTGCTCTCATATCTTGTGTGTCAACTTTACTACGTATTGCCATGAACCAAGTAACTTTAACAACAGTCTGTGCTGAAGAAAAATAAAAAGAACTCCCGAGAAAAAAAGAAGTTTTCTTATTAGATCCTCTGCTTTGGACCCATTTGGGTGTCCCTGGAGGAAAGGCTCTAGGAGGGCAGCAGGTTTGCTTTCTATTAGATGAATCTCTCACTTCTCCAGCAAGTTTTGCCTCATTTGTAATGTGTCCTTCAAATGGGAGGTCTTCTGCAAAAAAAATATCCAGTCACCACTCTGTTAAGGAAATACCTAGACAAGAGAAGCCCAAATTAATAACCTGTGTCCCTTGGGGTAGCAGGCAGGCTGGCAATTGGCAGAGAATGCCAGCTGAAGAAATGTGATACTGAGCTTACTGTTTTGATAGAAGTAGCTCTGAAGAACACCACCGAGCACTCCAGGGTTTGAAAAGCAGGGGTTGGAGTAGTGCTCTAAGGACAGCAATTTCGAAACCATTCAGCTATGATGCCAACTCCTTGTGTGATCTTCAGTCACACATTCTACAAGCCACTGTTCATTTTATGTCTTCCCTTCTTACCTCTCAAATTCCCTAGTGCTCAGTTCACAGAAGACAATTTCTCCTATGTCTGCAGTCAGCAAGAAACAAGGCAATGGAAGGCTCTTCGCTCTCTTACCAGCCTTTCAGTGGCAGAAGGCTGAGTCTGGCCTTGGGTGGCAGTCCGTATGGCTGATGCTCACTGCAATTTTACCTTGGTGTGCAGCAATGTTTGAAGTAGGTGGATACACAGTTTACCTACAGGGACATTTGCAATGATTCATTCCTTCATAAGCTTGGCACGTTAGGTAATATAGCTTGAGTACCATTATTATTACTTCCATGGGAAAACATTAACTGATTTATCTGATTAAAATTTGAGGTGGCAGCCATAAATAAACAAACTACTCAACAGAGTCTCATTAATTTGGACACTTACTTCTTGTGTTAATTTTGAAGCATTTCTTGACATTGTGTAATGTCATTTCAAGTAGCACATATAAGCTATAAAACGTTTATTTTTACTACAGCTTAGTTCAGAATAAGTTGCTTTGTCCCATAACTATCAAGTTTGTTCCACTATTATTCCACAAAACTTACAAGGATCTCTAAGCATCATCTGTGTTCGTTAGGTCATTTCTTCCACAGTCTTTCTGATAGTTACTCACAAACTGATAACTGCTACCAAATAGATGCATTACACTGTTGGGCTGTCATTTGTTTGTACTTCGCGTCAGCTTATAGCCCTGTGGTCCTCTCTTGGGTTCTGTCTACATGCCAGTATGCTATAATGATAAATAACATTATCGACCAATAGGTATGCATAAAACATTAGATGGATCGTATGTTTTCCAGACTGCTCAACTTCCATGAACTGCATTTCAAGTTAGTCTGATCAGGAACCTTGGGTCTGTCACACCATAGTACTGAAGTGGGTAGATGAGCCGTGTAGAATAGAGTACCCCAGCAAAACCAAATGAAATAGCCCCAAGCTCTTTCAGAAAACTTTTTTTTTTTCTCTTTTATAGATAAACTTTGAAATTTCATTCTGGGTAGCGATATATTCCTAAGAATTGTCTACATACCTTCTAACTTAACTCTGACTGTTCTTTATTTAGCATTATAGCTTATCTTTACCTATTTTAACAATAGTCAAAGAATTTAAGTTTAACAATGGAAGAGCATCATTTTTAACCTTTTTATCTTATATAAACTGATGTACATTTTAAAGGATACCAGGATTTTTTGTTGTTGTTCAAAATGCATAAATGATTTAGGAACCTAAATTTAATTTCCAGAGGTAACCTTGTAATCAGAAGTCTAAATCCCTTGTATTTCAATTAAAATAAGACTCTTAAGCATGAAGACACAAATTAAAATTAAATTGGCCTCTAAAGCCTTTAAGTACCTGGCTTTTTGAACGTATTTCTTCATTGCACCTCGAATGTGTTTGTTTTATCTCAGGCTGTGTGAGTACTTTATATAAGTATATAAACACACAAATATAAATATATATGTGTGCATACATTTATTCAGGAGAAGAATAGTGCTCATTTATCTATTTTTGAGATTAAAAAAATGTTATGCTTCAGCTTTACAAGAAGTCAAAATGTAATACAGAAAAAAAAATCCAATTTGTTTTTATCCAGTTACAACTCAAATTAATTCCTCTCATGTACTATGCAAAATCTTGCAAAATATGAATCAGGATCAGGTCCTTATTTCTTCCCAGAATGCTGTTGCTGAAACAAATGAAATGAAATGAAATGAAATGAAATGAAATGAAATGAAATGAAATGAAATGAAATGAAATGAAATAAGATAAAATAGGTGACAAGACTTTAGTTGAAATAACTGCCAGAATCAGAACAATTTAGCATGGAGGTCATCTGGTCTAACCCTTCACTCACAACAAGACCATAATATAATAGTAGTTCAATATAGCATGAGGTCAGTAACCTAATTTTATATTAATTCATTTTGAAAAATAAATGGGATGAACCTAAGAATGAGATATGGATGAAGAAAGGCTTGTACTTGCAAACTTAGACAATTGAAGTTAATTCTAAACTGGTATAATAAACATTCAAAAATTATCTGCAAATCCTATTTGTATAGTTTTCAACCTTAAACAAATCATTAGATTAAAAACTTCTAGTCAGTTCCAATGGGGAAAAAAAATGTTGAGGAATAATCAAGATGGAGAATAGGCACATAACATTCTTATTTAATATTTCAACACCAACTCCAATAATATGTTCCTTGAGTGTGAATTGGAAAGGGTTTGTTCATTACAAATTCATTAAGGAACTTGCATACAACTAGTCTTCTTTGCAGATATATTCACTTTTCTTCATGCAGCAAAAGAATTAAACCTTCTTTCTTTATATATATATATATGTATATATATATATATGTAGTTCTGGAAACATTTTATGGGGAATCTGAGCTCTTCTCTAATTAAAGGAATTCAGTTTTTGTTTCTCTGATATCTGGAAAATTGTGCAGCTCTTGTTAAATTTCGGATTCATTCAAATCCCACCTTTTTCTCCTCCTACAAAAATATTATGAGTCCATTTCAACTGAAGAATCCTTCAGATTATATATGCATTCAATTCTAAAGGAATGAAAACAGACATGCCTCATATTAGTATATTAGGTAAATAGGAATAAATGTTGGTTTTTAGCTTCATTGTTTTTCTTCTCTTCTTCTCCCTCTGCCAAAGCCCCAGCAGAGTATGAATGTAGAATATCAGCCATCTTCTAATATATGCAGCATAATCTTCTTAAATGAGTTTTCACTTGAAGGAACAGAAGGGCTTAGAGTTGAGTAGCATGGCTTTTTTGTATTTGGCATCTCATTATACTTAGTACTATTTTTTTTTCTGCATAGAACAACTGAATATCATTAGTGAAGGAAATTTCTTCCTACAAGAGTTTTTTTTTTTTTTTTTTTGGAGGGAGAGTAGAAAGAAAGGAAGGAAGTGGGAGATAGAATGAAGCTTTTAGTCCATTCTTGGGGAAGATGGCTTTGTATTTTGCATTCCTTTCCTCCCAACATAACGTTTTGCCATTACTGCAGGCATCCACCCCAAATATTTCAACTTAATAATTAAAGGACATTTTCATGACTTGAGAGTGGAAAATTTGGGAAGCAAATGTATTCTGTAGTAATTTAATTTTTAGGGGAAAGTGTCAGAGATATACAAACACATCAAGAACTAAGAAAATCCTCAGTATCTTTGAATACAATATTAATTCATAATGGCTTCTTGGCCAAGCTCAAATATAGAATCATTTTAAAATCCAGTTTCTTCCCTTGGGAAACCTCAGCTGAGTACTCTGATGATTAAAGCCCGTGAAGCTGGACCAGCAGACAATTTGACCAAATATTTATTTGAATGGATAGCTTGCATTACAATAATGCCTGGAAATTCTGTGGTAATTCAGTGATTTAACATGTTTCTTACATGTTTACTTAATCCTTATAAATAGGTTGGAGAAGATAGGAAGTCTATTGTTGTCCAAGATGACATTGGTAGATTGTGACTGCTACAAACATAAGGAATTAATACTGGTGGAGCATTAATTAGTGCATTTCCTATACCCAGTGTACACACTCATAATCCAGATCGTGAGTTCTCCAGGCCATTAACCATAAATTCATTAGTGTCCATCCAATACCTAAAAAGTGAAACTTCCATCTTAAATCCTAGATCAAGCTACAGCCCAAAAAGATACAGAGAGAGACCAGCAGGTTATGTTCAGCTTAAGAATATGGATTATAAAAATCAGGAACTTGATGCCAACATATTCCTACACAAATACATCATTGAAGCCCAGAAGTTATGGAACAACAAACTTTCACAAAGTTCTTTGAGATAGGAGCTATGTAGGTAGCCAAACTGGGAACTGAAGAAAACAAGCCTTTAGAGAAGCTATTTTTCAAATACATGGTACTTTGGTTATGAACTATGAATAGAAGAATGGCTGTGCTTGTCTCATTTTCATTTTCTGTTATTTCTCTGATATAGATGGCATTAAGAGTCTGATTGCTGAAAGACGTTAAAACTATCTTCTTTTAAAAGATGTCATTGGAAAGAACAGAAGTATTAGTGCATTTGTTTTAGTGATTAGTCCAGAAAGATCTCCTTAGCAGCAGAGATTACCTGCTGGAGCACTCTAATTCTGTACTTAATCCCCTCCACCGAATGCAGAGAAGTCCTGTGCTTTGGAGATCTGCAAGCTATGTGAGACCTATTGCCATAACCACCACCAGATGCTGGTTTCCTCTTCAGCTCAACTTGATTTGAACAAGCAGCCGGCCAAAAATAGACCCGGCTTCATTTCAGCATCTGAACTGCTGTACTCCCTGGATTTGGCACATGCAGTCACGTAGGACATAGTCAGATGCTAATGGGATCCATCTCTGAGCTAACAAGGTTTGGTTTAGTTGTTGTTTTTCCTCAGATACCACAGTTTGTGTCCATCCTTCCAAAATGCAGACATCTAACAAGTTAGCTAAGCACGAAACCATTCACCTAGGTAGTTTTATAAAGAAAAGCATCAGGGAATGATTCAGTCATCTGAGTTTTGATTCACTGTTGAAAGAAGAAACGTGTGGATGAGGTGCTTAGGGACATGGTTTAGTAGGCAGGGTGGGGATGGATTTACAGTTGAACTCGATGATATTGAAGGTCTTTTCCAACCACAGTGATCCTGTGACTCCTGGGACCTGTGTATTTCCCCAGGGATTATGAACATGAGATAGGCTTTCTCTATAGGGGGTGATATTCAGACCGCAGACCGCAGGCAAGTCCCTTCATGTGAGATTGATATCTGAATTTCCAGTAGACCTCTAAATAGTACATTCAGTGGTACTTCATTCAGTTCCTAAAACATACGGTTTTAGAATTGAATGAGATGCACTAAGACACTCTATTTGGTTTCCAGGTCATTATTTGAAAAGCCATGGGTATCCCAGAGTCCCATGGTGTCATATCACACATATCTATATAAATAGCTCTCATATTCTAACGTAGTTCAAATGTCACTGGATACCTGTGAATACTCTTGGCACCTGATTTCAATCCTATTTTGCTAGATGTCCCAGCGACTAAAATAAAAGTTTAAAAGCCTACTTCCCTTATAGACCCCTAAATTTGACATTTTAGTCTGAAAGTCTGAATCTTACTCTGATAAATATCTGATTCTTTTCCAATGAATATTAAATGCTATTTGATAAAGAAATTTGAATTTCTTCTCCCGATTCTTGCGCTATTTGCAAGCCAGCCTGAAAATCCACAAATTCCCTGTTTATTCATCTTCTGTGCTAGTAAAGACAACCTGAAAATACTGCTGTGCCTTGTTTAGGGACTGTGGTATCTGATTTCATCCGTTCTGCTCTTGGAGGCAGTTTCTATTAAGTGAGGTTTTGCAGATTACTTTTTCCATGGGGCAGAAAGGAAGAGCAAAACTTCACTGGTGATCTTTAGAGGTTGACTTCTGCATTAGATAGTAAAGGTAATGTCTTAAAAATATCCCTCTATCTCCAACAATTCACTGCATGCAGCAGAGAGGAGGAAATTACACTTAGAAGCTGACAGTTGGATTGCAATAAAGACTCGAATAATGATGCCCTATCTGTGGAGACTTTACCAGCCTTTGCTGTAATTGAATGTTCTGACCTTCTCCAGCCCTATTATATGAAATAAATAAATAAATAATCATTCCATTTGGACTTTAAGAACATACTGAAAATTAGATCAGTTAAAATAAAAAAGGCATCACTTAAAGGCTACAGTAATTGGAGAATGTTTCTTTCTTGCCAGTTGAAACAAGCTGCATGAAAATAAAAAATGGAAGAGAGCAAAAGAAGCAGTATGTAATCAAAATAACAATAGGAAATAACTTATTTCTGTTTTCTCCTTGGTGAAATTCTATGGGAAAGACTCCTTGTGTGTGATTAATTTAAAGAACTACTTAGTAAAAGTTAGTGTTTGACAGGTTTTGTAAGAGGCCTCAAAAGTAGCATATTAGAGGCAGAATGAGCACTAGAAGGAACAACAAAGTAAGAAAGAGAACAAAGAGTGCAATGATTCGTGTATGTAGCTTAAATAAAATCTTCCTGGACTTATTTCAGGAGTTGCCTTATACAATAAAGAAAAAGAGGTTGAAAGCACTGTTCTGAAAACAACAACCAATCTGCATAATTCTAGAAGGAAAAACTGAAGTAAGACCGGACTATGAATATAATAGTATGATATACTTACATACACTGACTTACATATATAAATATGAGCAAAACATATCCCCCTTTTCATATATGTTTACTTGTTCCAGGTAAGGAAAAAAAAAAAAAAAAAAGGAAACTTGAAACATTACTTCAGTTGCATTTCCCAGAGTACTTAGTCTCTAGCCAAACTTAATACTCTACTTTGATTAAGGCAAAGTGCTTCCTTTTGCATTTTCCTTTACTCTGTCATTGTATAATACAAAAATTCCTTAGGAAAACTCCAAGCATTTAATGTCATATTTTGAACTTACTGAAATCCTTCAGCTCAGTACCATATCCTGCTGTGAGTTTTGATTTCAACAGAAAATTTTCAAGAGAAAAATGCATTCTTTAATGTATATGTGCATATATAAAGGCATTTTTTAAAGGAAGTCTGAGTTATATTGATGTCAGTGGAGATCTACCACTGCTTTCAGTGGTGTTATGTACTCAAAGATAAATTGGTGCCAGCATTTACAGTGGGAAGTCAGATTGTGCCTTTGTCTCCCTAGATGTCACCTGCGCTTTCAAGGTGTTTAGATTGCCAAGCTAGTTCATTCTCAGCATTGCTCAGGGTCCGAGTCCGCTGCAGGGATGTCAGCTTGAGTTCAGACTGAGAACTGAGAAGTTTCTTCAGAGCAATAGGCCTGTTTGTGGGACTGAAGACAGTTGCCCTGGCTCCACATCATCCACAGCATCCAGACTAGGGATGCAGCCTCTCTGTGCTTCTAGTTTATTGTCTTTAAGTACAGAACCTAGAATAGTCTTCTGCCTGCAAGTTGTGCCTAGGAAAGTAAACGTCCCTTTTCTCCTTGGTGATCCCAAAGACCTGCCTTGCAGCATTAACCCTATCACATGCCTTTCTTTGAACATTCTTCATTGCTCTTCATTGCCTTCTTTTTTTTTTTTTTTTTTTTCCTCTCAACACAGACTGTCAAGTCTTTGGAGTAAATATTATGTCTACGCGTCTCCCTCTAAAGCATGTAACTTAAGACAGGCTCAAGGGCTTACAGTGGTATAAAAAATAATTGTTTTAATTCATTGTGCAAATAGAAAAGAGCTTCTCAAAATATCTATCAGAAAGTTTCCAAGATGAAGTCTATTATCAATATTTATTCCAGCTAAGATTTGTAAATATTTTAGTAGGCTTGGGTTTTATCTAGGCAACATTCAATTATCAATTACAATAGCTCATCACAAAGTACTGCCCATAATATGCATATAGAGCAGCATTAGGTCCTCTTTTGAAAAAAATAAGTAAATCAGTTTGAAAAAAAGGATAAACAGGAGAGATTCTTGGCAAAAAACCTAAAGATTTGTGAGAGTTTTTTTTTTTTTCTCTTCTATACTATGTATTTTTCCTCCACTTACGCAGTTTACAAATAAGAATGTGACATAATCATATTTCAGAAACAGCGCTATCAGATGATGAACAAATTATTCTGGCTAATAAAAATAATTCCTTCTGCGACTGCTCAGACTGTGTGTAATAAGGTCAGGTTTCTTTTTGATTGTTATTTAAAACATGTTTATTCTGTTAGGAAACTCCTACATGGAAATAAGATTTAATGCAGTTAATTACAAAATGGAAAATAATAATGAAACCTTATACTTAATAAAAATAAATAAATACCAAAATATTATTCTTTCCCATCTTTCTAAAAATTCCAATCAATAAAATAAAAAGAATTGGAGGAATTAAAAAAAAATCAGACTAATTGCAATGTCATTCAATAGGTATATATTTCAATATGTAACTAATAATCCTGCTAGAATCACAGAACGCTTACGGTTGGAAGGGACCTCTAGAGGTCATCTAGTCCAACCCCCCTGCTCCAGCAGGGTCACCTAGAGCACGTGGCACAGGACTGCGTCCAAGCGGGTTTTGAAGATCTCCAGAGAAGGAGACTCCACAACCTCTCTGGGCAGCCTGTTCCAGTGCTCTGTCACCCTCGGTGTCAAGAAATTTTTGCTTAAGTTCCTGGGGAACTTTTGATGCTTCAGTTTCTGCCTATTTCCTCTAGTTCTTTTGGTGGCCACCAGCAAAAAGAGGACAGCACCATCTTCCTCAAAGCTAAATACAGTTTAGATTCTCTTTGCTTTTAATTACATTCAAACTAGTTACTTTTCATGATGTATAAGCTTTAACAATAGTTCACTTCATTGTAATATTATTGTATTATAAATTGCATTTGTTTTATGAACAACCCCAAATGAGATTTTTTGCCTTATTCTCAGATCATACTCTCACCCAAAACTGTTTCATCACCATGTATAAAGCACATATAAAACTGTCTAACTTATTCATTTTTCATCAGAGGAAAAGGTAATTTTAGGAAGTGATGCAGTTATATTCAGATTGTTTTGAACAATCCAAATTTCTTGTAGGAATTTTATGGTAATTCAATTTAAATTATTTTAAGAGTAATTTGTATTAGAATTAGTTAACTTATCATTTAAATCTGTTTGAAAATTGTATTTCAACTATGCTTGAGATTACACCAAATCAGCATGATAAAAAATAAGTTTCAGAAAGAAATAGGAATAGAAGGGTTGAATTGTCTTTTTTTCATTCAAAACAAAATGTTTTGACAGTTGAAAATGAAAGATTAAATCAAAACGTTTATCTGAAATGAAATGTTTCATTTTGAAAAGCTGACTTGAAGCATAAATTTGATATCAAATTGGCATCATGAATTCAAATGATACTTAAATTCTACTTTAGTTCAAATGCCAAATCAAAAGTAAATAATTAGGTCTGAACTGAGATTTTAAAATTAATATTTAATCCTGTTTCAAAGCGTTGTTTTCAAAAATCAGAAAGATCATCAAAATGGACAGTCCCTACATACAAGTTTGAATATAATGAAAACTCATTTTTCACAGAAAATACGTACAAACAAAAAAATATTTTTCATCAGAACATTTTATCTCTTGCCTGATTCCTTACAGATCCATCTTGAATGTAAATGGACTAGGTTTTCTAGAGCAGGGATGCATTTTTGCCAGAGTTTTACGGTAATAATGCTCCAGAGAGCTTTGTTTCATGAAGAGCTGTCTTGTTAAAGACATTGATCTTAGACTATTGCAAACAGGAAAATATCAGAAAACATAAAATAACTACAAAAAACTTAAATGATGTAAGCAGTTAAATGTCAGAAACAATTCACATTTTGTAAGGAAAAAAAGAATGATCTCAGGTGTAATAAAAAATTGCAGGCATACAAAAGAAGAACAATTATTAGACTGGTCAAGTGACTATATGGATCAAAAGGTTCACAGTGAGAAGGGAATATTTGTGCTGTATTTTAGGTATCATGACTCAATGGTAAAACTGTGGAAACTGAGGGAACATACTTGCATATGAAACACCTAAGTAAATGAAAGAACTTGGAATCATAAAAGGACTGTTTCTAATTTTATAGAGTTTGTGTCACTAGGTAAGGAAATAATGTAAAACGTTTGGGAGCCACTGAGAGCCACTAGCATTGGGGGTTTTGCCGGTCCTATTCCTTTTAACATGTAAGATTGTTTCTTGTGGAAATGCTCAGACAGCCAAAGTGCTATTTTTTTAAGAAGTTTCGCATATTGGCAGAGAAATTTATACTTTCCTAAATCTCTTCCTGACTGAAAATCATTCTTAATTGAAGATCTTTTGTGTATGGAATACAAACACACAAGGTTAAGGAAAGAAATAAACAAAACAAAACAAAACAAAAAAACTGTGCCACTTTACTGACACCAATTAATCACTCTTTTCTTTACCTAACTGCCATGATGTTATGATAATTACGAAATCTATCTCCAATAAGATGGCTATCTAGTATAATGAAGAGGCAGATGTGATCAATAAGGCTGGTATATTGTCTATTGCACACGTGGTCATGTTTCTCATATGCAGTGCTATATTTGTTTATTATTCAATTCTGTCTGTAAGATTATTAAGCACAAATAATGAAGGTGTTTCTTTGCCTGAGAGGCAAAGAGTTTCAGAAAGTTCTTTCTTCATATCGACTTAAATCTGTGCTGCTTTCAGATAAAATTGTGGGGATAATGCAAGGGAAATAGTTCGCCCATCACTAGCAGTACTTTCAAATGAACCAAATATGTGATTTTGGAGCTGAAAGCCTAAAAAGAGGCATAAGGCAGACAACATCTTTCACTGATAGTGGAGCAACTAATGACTAAAATAAGTATATTTTCCCAAGCATCCAATAGGAGGAGTATTAGAAATAAAATAAGGTTATTTAAGTTTTAGGGACTCACTAGGATATCAGCACCGAGATTGTAGCTTTTAAATTGATTTTTAAAGCTGTTTCTCCTTTTTTCTTTTTTCTTTTTTTTTTTTTTTTTTTTTGCCCCTGCAGACTTATTCTGATCTTGATCACCAAAGGGTAAGTCAAGAATGTCTTCCCTTCTCTTCCCTTCCCTTCCCTTCCCTTCCCTCCCCTCCCTTCCCCTCCCTTCCCCTCCCCTCCCTTCCCCTTCTCTTCCCTCTTTGCTTTTGGTTTTATTTTTATTGACAAATAAGGATTTTCTATCAAAACATGCCTATACTGTTCTCCCGTGGGGCAACACACACATAGATACACACAGGATAACTTTAAGGTTAGCCTGGGCACTTATGGGTTACTTTTTCCTAAGTGATTAACTACTCTATGTCTGTGTGATCTTTTATTGTGACTTAGCTGAACTGCTCTTGAAGATGAGGGATTTCAGTGCACTAAATTTGGCCTTACCTTATCTGCAAGATCTCTTTATTCTCAAATGTGAGAATATTAAAGAAGGAATGCCATACCATGACATGGAGGAATTAATTAATTTCTTTGTAACAACAAAAAAAATATCCAAGAAACAGATGCATCTGGGGGGGGTCTGTCATATATTGGAAAGAAAAAAAATAGAACAACAGAAGAAGAAAAAGGACAACAAAAAATATAGTGTGTTAATAAAAAGAGATACAAGCAACTTCCTAAATATTATTGGAGTTACTACTTTTAAATACTAAAACATTAAAATTGATTGAGGTTGTGAAATGAGTATGTTAGTTATTCCTATGTGGATTGAAATTAATTTTTCATCTTCTTATCTAAGCAGCTTCCCAATTGGCTTTTGCTGAGCATTCTTAATATTTTATATGCTTAAGGGGAAAAAAAAAAATCTGCACTTTGACATCTTGGCATTCCTTAGAATGTTTAACTTTATTTTTTCCTCTCTCAGGCAAAGGATTTTCAAATCATGCATGAAGAAGGGAAAGCAGAAAAAAAATAAGTTCAGTTATACTGAACTATTCTGGGTTTTAGCTCCCATATGATTGTGTATGCAAGTGTTAAGAGCTCTATTCTTCTCCACATTATTATTTTTCTCCTCTTTGTTTCCCACTATCTCACTCATGTGGCTTGCATCATGCAGTAGCCTCAGCAATGTTGAGAACATCAATAATTTGATTGTAACCAAACAATAATAAACGATGAAGCAACTTCATCTGAGCTGGAAGATCTGGCCTTAACCTTTCTCTATTTACAGCTCTGGAAGGCTTGTATTCAGGAGAATTTAAATCAGCAGAGACATGCTAGTCCTCATGTACTGCAGCGCTGACATAAACATAGCAAAACTGCTGCTGTTAGGAGATAAGTTCTTATTTTGTACCCCTACTAACAAAAGGTTTTAGTATATCATCATTGGTGCTAAAAGCAGCATAGGCAAATGGCCCTGGATAAGGCAAACAAGTGCTTAAATCACTGCAGCTTGGTCTTTGCCAGGAAATTAAATATGTAAAACCTTCAATATTATGGTCCATATATTCACATGCTGAGGCTGTATCATTTGATACAGCAGGGTTTTATGCCCTAAGGGCCACTCTAAACATTGCAGTTCTTCCAGTAGAGCTACAGTTTTGTACCTTTCAGCATAAAGTTATATGCAGATCTGTGTGTTCTCCTGGAATTGTACAGATCCCCAGGCCTGAACCTCCTTGCTTTTGAACTGAAATACATAAATCCTCACACAGATATAGATAACCAGATCTGGACTCAAAGGCATTTGTGCATGTTATTTTTTTTTTCTTTTTTTTTTGTAAGTGTTGCAGATCTGCACTTGAATATCTTGGCATCACTTAAGAAAATTTTGAAATCAGGCTGCCTGTACCCTTCCCAGAAAACTGATAAACCTGAAGGCTCACCTTGTCCTTAGCTGCTTTACTTTCATTTGCAGTAATTCCCCTTTGTAAGCACTCAGTACTGCCTGCAAAACTGTGTTTCTAGTTATCCTAGTTGTCACCCTGCATTTCTCAGGCTTTGACTAAACAGAACTTCTTCAGGGAGACAATAAGTCTGCTTACAAAGGATTGTGCAGCTTATGACCTTTTCTAATTAACAGGCCCTGAAAGGCCAGTTGCAACAGTAGGTAATATAACACTAGTATTTAACACCAAGCATTGATTTAAGGTTATGTGGTTTCAGAGGGGCCAAAAAATTGCAATGGTTTTCATATCATGAACTACCTTTAAAATATGGAGCATTTAGTTTGTATCTCTGTTGTATCTGACCTGTCTGTACCAACACACAATGTGCCACCACAAAATGTCCATGCGTCCATTTTGCCATTATTGACTGTCCAAACGGAGATTAGTTGCAAATTCTACGTTATCTTGCAGTTGAGAGTGTTACTTGAAATCTCACTGGAAAAGATACCATTCTATAACCTCAGCCTGTATCCTATGCATTGGTTGTTAGGGTTGAATGCTACCTGAGTTTGCTTTTATAAATGGGACTAGATATATAGAAGAAGGTTATCATTACAACATAGGGCAAACCTGGGCATATATTGTGAAAACTGTTCAAATAATGTTAAATCTCTTGAAATCATATTGAACCTGAGATCTCTAAGCCTAATCTCATGGGCCTAAATGACACACAAAAATAAAACAGATCTGATTATTTAGACATTTTTAAAGCTTTTTTTAGTACTCTAAGCTTTTTAATTGAGCCTTACTCCATCTAATCTTCACATTTTTATTTCCTTTTCTTTCAGTGGCTCTTAAACTATACCATTTGACTCACTCCCCATTTCAAGAGCTCTTTCTGAAAGCATTTATACCCTTCCGGTTTTCTGGTACTCCTCAGTCTGTCCTTGTTCCTGGCCTAGCTCCTGTGGTGAGGCAAGTAAACAGGAGGCAAAGAGTAATGCCCTTTTCCCTTTCCTCTGTTTAATATCTATCCCTTACAAAGTAAGATCTCATTCAGAATGCACAAAAGACTGCTGGATTCTCTAGAACTAAAAATAACTCTGGAATTATATACGTTATTAAGATGGTTACCATTTAATCCCCATAAAATACTGAAATTACAGTAATAATTATAGAAGGGATAGAAGCCTTAGTGTGCACATCATCCAAAACAAACTGATATCAACCACATGCCTTGAACTATGGATGCTTGATGGGTAAAATCATTTTTCCCAAGAGTCTTCCTGGGCTACATTGATTGTATCACTTTCAATATCTCTTCTGTGGTTACAGGCGACTCAAGAGATTTCTCTTTCTAAGTTGCTTAGCTTTGTCAATTCCAATTTATCTAGATATTCTTTTACCTTTTTCCTAGACAACAAAGATTTGTGATCGATAGTAAGCCTCATAAAAGCCCTAGAAGGTATTGCTAACCCTTCTTCCTTGCGTTACCAATTCTCCCCTTGGGTCTGTGGAGCAGTGCTATCAAACAGCTTGACTGGCTGGCAGGTACCATCTATACCAGCCATTACCTTGGCTTTCTCATCTTCCTCCTAGCAGTGGCTTTGTTTAATGTGGATTTTTCTTTTCTTTTCTTTTCTTCTTTTCTTTTCTTTTCTTTTCTTTTCTTTTCTTTTCTTTTCTTTTCTTTTCTTTTCTTTTCTTTTCTTTTCCTTTTCTTTTCTTTTCTTTTCTTTTCTTTTCTTTTCTTTTCTTTTCTTTTCTTTTCTTTTCTTTTCTTTTCTTTTCTTTTCTTTTCTCTTTTCTTTTCTTTTCTTTTCTTTTCTTTTCTTTTCTTTCCTTTCCTTTCCTTTTCTTTTCTTTTCTTTTCTTTTCTTTTCTTTTCTTTTCTTTTCTTTTCTTTTCTTTTCTTTTCTTTTCTTTTCTTTTCTTTTCTTTTTTTTTTTTTTTCTTTTCTTTTTCTTTTCTTTTCTTTTCTTTTCTTTTCTTTTCTTTTCTTTTCTTTCCTTTCCTTTCCTTTCCTTTCCTTTTCTTTTCTTTTCTTTTCTTTTCTTTTCTTTTCTTTTCTTTTCTTTTCTTTTCTTTTCTTTTCTTTTCTTTTCTTTTCTTTTCTTTTCTTTTCTTTTTTCTTTTCTCTTTTCTTTTCTCTCTTCTCTTCTCGTCTCTTCTCATCTCTTCTCTTCTCTTCTCTTCTCTTCTCTTCTCTTCTCTTCTCTTCTCTTCTCTTCTCTTCTCTTCTCTTCTCTTCTCTTCTCTTCTCTTCTCTTCTCTTCTCTTCTCTTCTCTTCTCTTTTCTCTTCCCTTCCCTCGCCTTCCCTTCCCTCGCCTTCCCTTCCCTCGCCTTCCCTTCCCTCGCCTTCCCTTCCCTTCCCTTCCCTTCCCTTCCCTTCCCTTCCCTTCCCTTCCCTTCCCTTCCCTTCCCTTCCCTCTCCTTTCCTCTTTTCTTCTCTTTTCTTCTCTTTTCCTTTTTATTTTTTTTTTATATCTTTTTTTCTATTTAGATACACAAATGCTCTCTTTTGGTGTCTGGAGAACAGGCCAGTGTAATTTTAAGCCTTGCAGAATACCTTTATGTTTTATTCACACAGGAATTCATATATGGTTCTTTCCCACTGCATCCATTTGGTTTGAAAAACTCCTTTCTTTTTCTTACTTTTAGGCTGAAATACTCAAAAAACAATGGAGAACCAATATAAATACGATCCCCTAGAATTCTGTCTGGGTTGGAATTGCTGTGACTATCTTTTCATGAGCCACATTGATGTTCAGTTCTCCCCAGTGCATTCAGTCATTCAAAAAGTCTTAATCTTGGATCAGTTGTAATAAAAATATTAGGAAATCAAAAAGATGAACTCCCTGTGGTATCCACCAGCCTTCATTCACACAAATTTAATTGAGCACTTCTAAGACTGTTCTGCAAAATTTGGTGCTCTAAAAGATAAAAACATGTCAAATGAAGTTTACATTTCTTAAGCATGTGATCTTAGGCTGTTGTTTTGGCATTAGCAAATGAATTACTTTTTACCTTGTCAGCATGTCAGAAAATCCACTTTCTACAGTGTGGCCTGAATGAGCAGGTGAAAATCTGTTTGGAATAGAACCAACCAAACAAAAACCAACCAAACAAACAAACAAAGTAGGTACTTCAGATCAAAATACATTAAAAAATTACTGATTTTTTGATCAAAATTTTGTTAATTTGACTTCCTCTTGAAAATGAACTAGATCAAAAGAGAATAAAGAGTTTGTTTTGAAATAAATGTAAATGGAACAAGCTTTACCCCATTATCTTCTCTCAGAAATAACTTGGACTTTTTACTTCACACCTACTTTATATGTATATGGCCATTACGCTCCCACTGCTGTTCTCATTTCACATTATGGAAGCCTTTGGGTCCCATTTTCTTGACTGTTATTATTACTGCAGAAATATAACTGTAAGGAGAAGGAAAAAGTGGAGAAGAGAAGGGACTACAATCTACTGTGGTTCAAGATCCAGTCTGTTTGTTGGTTTTCTCCTTTGGGAGATGTATGGTACTGTCTCAGAGACAGAGGGCATGGCAACAAAGGAAATGTTAGTGAGAGGGAGCTGCTGTCCAGCGCTGCTGGTAAGATTATTTAGTCTTCTCACATTTAAAATGGAAAGTGTAAACCGTTTTCTTTTGCCCAGCCTTAGCCACTGATCAATACCGACAGCTTCTTCTAAGCAATGCAGTTGTCGAAGAAATGCAATCTTCCTTTTCCCAGAGCAGTTACATCTTAGGAAGAAAAAAGAAAAGAGTGAAGGTGTGAGTGTGGCTGTGTACTTAAGACAAAGGGAGTGAGCAAAGGAGATTCACTGAGTTCCACTTCATCCAAGGACTCATACTATATCATCATCCCACCATAAAACAAAGGCTAATAAGTCCGCTTTTTCTCTGGTCACTGGTAATCAGCACAATTATGCAAGGTCCTCTTTTATCCTTGCAAGATGTAGACTGTTCTCCAGCCCAAGTGGCGATGGTTCTTAAATCTCCATTGAAGTTCTTAGCACTCCACACTCTCGTTTACCAGTTTCTGCTTTACTAAACAGTCTGGGAATGGACCCTGAAAAATGACAAGCACTGACACCTTCATTTGAGAGATGAAGGGTGACCGAAAGCCATGTGATAATATGAGGGCAGGCACATTTTTTATGGCTTTGAAATATGTTTTGATTCTACATAAACTGAGATCTTTTGAATTTCTGTTTTAATGGAAACCCGTAGAAAAAAGAGATAGGCAAGGCTTTTGTGCAAGAAAGAGCTTGAAGTGAGTCAGGCCCTGCTTGCTTTGGCTAGCTCTGTATTAGTAAAATGTATAGGGTGAGGGTGGAAGTTTTAGCACTAGCCCATGACTGTCTGTTCATGCTGTGCTTGCTTGTTCCCTAGTGTTTGGCTCATGACACCTAGGGCTCCTATACAATGCCCAGGGAGGTTTTGGGGAGAGTATGAGTCAGCAACTGGTCCAAATAGCATAGATGAAACTTACATCCACTTGAATTACTATTTGTTTTATTAAACTGTTAGTCACATATACTATCTTGGAACTGTATTTTCTTCAAAGTTATTTCTCAACTCTAGAACTGACAAACTTTTTGACCCCCAAATTGCCAAATGACTTCATTAAATAATCCCAGAAGCTACCAGTCATCTGTGGTTATTCAAAAAGAAATATGCAGTATACTGCATACACAATATGTTAGATGCTTTCAGGAACTCTATGGCCATTCCTAGGACTTATATATATACACACACACACACATATATATATGGAAATCATGGGAAAAAAAAATCTGGGATGTTAGGAGGCAAAAAGTGTATGGCAAAAATACTCAAGAAAAACTCATCTGAGATATCCCTAGGTAAAACATCAGATAAGTGATTAGGAAAAAAAGCTTTTGCATCCTTCTAAAAGGCAGAGACTGTGGTGAGAGCAGTTGTTTATGAAGTCTCACATTGAATTCAGAGAGCATGCTGGCATTCATGCAATTTTGTTGCTGATGTTTCAGCTGGGATGACTCATTGGTCATTTTGCTCAAACATAATTACACACCTTATAGAAGACTTAAGAATTAGGAATTCATTTTCAAGATCTATATGGGTTCTCATTTTGTTAATTATTTTATTAACTAGAGTTAATATTATAACACTGAAGAGCATCACTTTCTGCCTCAAGGTTAAAAGTGAAACATAGGAATCTGATATCTAGAGATGATTATTTCATTCCACTGATTATAGTAGAAGTCAGAGGGTGTGTATATTGATAATTTAGGTAGTTCTGTTGGCTGCCAAAAGTCAGGTGGAAGGAATTGTTATTCAGCTCTGACTAAAGTCTGCTGGGAAAAGAGCATCTAATATCTTGCATGGTCATTCTCAGGAGTCATGATAAAGGAGAAAGTGCCCAGGAAGTTGGGTTACTTCAAACCACTTTTGTTGTCCCTAGTGGGAAGAAAATCTGCAACTGAAGAGCTAGTGGCTATATATATGTATGTATGTATATATATATATATATATTCCAATAAAGACAAAAATAAAATAGAGGTATCTAGGATAGGTGTTTGAGTTCTGTTATCAGTGAGAAATTCCAATAACTGGTAAAATGTCCAATCAAATGTGAATTTGCCAAAGGGAAAAGCTGTCGATCACTGACTGGATGCAGCTTTCAGTCAACAAAAACCTGGTAGAAGCCGACTGACATACTCTGCACAAAAATTATGGTACAGTTTTGGTTTTGTTGATTTTTTTTTCCTGCTGATTTTCCCTTCAGATTTCACTTAAGAGCCAAATCTGATATATATTTTTTCCCCACACAAGAAACAATACGATCAGGGCAGACGTATTAGACATTAATAGTAAGAGGGACCCTGTTCTCAGAAGCTAAAACCAGTATTGCATATCCGCTCACAGAAATGTGCACACAGCTTAAGGGGGCTGGTAAGACTGAACATTAAATGTTCCTCTCCTCTCCTCTCCTCTCCTCTCCTCTCCTCTCCTCTCCTCTCCTCTCCTCTCCTCTCCTCTCCTCTCCATTTTTCTCTATTTCTCCCTTCTTTCTCCCTCTCTCCTCTCTTCCTCTCTCCTCTCATCTCCTCTCTATATACTGAGAAGTTAGCAGAAAATGCTGATTTCTGCTGCAGCTGTTCTCATGAAGTTCTATGGCAGCAATCCCAAATTTGTTACATCAGTTCTAAAATTTAAAGATTGCATCTGGAAAAGCATGCTCAAGGAACTTATCTGGGGCACCATCCTCTTAAAAGTTAACTTTATTGTGTCCAATGAATGAAATACAGAACAGCAGGTATATTATTTTTAAAAGGGATATAAAACAATAGTGCAGCACTGCCTGATTATATTACAGTATCTATCTTCTGATGTATCAGCAAAAACTAGCACTGAAGTATACCTAATTATCATATTTACAGTGGTACAGGTAGTAAAACAGTTATGTTTTGCATTGCTCAGGATGTTCAGGGTTGAAATAGATAAACTATGTGGGAGATTAGTAATAGGTAATTATTCTCTACTTACATATTCAGCTTCATATTTCTAAATTAAGGTAAGTGGGAAAAGCTTATAAAATATTCAGGGCTCTTTTATCTTTCCTCCTCCCTCTTATTAGAAACTGTGCATGAATTTGCATAGAATAAACTGAGCCCATAAATCATAGCAGAATATGCAAGAACGCTCTTTGTAAGTTATAATTTAAGGTTAACTGTAGCACATTTTGCTTACTGTATTATTAATGACTTTAGTTCACTCATGACAAGATTACATATTAAAAAATGTTGGTCGACAAAACTCCAGTTCATAATCAATTTGCTTCCAGGCCATAGAAAACTACTCACTGTGTTCTCGTGATGGTTCCAAAGAAGAGACCATCAGGGAGTTAGTTTAGCAGGCAATATATTACCTTGCCCCTGTTCTTCAGTAGTTTTCTCCTGCAGCTGTGCAAAAGGTTTTGGTGCAAAACTTTGCATGGAGTTTGAATTGGAAATACACACTGGATCTATTCCATTCTGTGGTCTGGGAATTATACCTCATACCTGAGAAAAGGCAAGCAAAGACACCTGGAGAACTTCAGCAGAGAAACCATAATACCTGCCTAATACCTGCATGGTTCTCTGCCCTGACTAATGAGAAGCACCGAGTGACTAATATGGCTATACTGAATTAGTATCTTTGTGTGATTGCAACTCCATTAAAGAGCAGTAGATAGTCACTGTTAAAAGGAATCAGAATCTTCTGGGCTCTGGATTTCCCAGTCTAGTTTGGGACTCCATCACTATCCCCTACAGCTATGCATTCCTCAGACCCTAGGCTCAGCCAGTACACACATATACACTCTACAGACGTAGTCAACTGCTCACTGATCAACACAAACACTGGAACAGCAGCTCTGCAGGTACCATATCCACGTAACCATGAGTAATACAAATGGCTTCATCTTATTCTTATACGCAAATGGCTTCACCCCATTCTTATTTGAGAGCTAGTCAGGATCAGTGCTTGCTGGCAGATTATGCACTCATACTCATGCAAATGCAAACAGGTCTCTTCAGCCGCTGATCTGGACAATGGGTGCCTCCAGCAGCTGGCTCTCAGATCCCTGGTGAAGCAGGTTCCCAGGCCTTTTACTGCTCCGGCTACTCATGGAATCACAGAACAGTTTGGGTTGGAAGGAACCTCTGGAGAATATCCAGTCCAACTAGTCCTAGCTCAAGCAAGGTCAACTAGAGCTGGTTGCTCAGGACCACGTCCAGTTGAGTTTTGAATATCTCCAAGGAACGAGACTCCACATCCTCTCTGTGCAACTTGTTCCAGCGTTCAAATTCACTTTCACTGAAGAAGTGTTATTGTACATTCAGGTGAAATTCCCAGTGTTTCAGTTTATGCACATATCCTCTTGTCCTGTCACCATGCAATGCTTGAGAACAGAGTACTTGGAATATAAAGCTCAATAGTGTCACAGAATAGCATCGTCCAGGAAAATAGATAGGTTGAGAGCTTAATATGACTGCAGGTATCAGTTCAGTGATTGGCCATGCAAACACACCGATCAGCATCATGTTTACATCCTCTCTTTTATTCCTCTCTAACCTACCTTGATCCTTCCCTTTGACTCACCTTTGGTTCTTTCCCTAGGCATCCCATAATAGGTTTCACACAATCCCACAAGTCTTCTCAAATATCCCACTGTAAATTTGCTCTTTCCCATGAGATTCATGGTAATCTTGTTTTCCTCTTCTTATTGGTTGCAAAGGTCTGGCTAAACTTTCTCAAGGCTTTGTGCCTCAGATGGACATCATTTCAATCAGTGACCTGACACCTCTGGTCTTTGATACTGTCACTGTTATCTCCTATTTTTCTAGGATCTGTGTAACTGGGTTTTTAATGTGTTACTTCTCCTGTCTCTCATGCTAAGCTTTTATGCTGAATAGCCATTAACCAGATACTTTCAGAAAACAGACACCTTTATGTTCCATATGTTCTCACATAATATTCTGCTATATTTATTACATTAAATCACCAATACCTAGGCAATAGCCAGCTTGTACTACAGTATTCACAACTATTCTCACTTAACCTATTGTTTTCAAATCCAATCATACTTAGTTCAAGACTTCTTCAAGAATATTATTAATAATTGTTTGACATTCAGAAGATTTGGGTCACCACCTGTACATACATCTTAGTTTAAAATCTACATGACAATATGATTTTACTTTCTACATACTTATAGAACTTTGTTAAAGAAAAAGCTTTTTCTCACATGACTTCATTTTGGTAGTTTGCTGCATGGCATAATTGCACCTTCTTGGCCTTCACTGGTTAGTTGTTTTACTTACAATTAATGATAGACTGAGCCTGGAAATTCTGTTCTAAATATTGTCAGTTTGACTTTCAGAGAGTCAAAGGAGTAGGTTTTTTTTTCTGTCTAGACGCAAGTCTTAGGACAAGATCTTTCAAAATTCACAATAGAATAGCAGGCTACAAGGTGGACTGAAACAAAAAAAAGTCCAAGACTTTACTCTCTGTAATCCTGCAGTTACGATCTGTCACTAACTTCCAAACAGTAAGATCTTTACTACAGAAATACTTTCTGTGTCACATGCCTTTTTTAGTTACTATGTATTTCTAAGCAAGATGTTTACAGTGACTTAATATTTCAGTCATGAGACTAGTCTAACAGGCTTCACCAAGGCAAGATTTATTTCTTGGATACTATCCAGAACAACAGCATCTCGACAATCTAAATATTCTTTCCTCCTTTGAATTTTCTAGAAGCCAGACATTTTGATTTAAAAACCTAAAAGAAAGGACTTTACTATCCCCCTTTGGAGATCCTTTCATAATCAAATATATATTAATACTTTATGTTCTTTAATCTGCATAATTTCCTTGCTAACTTTACTTTTTTCACTAAAAGACAACTAAAAATGTTATCTTTTTGAAAAACATATTCTAATCATTATTTAATTCATACATTTTAATAATTGTTTAATGGACATATTATGCTAAGATTATTTAAAAAAAATAGAAGAGTAGTTATCCAGAAATAGTCCTCAAAAGACTGGAAAATGGGAGTTTAAGCTTCGTTTGCTTCATTCCTTTCTCCTTTGCACTATTTGAAGAGAATAGTTAGGATTCAGGTGGAATCTCTCAGTTCAGTATATTTTAGAAAACATGTTTAAAATGTCGCATTTTGATGTTGCCAAACTGAAAAATTCCCTGCTTCAGATAAAAAATTGCTTTTATTCTCATATTAAATGAAGTATTATAGAAAAGAACTGAAGGTCAGAACAAAACATTAATGTTTAAATAGTTTGATAGACAGGTTTTTTGTCATAATTTAATGAATTTAATAAAGAAATGAACTCTCAAAATGCGGACTCCTCAGTCTTCATCAGGATAGCAAATATTTTGTTATTTTTTCGTTTTTATACTATACAGAAAGTGCCTCTCAGCTCTTATTTCTTGGTCTAAAAGATATTTTTTTATCCGGACTATTCTTTCCTATTAAAGATCTGCCTATATATGTTAATTGCCTCAGTTTCTCAGTGAATTTTATCATATATTCCTGCACTGTCTCTATATTGTTCTGATGTTTCCAAATGTAAAGAAAACACAAGGTAACTTATTCATGTCAATGTCTTCAAAATTCTTATTCCTTTACAGTGAACATAGAATTTTAGGTCACACAATGTAGTCTAAAGAAAATAAATAAATAACTGAAAGCTTTCATCAATTACATAAAAAATAATAAAACCTCCTACTAAAATAAAAATCATCACTGACCTGCAGACAAGTTGTTTAATGTTTTAACACAGAAAATGGACATTAAAGAATCAATTACACTGCAAGTAGATTGGAAATTGTAATATCTTTAATGTCTGCATTTCGGGGGCGGGAGGAGGGAATGGTGTTGTGAAAAAGATAAGTGTCCTTCACAAATAGAGTTACAAGATTTCTTTAAGTGCCTTTTTTAACAGAAGACAGATTTATTTTACTGACATGTGCTTGGGCTACTTAATAAGACACCATATTTTTGTATGGATTTTTTTTTCACATAAAAAGGGTGATGAAAAGAGATATTCAATAGTATTCTGAGTGTCAATCATCATCACTCTTGTGAGGTGAAACATTGTTTTACCTGTTCCTGATTAGCTCTTGTTGTATCTCACATTAATGGTAACCTCTTCTGCAATCACTGCCCAGCAAAGTCAAATCAGGTGAAAAATCTATCCTATTACTAATTAGAATGAGACAGCTTTTAAAGTACTCCAGCTTTAATATATAACCAATTATTGGAGCATTTTGAACTTAATATTAGTATCAGAATGTGATAGGTTCTTTACATGTACTGTTTGGGGGATAGAATTTTAGCAAAACTAGCATAAAATAAGAATAAAGCAAATGGCATTCTTTCATGCACAGTATTGTACATTACTAAGGGTAAAGTGAGAAGTACTGCATTTATAATGGAATGAATGCAGAGCAGTAATGCTGATTTATCTCAAATATAAACACAGAAAACTGTAGAAGTTTGGTTTCCTATCCTGTTTATTCTAAAATTGCTCCATGAACTGAATTCTCTTGAGTGCATGACAAAAAAAAAATTAATAAATAAAAAGAGAGAGAGAGAAAAAAAATCTATTGACATTTCTACAGAACCAATCCTTTTCCAAAGCCTTCTTATTAATGTAATTTACATTTTTTTTCTTTCTTTCAAGTCACAGAAAAATCCCCATCTTGCTCAAAGATTTCAATATTTTAAATAGCAACCAAAAATAATGCTGTATTAGATTTTCTTATGCTCTTGTTTTACACTCAAATAATAATAATAACTATTGAAGATGTGTTTGTTGGAAAATGTTGATAAGATAATTTAAAAAGCTTTGTTTTTAAAGTACAAATGATATTTTAAAGCAGGTCTATTAAGAATTTCTTCAGTTCTCTATCTTCCTCACGATAGTCATTATGATTAATTGTATAATAATAATGCATGATAATATGGCACAAATCATACAGTGAATAATAAAGATACATTATTTAATAGTTTAGCTGAGGGCTTACCCGCTAAGGAAGAACAGAGTGATATTTTCTTTTCTTACTTCAATAAAGTATTCAAAGACTGAGGATCTGGACTCTGATCTAGATAGGCAGACATACAGCGGAAACTAGCAGAGCTTCAGCAGTCCAAAAGGTTCATATGTTATTATTCTTTCATCAATAATTAAAAGGTACAAGTTGACATGAGAGTTAATAAGCCAAGGAAATTTTGGAACTAGGCATGAATAAATGGATTAATATAAGAAATGGATTAATACAAGAAATATTTCAACCCTTCCTCCAACACAAAATGTAATTCACAATCATGAAAAATGTATTTTAAGGTGTGTCTCCCCAATAGTTTCTATGTATATGGGTCCCTGCATATCTTGGTAGCATTAGGAAAAAAGTGATTTTGAAATAAGGCAACAAATTCAATTTTCACAGTCTTAGAAAAAAAGAATAACGCCTTACCAGACATCCTTTTTGAAAAGTACATCATGGGACACTGGTAGGCTACATATATATAAGCAGTTTCCCTGTATTTGAGGAATATTTATTAAATCTATATTTCATGTACATACACTCGCCTCCTTGTTTGTCACAGTGAATTTATGACTGATGGTTTATTCAGTTTGGAGAATTTAGGCTTCAGAATGGAAAATGAGTTGAAAAACCTCTTTAGCATTACAAGAAAATATAAATTTGGACCCTCAGAGCCCTTGCAGTGGTATATATCCTGCCCTTGATCTTCTTTTCTCAAGTGAATTTACTGTGTCCAATTACAAGACAGTCGCACCAACTAAATTACAGTAGCTCTCCATTAAATAACAAAGATATGATTGGTAGTGTACTTTACATTCTCAAGGCAATTTTCTAACCCCCTAAGTGGATAATTGTCAGTTATTGCTTTTAAACTGTGAGCCTTGTATGACTTTATTAAAAGTTTCCAAGATCTAAAAGATTACTGAGGTTATAGCAATATATGAAGGAATGGTATAAGTATTACTCTGATATATGAAGGAACAAAATCCAGAAAAGGGTTAGAACATGTGCTAGATTCTAATGAGACCATGTGTGTGCCTTCTTTTTGAAGTTTTTACATCCTCACGTGCTTGTGCAAGGAGCAGGATTATACCCGAAAAAAAATCCTCCTTGTATTATTCCTTTTTCCTCACTAGATTCCTCCAAAAAGTGGACAGCTATCAAGTAATGCTAGCTTCTCACATAACTCTTTTGTACAAGATATATGTATAATTGTTTGGAACACAAGAGACTTGAATTTAGGAGGGAAAGGAAGGCTATTCTACAGATCACTTTCTCTCTTAAGAAGTTATGAATTATTATCAATGTTATAGCCAAAAATGTTGGCATAAACAGAAATTGTTGCCTGTAAGCAGGTATTGTAATGTTGCAGACTAGCTACAGAGCATTTTGTCAGTATAGGCACCACAAACCACTGAATGATCTCCAATCTCACTGAACCAAAGAGTACTTTACAGTATTAACAAGGGAGAAAAGGGGGAAAAGAAACAATGTCTCATGTAGCAATTCTAGCTGAACATAGAAGTGGTTTGCATTTTTTTCTGTTTGATTTATTCATTTGTTTGTACAACATTTTAAAATCCAGCAACTTTAATATCCTTCTGACATACTAACTATACTTTGGAAATATCACAAAGTATGAGGAAATATATGTATTGCTATTGTCCCTTCAGCCAGACTTTATACTTTGTTTGAGGAACATTTTATTCTGCTGATAAAACAGCCTGCTTAACTACTGGTTTGTTATTATTATTATTATTATTTTATTTTCTCTTTAAGATATTAACTGAAAATATTCTCTTTAATTGTTCAATCCCTTTCATTCTTCCTAATATGGAATATATTGGACTAGATGATCTCTACAGGTCCATTCCAACTTCAACCATTCTGTGATTCTGTGTTTCTAGAATATAAATCATTCACTGTGCAGCTCCCCTTCCACTTTTTCTGCTTTTTGCAATATTTTTCTAACAGATCTCAAATTTTCATAGTTTGCAAAGTACAAGTCTGGGGTTACTTCAAAGAACAGAACTGACAATGTGCTCTAAGATTTGGTTATTCATATTAGCCATCCAATGAAACCAGAGGGATATAACTCTTTGCTGTAAACTTCTCTACTTAGATTAAAAGAGATTTCACACATAGAAAGACTTCTTTGGGCTACTTCTGTTCTGTGTCTTTACATACTAGTTTGAAAGATAGGAGCTGTTTTTCCCTTAATCACTTCTTTGGTTATTAATTTTGTGGTTTTGGGGTTTGTTTTTTGAAAATCTGTGCTATACTTTCATTGTGCATTTTTATACTCCTCCCAGATATAAGGCAAGAAGAGTTTGTCTTCACAGAATCACAGAATGGTTAATGTTGGAAGGGACCTCTAGAGATCATCCAGTCCAACCCTCCTGCTCCAGCAGGGACAACTAGGGCACGTGGCACAGGGTGGCATCCAGGAAGGTTTTCAAGATCTCCAGAGAAGGAGACTCCACAACCTCTCTGTGCAGCCTGTGTCAATGCTCTGTCACCTTCTCAGTAAAGAAGTTCTTCCTCATATGGAGATTAAACTTCCTATGTTTCAACTTACACCCGTTACTCCTCGCCCTGTCACCAGCCACTACAGAGAAGAACCTGGCCCCATCCTCCCTACAGTCTCCCCTCAGGTTTCATGTTAATCAAATCTCCTCTCAGTCTTCTCTCCAGACTAAACCAACCCAGCTCGCTTAGTCTTTCCTCATATGACAAATTCTCCAGTCCCTTAATCATCTTTGTGGCTCTATGCTGGACCATAGAAACTCGATGTCCTTCTCGTACTGGGGAGCCCCAAACTCCAGGATCCACTCCCTCGATCTACTGGCCATGCTTCTCCTGATGCAGGTCAGGATCCCATTGGCCCTCTTGGCCACGAGGGCACATTGCTGACTCATCATAGAATCATAGAATCATAGAATGCTTAGGGTTGGAAGGGACCTCTAGAGATCATCTAGTCCAACCCCCCTGCATACGCAGGGACTCATGGTTAACTTGTTGTCCACCAGGACTCCCAAATCGCTCTCTGCAGAGCTGCTCTCCAGTAGGTCAACCCCTAAACTGGACTGGTGCCTGGGGTTATTCCTCCCCAGGTGCAGGACCCTGCACTTGTTCTTGTTGCACCTCATAAGGTTCCTCTCTGCCCGACTCTCCATCCTGTCTAGGTCTCTCTGAATGGCAGCACAGTCCTCAGCAGTGTTGGCCACTTCTCCCAATTTAGTATCATCTGCAAACTTGCTGAGGGTGCACCCTGTGCCCCTGTCCAGGTCACTGATGAACAAGTTGATGAACAGCACCAGACCCAGTACTGAACCTTGCAGGACACCACTGGCCACAGGCCTCCAACCAGACTTGGCCCCATTTATCACCACCCTCTGGGCTCTGTCTTCCTCAATCCACTTTACTGTCCGCTCGTCCAGTCCACACTTCCTGAGCTTCCCTAGGAGCATGTTATGGGAGACAGTGTCAAAAGCTTTGCTGAAATCAAAGTAGACAACATCCACGGCTCTCCCATTGTCCATCTAGTTGGTCACCTCATCGTAGCAGGCTATCAGGTTCGTCAGACACAGCTTCCCCTCAGTGAATCCATGCTGACTACTCCCGATCACTTTCTTTTCCTTGACATGCCTAGAGATGGTCTCTAGGATGAGCTGCTCCAACACCTTTCCAGGGACAGAGGTGAAGCTGACCGGCCTGTAGTTTCCTGGCTCCTCCCTCTTGCCTTTTTTGAAGACTGGAGTGAACTTGGCTTTCTTCCACTCCTCCAGCACCACTCCCACCCTCCATGACCTCTCAAAGATGGTGGAGAGTCTTGATTTTTTTTCTATAAGAATCAATTTCTCATGCATTTTATCAATTCATATTCCTCAACTATAAGAAAGCATCACCACCTGCTGTTATATATAAGACTAGACGGACTTCATATATGGCTCGACAGTGGGCAGAAGTTGCATCAGGAAGATATACATAATCCTAAAATGACATATCATATAAGCTGGAAGCAACTTCTGCAGGTCATTTAATCAAATATCCTGCGCAAAGTAAATCCAGTTAAAGCAAGTTACTCAGGGTCTTGTCTATTCGAATTTTGAGTATCTCCAAAGATTGAGATTATAAAATCTCTTATGTATAAAAAAAAAAAAAAGAAAAGAAAAAAGAAAAGAGAGAGCGAGCAAGCTCCGGCATTTACAAGAAGAGCTGTAACAAGAATTTCCCTCATTACAGCTTGTTTCCATTTTATCTTATCTTTCAACTGCAGACCCCTAGCCTCCCACTAGTTAGTTGTAATCAACATAAGACCTCCTCTTATTTTTTTTTAAGGCTAAACTTTCAGGCTCTCATTTTCATGAGACACTATTCATAAATGAAATTAGAATGTCCATTTTGGGAGGGAGTCAGCATGATAGGTGGGAGAAGGATTATTTTCTGAAAGTCAAATTTCCTTCATTTAAGGTAGTCTTCAAAAGAAGTGATGATATGGACCATTTGGGTTATAGAATTGCAATCAATACTCAGCTATGTAGGAACGTGACAAAGGACATTGTATAACTAGTTTGGAGTCCTAAATAACAGATTTGAATAAGCTGCTGCATATAAAGATATTTTAAGTGTTATTTTCCTGACAGGTAAAACAGCAAAAGAAAGAATGAAGGGAGGTTGTGAATAATACCAAGTAGGCAACTGGGAAAAAATGATTCAGTAGTTCTGAATGAGCCAATGAAATAATTATGAAGCAGACTGAAACCAAATAAAAAGAAGCCTATCATTAGTGTGTGCAATGCATTGCCACAAGATGCTGTGGTAGTCAAAGCCCAAAAAGGATTAAACAAATTTGTTGAGGACAGAGCCATTAGCAGCTATTAAATCCATCAACTTGGGAAATTTGTCAGAACAACAGAAGTTCAAAGGGTAATAACTGTAAAGGAATTATTCTGTACCTGCCCCATCTTTTATATTCTTTCCATTTACACTCTTTCTACTAGTTACTTTCAGAGACCAGTTATCAGGATAAAGAGGCCCTGATCTTATCCAGGATGATAATTCTTCCAAGGATGTTGCTGAAAAAGTGCTGCTTACTGGGACAATGTGCCCTAATTTTCAGCCTGTGACCATGCCACACCTTGTTCTGCAGAGCATTCTGGATGCCAAGGAATGACTGCAGGCAGCGTTGTGTATTGATAGGACATGCTGCAGAGCAAGATGATCTTAACAACAGCCACTTACGGAGTTGGGCTTGTTCTCTCCTTGTGATGTTAGAGTCAAACCAAGGGAATACTTCTTTAATTGCCCTTAGTTGATGGTGAAGCACTTTCAGCTATGTTTTTTTGTTATTTCATCTGTATATCCAGGCATATACAAGACACACAGAGTCTTGGCTACTTTTACTTATTTACTCACACATGCAACTGAATCAGAGTGTATTTGGTGTCCTCATTCTAAGCCTCATACCTCTATAAAACCCTCACAGTTAGTGTGTCTAAAAAAAAAAACAAGCAGAAAACTCTGGAGGTCCACAGTTAGACTCCTGATAGATAGCACATCCAAGTGTGGCCTCAGTTTTCTTCCTCATAGTTAACATCAAGTAGTATGTGACTTCAAATGGTATGGGTTTCCTAAAGTGTGGGTCTTTAAAAAAGAAAATTAACCTTGTCAGGCATCATTACATGACAGAGTTACCAAGGAATCCTCCAGAGTCCAACATTCATGATTTATGAATCGAGCTGAGTTCAGACACCTGGAAAATAAAAAGCATCATGGCTAGGTCTTGTATAGTTTGCCAGTACATTAGTTATAATATTATTGTCACTGAGAACCACATCTGTAGTTATGTTGTGGAAATGATACCTAATTTGTACTTAATTCGAATTCTACATACCAACAAAACTTCATGAATTATATGAGAGATGAAGGTAAAAAAGAATCCTAGTGTAACTCCTGGTCTAGTAAATATTGCCTCTAAACATAAGAAATTTGATTCCAAAGCAAACCGGAAGCCCATCTAATCTAGGATACTGTTTTTGTTTCTGTTCACTTTACTGTCTTATATCATTGCTATCATAGCTGTATCTAAGAACCTTCCAGAAAAACTTTAAGTAAAATATGTTATCTTCATTGTCTTATTCTATAGGTGTGCAGTGTATGTAACAAGTTGTATGACAGAAACTGTCTGGAAGAGTAGTAGATCACTTAAGCTAAAATCTTGCCAGCGAGCAGTCTAATAACCAAACAGGCTGGATAATTTTGCAATAGTTCTCAAGTCCTATATCACATCCCTGAATTTACTTGTGTAGACAGAAAATAGTGTGCCTTGGAGATTACACCTGAAACCTTAAGTTTATCTGTATACAACTGAACATACTACAAAAAGCCAGACTGTAAGGCAGGTCATGTTTCTCAACAGACATGCTCTAGAATACACGAGACAGTTTCTGAAGCACTGATGAGTGTCATGCTCATTTATATAGTATTATTCTATATAATGTCGTGTTTGACCATGACCAGGACATTGTCTTCTAGAACAAGATAGAGTCCTTTAAGCAAAAAAGCTATCAAAAGTTATTGAAACAGTATTGAAAAGTATCTGAAAGAAACAGACCTTTGCATATCTGAGGAATATAGTGGCAATACTGAACCATAGACTTTCCTTACATGAGTGTCAGGCAAAGGGGACTATCCTGGGACATACCTCTCTTCAAAGCATTCTTTTCTGAGGCCAACATGTGTTCCAGCATTCAGTTATCAGAGTAGCTGCATTTCAAACAGTGACCACAATGAACTCCAGTAGAGAAAAAAATGCTTGAGTCAGCTTTCACAGGTCACTTCAGTGTTCATAGTTCTGTGAGAGATCAAAATGTATAAGAACACTGTGTGCTATGATAAAAAAAAAAAAAAAAGTTTATAAGCTTTTCTCAGATGGAAAATATTCCCTTTTTCCTTAAAATAAGAGTATTTTCAAAATTCAGGATATTATTCAAAGCCATTTTTTTCAAATTCTTTGTCCAGTTAAATTTTAAGTTAAAGATGAATTCATTAAAATAACATTATACCATCTCCTTTGGAGAAATATCTCATAGAAAAATGATTATGATGCAGATAGATAAACCTCACTGTTGTTTTGAATTATATTTATTTTCAATTTACTTTCCTCAATTTGGTACCCATCTTCACTTTCCTTATAGGTTACCGACCTCTATATGTTTTCAGTATTTCCTTGGGAGCTCAACCTATAACCCTTCTGGCAAAGAAAACTTTTCCTTGATGTCTCTGGATGAGAAAGGTTTGTATGAATCTCACTTTTCTGCTACACAGACATTTCAGAAATTGCACAATGAATGTGAGGTTAGAAATTTACTTATTTACAGACTGCCCCTTACTGTCTATTCAATACACAGGTCCCAAACTTCCAACAACCACCACGGCATTACTGAGTGTCTGGATCTCATAAGGACACACATGAAAGTAAGTGATCATTACTGCTTTAAAAGGTTGACCATAATACATTGGAAAGGTTATTCATATTTTCACAAAAGTGGCACATTTACTGATTACCTATCATTTGCATCAAAATCCCAGATAGATTTTACATATCTGTTCACCTTTGACTTCTAGTTTAAAAATTTGCGCAAGGTATTTAAAATCTTCAAATAATAGCTGGGAGAAAAAAATGCCCTACAAACTATGACTGAAAAAAATAGCAAAATGAGATTAATATGAACACATCTGATCTTCTGAAATAAGTATTGTCTTTTTCTTACATCTGTGTAAATCAGAAGGATCTGTGGCTACCGCTTTTGTGTTAAGCCACACTCCAGCAAATTTCTTGTTCAGAGGACTCACAGCACATTGTAGAATGTGTGCTACTGGCCTCCTTCTGCACTCAGTCTGCAGATGCTCTGAGCCTTTTCCAGCCCTAACAAAAGCACTCTGGAACTTCAGCTCAAGCTATAACAGTTTACACTTGCGGTTTGGCTATATCTAGTTCAAGGCATAATGTCAGCCAAGATGGTTGCTATTATATAAATTGGGACTGAAACTAAGGCCTTTAGAATCAAAAGCATAGATTTTACAGTTCTGAATAAATCAGGCTTTTGAGGAGAACCTTCAATGTACATAATTATATAGTGACCGGCATAATCATTTGGCACCATGCTAGAGAGGATTTCCGGTTGCAAGTTTGCCCATTTGTACCAAGATGATGGCAGTAGAGTGGGGGAGACAGGAGTTAAACTTAAAAACAAACAAACAAACAAACAAAAAGTCTCTACTTTTTTCCTTTGTTTCATTAAAGCTTTTCAGATTTGCTTTGGATATTTCTCCCCCTTCCTTTTTCTTTAAATTATCAAGTAAGTCTTCAATCTTTTCAGGAAACTGTTCTTTCCACTCAAAAAGTAAAATTCACCCTCACTCCATCCACCCCACTTTCCATTCCAAATTCCATTGTCCAGCGCTTACTAATTTTATCTGAAAAGTACAATTCATAGGTACATATGTAGCACTAAAAGACTGAAGTCTTGCAATGTGACAGGTTTCTTACACAAAAAAGGTAAGTTACTAATGGTACAAGAATCTGGATAAGATTAAGTCTTAGCAAGCCTGTATAGGCCAATATGAAATTGAATCTAGATCTGTAACCAACGAACAATTAATTGATCGATTTTAATTTGTTGGCCCATACGTGCTCTCAGAGTTTTTTATGTCTCGTTAGACAAGGGAGATCTTGTGCCACTCAACAGTGGCACCATTGACAGGACGTGGGGACTTTGACTTACTAGGAGTCTGTCCTCCGTGATATGGAAATATTTTGGAAGACATGCTCTAGGTGACCCTGCATGAGCAGAGGAGTTGGACTAGAAGACCTCTAGAGGTCCCTTCCAACCTTAAGCACTCTATGATTCGATGATTCTGTGATTTGGAGATTTGGAGCACTTTCTGCATGTATATTAGGACAGAAAGAGCCAGAATTAATGAGTCCTTTATAGTTCCCTTTATAGTTTCCTTTCTGTCATAAAATAAATCCAAGTTTGTATGAATGATTGGGTTCAGTCTGTATCATAGAGTTAATTCTAAATAAATCATTTCGAGTACCATTAAAATCTAGTTATGTTACCATGTGTTCTGTCTTTCCTATGCTATAGGCTGTTTAGATCTAACTCAAAACTCTGCATATATGTAGACAAATTCAGAATGACTAATTAGCTCACTAATCAAATTTGATTATTTCCTGAAAAAAGTCCAAGAAGATTTTCCTGTACCTATATTAATAAACCAACAACAAATAAAAACTGTTGAGCTTTTCCTTTCCCTCCTTGAAGAGGGAGTCCTTAACTTTTGCACTTCCTAGACTGAAATGTTCCACCTGATCTCAGCAGGAAGTCCTGTTTTTTTTTTTTTTTTTTTTTTTTTTTTTTTTTTTGATAGTGGTAACCTATTTGTTGGCATTTTAATTCCCAAAAATAGATGACTTAGAATGATAGATGACTGATCAACCTATTTCCTGTCCCCTTCAAAAAAGAAAGGGAATAGATTATATGGGTGACAGCCAATCTGCTTTCCCCACCCTCAGACACTTCTGTAAATTCTAAAATGTCTCTCATGATCTTTCCTTGTACCTGAACCACATCAAGGATTCTTGGCTTTTGATTGCAAGGTGGAAGAAGAACTTCCTGAAGAGTTGTAGATATATATAGTACCTGCAGCTAAATGCTAGTTCCTTATAGTTACTTTTTGATTACTATGAAACATGAAAAGTTACAAACTGAGAGAAATATTTACTCTGTTTTAATCGTGAGTGTGCGTCAATGACTGAGATCCTTAAGTCAATATCACTGGAAGGGGCAAGCACACTCTTCTGGGCCACATGTAGTTCAGATTACTGAAAGCTGGGATGAAGGAGCCCTTATTGGTTACCTTTCCAGCATGAAAAATCAAAAGTTATTTGTCCATATTAGTGGGTTTAGTCTCTGTCTCATTATCTGCTGCCACAAAGATGTGACCCATGCTTATGCCTCTGTTTTTTTAATAAACACATTTGCTGGGTCCAATAGTTCAGCAATTTGTACAGTAAATTAGATGTAATTTGCCCTGAATGCCACTGATTTCTCAGATAGTTCAAAACAATGCCAGACAGCTCAGCATCTAACTGCAGCATCTCTGCAATGAATCAGGCTAGAGACCAGGTTTCCCTGTGGAAGCCTCTGCTGCCCGCTAACTCCAGAGCCAGTCTCTCCATCGCCAACTTCCACAGCCTCCTAAGTGTCCTCAGCCTTCCTCTACATTCCTTATCCTCTTTGTCAATCAGTTTTGCGCCCCTGCTCTTCCTTTGCATCATTTTGTATAAAGCTTCTGATCCAAAGACCTATTTTTTCCCAAGGACTTATTTTTCCCACCGAAGTCAAGCAGATCTGTGGAGACTCTCCAGCAACACAGCCTTTTTTTGATGCCTATACCTGCTCTCTCAAACCTATACTCACCCTCTCCCTGCCTCTACCCTAGCATTTCTAGACAGCAGATTTAGGATGCCCGTGACTTTTATTGATCAGTCCTGACAGTCTAATAAAATAGTAGAAGTCCTGATTTTTCTTTGCTGTCTGTCATTTGGCAGTTTCCTCCTCCCTATGCTGTCCAGCAAGGAACCTAGATGACTTCTGCCTGTTCTGGTTAGCTTGAATAGGCAAATGGAGCCACTGGGGCTCTTAAATCACTTCCTTATAGATTGCACCAAGCCCCATCACCAAATAAAGTAAAATGCCTCCCTCCTTTGCCTCCCTCCTCAACTCCTGCCTTTTTTCCCCTTTTTCCTTTGTTTCACCTTCTTTTCTACTTCTCCTTTATGCTTCTGACTTCCACGTTTGAATTCCGACCTCGTTAGCAGCACATATATCTACCTACCCACTGTAAGCCTCTGCATTGCTTTGCAAAATCAAACTTATTTTCTTCAGACATTGTAGTAGCAATCTTCTAGTAGTAGTAGTTTAAAATGACATTATGTCAAGTATATAAAAACATTAAACTAAGAAATAATAATAACATCTCACAGGACAGTCATCTTTTCATTTGAAATATCAACAAGTTTCCTTAAAGTGGCACTTCAAGGGATAGGAATCTCACAGTATTTCTGTGGATCTGAGTAGATATTGCAAGAAATAGAAAAGACATCCCACTTTTTTTTTTTTCTATGTTATGCTTTTCCTATAATTACCAATAGCCCACTATTAGGTTTCAGGGACAAAAATAACTCCAAGACCATCTAGATATCTGATCAGAACTAGTCTTTTCCCCCCCAGCAGCAGTTTGGAAAGATGATTCTCAAGGCACCTGAAGTCTATAATTGTCAGATCACTCATTCCCATGGGGAAGTCCAGGCAGGTGGTGCCTACCCCATGATTATTTCTGTTGCTATTTTTCCTGGTTCCCACATCATCCAAAAATGTCAGATCTGGCACAACGGCACATCTGTATTTCTGGGACAAAAGGAGAAGGGTATTGGAAGGGGTTAACTCTATCTATGCTGGTGAAAGCAATGTTAACTTCTGTGTTTAATCTCTTATTTCCGAACTGCTGCTGTGTGGTTTTTGCAATGTGTAGAGGCCCCAGGTGGGAGACAGGTCCCCATGTGTGAGGTGCTGTACAAACACATTAAATTCCCTGACTTGAAGATCTTACAGTGTAAGTAGAGAAGACCAGGGAAAGGCTGGAGGGTACGGGCAGAATGAGCACAATCTTTGTTTTACAGCAAACAGCTAAATTAAATGGTGTCCCCAGTGGGCTGAAAGAAATCTGAGGTAGAAATGGACATTGAACATCGATTACCTGAACCTCAGTGTTTTGCTCATAAAGCAGTTTCCTCTTCAGGCAAAATCTGGCCTCAGGTTTGATCTTTCAATAACATTTTTTACTTTCTTATCATTTTTTAGAAGCAATGGGCTTTCACACTGATGCATTGTAAGGTAGGCCAGGCACAAAGGAAGAGCAATTCTCTGCCCATTCATATGCAGCCATCTCTTGCACAGAGCACAGCAGGTATGTAACAGCTACCTACCCACACTACTGAGAATAAAGAAGACAATGTTTAGCTGATACCTGGGCAGAATGACTAGCAGGTGGGGTCTAACCTTCATTCTCCTATAGAAGTATTATAAGATTTTTAATGATCACAGAGTAGTCAAGGCACATATACAGATTCCCTCTCTCTTTTTCTCTGTGTGCATCTGTGTGTGGGTATAAGACCATGTCTGTCTCTGGCAGCTGGGCCATGCCTAGGAGAGTAGAATAAGTGATCTACTAATAGAGGATAGTAGAAAGCTCCTTTAGATCAAAAGATAGCAGTCTGTGCCTTTTCTTTTTCTTCTTTTTTTTTAAAGCTGAAAAAAAGGGGTTCTATTCTCAGCTTTACTGTTGAAGATGGATGATTTGTCTCATAATTGTGTTCACTGACTGCAGCAGATGGATTCATTACTAGGGCCGGTCAGAAATCTTTCAACACAATGTGTTTTTGTGTGTGTGTGTGAAAATGATGAATCATCAAAACTGAAACTTTTCATGGAGATACGCCAGTGCAGATGAAACTTTTGTTACAGAAGTTTTCTCTGCTCCCCACTGGGGTTTGTGATTAAAAGCAGAGAAAGCAAAAGCTTCTCATCTTGGGGTAACCCAGAAGATGGCGTATATGGGCAGTGAGGGTTAGAGTTTCCTTTGTGCTTGTTCTGAACTGTGTCCTTTCTGAACTAAGTGGAATAGAATATAGAATTATTCTGCATGCTTCTTGATATATCTGTATACACAGAAATGTAAACAGAGGAGAACTTTAACAAGGCAGGTTGGACAGATTGAGAGAAAGATAATGGTATGCTGAACACTGTTAAATGAATGCAGATCGTGTCCCCTGTTAAAGTCACCATATGCCTTTTTGAAGTCAGAAAAGGATTTGTGATCTCCACAGGGAACAGCTTGCTCATTACAGACCCTTCCACCCAAATCCACCAGATCCCATTCCTTTTGTCTCAATAGAAATTACTAAAATATTCCAGAGGGACTAATGCTCAAGGAAAAGTCTTGAAGGCAAAGTCAGTTAGCTCATGACCACAACTGAAGAGCAGCATTTTACGAGGAAAGGAGGTCATGAGCCTGGTTATCTTCTCATGTTTATACTCTGTAAAGCCTTTTCCCCTCTGAGTGTTTGTTTAACTTGTGTATAAACTATTGCTGATTGTACTGTTGCCTTTGGGAGCCAATCTTATGCATGACTTACCCTGTGCATAAAGAAGTTTGTCTTGGACCTCCTTAGCAAATGTTCAGTCTAGGGTCTAATCAGCATAGATAGAGACACTTCCAACAGGAGCTACAACCAGCAAGAGGCCTATTTAAAACAGGCAGGACACCAAACACCTTTTTTAAATAGGACAAGGCAGCTTGTTAATGGGCCTGGAATTTGGCCCTGGGGTTTCACTGTATGACAGTCATGCAAATGACAGTCCCACCGTAGCCATGGGAGGAGGAAATCAATAAGACTGCCTGATCAAAGAGAACAATAATGGGGAACAAATGAAGGGTCATAGAGCATTAAGACCCTAGACTGGGATTTTCTTAGAGTACAGCAGGAAGGAAGAGGTGGAAAAGGTGTCAAAGCTTCTATCCTAAAAATAGCATGGGAGTCACCAAAAAGCACATTGTAGCAATGGAATAAGAGCAAGAAGATATACATGAGCTGGGCCAGAAAGATGAGCTTGAAAAAGTGAGTAAGGTAAAAAATAAGTGTGCTCCCAAAGTAATACTAAGGCCATCTCTGACTGCCAGCAGCTCTATTAACTACTTTGTGCTTTGGTTTTCAGACCAGTGCTAAAGTGCTAACGCAATTGAGGCTGTTCCATTTCTAGCTTCTTTCACTGCTTCTATAGTAATTTGTTTTTGTGATTTATAAATATTTCTTTTCCCTTAAGGAAAACTCTGGAATATATAGTCATGAAAACTTGCAGATTATCTAGCCACCCCCTCACAGGACAATCTGTAACACACAGATTATAGTAGGCTTCCTCTCTAAGATGATTAGCACCTTGGAATCCACAAAGGTCCCTGTGTCTGTAATGTGGTCCAAAGTGAAATAGTACTAGTTAATTTTAATTGTGAATAAGGTTTGGCACTCAACAAGTTAAATTTGCTACTTACCACTGTTTTTTGAATCACTCAAGAAAAGTGGTTATTTACTGCATAGGTTTCTGCCTTTTTTTAAATCCAAGGACCATTCAACAGTTCAAGACCATAAAGGATGCATGTTAGAATTTAGTATAAAGCTGCCAAAAAAGGTTTTCATCCTGTAAATAACTAAAAGCTAGGTTAAACTTTGAACATTGGATTAATGTTCATTCATGTGGATTTTTTTGTTTACTTGCCTACATACACGTGCATATTTATATAACATATAGATAAAAAATATTACATTAAATACTAATCTACTGTAGTTCATTATCTCTTTCCATAAAGCCAGTGCAGGAGTCCCTCTTCTCACCCTCCTCCAAGGTACTTTTATATATATAAATATATGCATGCTTGTGTCCAAATTTAAATATCTTAAGATATTTGTCTTTTATCCATGATATCTTTGTGTTATCCTCTTTATAGTTAAGGGTGCCTGATCCTCTTCCATCATTTTATATATTTATTTAAGCAGGAATATATTAGTATATTTTAACAGGACAAACCTTTGCAATATTTGATCATTCCATATTTGCATATTTAATAGCCACCATTAGACGGGCTCTGAAATAATTAGCCAAGCATCTGTAATACAAAACTACTGTTTCCTGTTTTCAGAACTAAGAAACTAGTGGCTAAAGTACTACTAGAACAATTAAGTAGTAAGAAAAATACTATTTTAAGATTGGCATTAGAGTAGCTGCCATAAATCACTATAATAATGACTTGCAGCTCAAAATACTTAATTAGATAGGACAAACAACCTATGCACTATTTTTTTTTACTACAAAATAGAGGTGCTGTGGAAGAAGGCAAAGACGGTAAGGTATATAGAATATCTTTGAAATTAATCCAGATTTTTTATATAAGTTTATTAAGGTAGGTGACAAAAATAGTTCCAAGGAAAAATGAAAAAAATGAAAGTTTTGCTAGAATTCTAGCTATCAAATTTTCACTCTGTTTACATAACACATACATATTTGGATTAAATGTGTGGAAAATTATGAGCTGCAGTTCTAGCTTAATGTTTAAAAACCCTGAGGTGCCTTATTAGTTTTGATTTTAGTATAGGCATTGGCACCTAAATCACTTCAAAGTCATAGATCTCAGGGATGTGATTCCGTTGCCCAAACATTGCTCTCTAATTTAAAATGCTGTAGCTTATCATACCTTCCTCTAGCTACTGTTGAAGAAAGGATTAAAGAAAATTAGACATCCATGTTTAGGCAACAGAATTGTGCCCCAAGTCATTTCATTTCCTTTTGAGCACTTAATTCATTTCCAAATGAATTTATTCCAGCATGTATTTCCAAATTTTCTTCATCCTGAATGACTGAATTAGTTGAAAAGGGCAGGTATCTGTCCTTTCACTACCACCTTGACAGTGATCACTATCATTTTTTCTCTTCTAAAAGTAGAATATGATGCAATGAATTAATTGGCCAACACAGTCTTCCAAAAATGTGCCCATTCTGAGACATTGCCTAAGTGAGCGTCTATCATTAGAACTGAGAAATTTCTCTGTAATGAATTGAATGACTAACAGAGGCAAATAGCCAGATGGAAAGTAAAAACTATTTTGATGGGAGTTTTCAATCAATTTTCTTTCACTGACATGTCAGAACTCTCAACCAGTGAAAAACAGCAGAAATAAAATCAACACTTTCTATCGAGCATTATTAGATGGTCTAGGTTCCCAGCCAGTTTATAAAATCTTAATGGTTGAAGAGGTTTCTTTCAGGTCTGAACTTGTTTCTAAGGGTAATTTCCACAAGGGAAATGTAGTAAGTTAACAAATATGAATAAAAAACTGCCTTTTTAAAAATGTTTCAGAGAAAAAAGATTTTTCATTTTTCAATACAGCCCCCCCCAAAAAAGCCTCTTGCTATTTTAATCTATATACTGCTTATTTTTATCTCTATGTTCTCCAAAGTTCATTTTCACCAGCCAGCCAAATCACAACTTAGGCTTATAACATCGAACTTCATATCTATTTTTGTTTTACTTTTTAGAAAATACACTAAAAGTCACAAATATGCAACAGTAAGTTAAACAAGTGTATATTTTTAATATGTGGAACTTTTTATTTCTAACTCATACTAACTATAGATTTATCAAAGATTAGATTTTTTAAATTATTTTTATTTTATTTTGTAAAGTGAGTGCAATGGTGAGTGAAATGGTGAAACTTTGTTTCTGAAAAGGCATAATACCTTGCTTAACTTCTTCTCATTACTACTCTGAATTTACTTAGCACTGTAATGAAGCTAAGGATATGCTTAAAGCTATGGGACTAAATAATGGTATTTTTGAAAAAATAATTGAACTACTTAATTACTTAATGCAAAGAACATGTTCAAGTATTTGAAAAATGTGGCTCTATTATCTATCTAAGCACCAGCAAGAGATGTAATATCTTCAAATACCTTTTACTCTTGAAATAGTGTCATCATATTTACTACACGTGTGTATTAACTTGCCATTACAAAGTTCCTGAGGATGCATTTTGCACCTAAATTTTCTTTGTTTTGTTTTCTTTTTTTCCTTCATGTCTTTTTAAATTACAGAATTCTTCAAAAGAAGCAAGCGTGAAAAAAACCTCTAAAGAAATTCAGGTTTCCGGGTACATGATAATATAGCTAATCCCCTGATCTTCAAATACATGCCTTGAAGGAGTGAACACAGCTCTGTGTTATGGTAAAAAGGAGAGAGCAATCTTCTGTTTATTTGTTTGTTTGTAATTAAGAAAGAGTGTTGTGGGATTTTTTGTTTGTTTGTTTTGTATTGTTTTGTTTTCCTCTGAGCAAGCTGTAATAGAGTCTGCATCTTCTGACAATGTTATTGGAGGGATAATTTATACTTCAGTTGTGATTTATACCTCTATCTTCTGTGCCAGAGCTGGACCCTGGCGTATATCTTCTTTTTTACAGTTAAGACTTGCTTTGTGTTCTCTGCCTTAGTCTAGTCATTGCCTCTTCACACATTGTCCCCTCATTATACATCTCAGTCCTGGCCTTCAGCATGTAGTTTTTCCAAATCTCTTTTCAGGTACCCTAGCAGCAACCTGAAGCAAATTTCTCCTGTCTGTGCCAGCCATGGTGGCACAGAAATGAGCATAAATGGGGATGTACTAAAGTCATTTTTGAAGTGTGACTAGTGCCAGAATTTGTGCTTGGGTTTGGAGATGAAAGGCTGGTGAACTAGCGCATTGTACTTGCCCATTACACCGCCTGCTAGGAGACAATAACTTTCCCCAAACTTGTCTGATGCAGCCAAAAAAACAATGACACAGAAGCAGTCATGTTTGTTTCTTATCAGCAGAGATCCTATTGCTGCAAGCTCCACAGTGTTTTGGACTCCAGTTCTACTCATCAAACCATTCCTCCTGCTCCACTCGCCAAGCAGCTTACAGAAGGCAATTAACTATTGCATAGGCATTTGACTGTAAACAATTATGGAACTCAATGTCCTGTAGCTTGGAGGGGGGAAAAAGCCTTCCTACGCTGGCTGAGCTGATAATCAATGACTTTGACAGTAGAAAACTCTGGCTCCAAAAGACGAATGAAGCTGTTTGAACAATTGCCCCATCACCATATTCCACCACAAATTGGTCTTCAATTGGGAGATTATTCCTTTTACAGGGTCTGACAGTTGATGAAATCCAAATGCCAGAAAAGAACTGGCACAGACTTTTCACTGTTCAGCTTGACCACTGCTGCCTGGAACAGACTAAGCGAATGCAGAAAAGCACGTCATGCTGTGTGCTCTTTTGAAGCTGACAATGTGAGCTGAACCGCGGTGGGAGGCAAGAGAATGAACGATGTGGTATCATTCAAATAGCCCGTGTGGCTGAACTGTACTATGCGCACAGTGTACGAGAGGCAGGATCCAGGCAGTTAAGCTTTGGGCAATGTGGAAACTTCATATTAAGGAGTCTCACAAAGCAGACCAGCAATCAGTGTGGTTTTGATAATGGCACAAAGTTCATGCTGCGAACTTTATGGGAAAAGCATCATTTGATGTAAGATATGCAGACAAGACTAAAATCGCTCCATTAAATGTCATGATGCCTTTGGAGCTTGTGTCAGAGGTTTCTTTGCTGTGACAAAAAGTGGTATCCTGGGCCAGACCAGCTGCATTATCTAATCTCTTTCAAAAGCCTAGTATGGTTTATAGTCGCTAGATCAGAATTTATATAGGGATTGCTTACTAAATTTCCATATATTAATGTAAGCACTTGGCCACGAAAAAAAAAAAATACATCTTTAACTAACTGACTGATTCCTTGTTCAAGTATATTCTCAGTGTGGGGAAGGTCTGGCACCTCCTTAGTGGTGCAAAATGTGTGGCTATTGGGGGAAAAATTATAAAGCTTTGGAGAATTGGGAGATGGTGTTATCTCTTCTTTCATATGAGCAAAGGAAGTCAAAGAAAGCATCTCAGACCAGGATAACACGGGTTCAGATTTACCCTTATTCACCTAATTTTTTTGGTTAAAATGTTAATCTATATTTCATGGTCAAAAGAAGTAAATCAAAAGGTAGTCGATCTTATCCTAAGATAGGCATGTATTTAAGATAGAACAAAATGTATTTTTGTTGGTTATTTTCATCAGCCATAGAAGGAAGCATGCCTTCCCCCTCCCTTCCTACTCTTCACCCCAAAGAAACAAATAAACAACAAAAAAAAAGCAAGTCTAGATGTCTAAATATAAGTGCAGAAAATATCCTCTGTGCTGATTAATAGGAAGTCTGCAGAGATCTGTGGACAAGTTCCAGCCACGCTTCCAGCACTGTGGTAGCAGCAGAGGGATAACCAACACCGAGCGTCTGCCTGAACGAGCTGCCTGCCCATCGCAACGACAAGCTCCTACAGCAACTTCTGCCCACTGGAATGCAGAGGAACAGGCTCCCACATCAGCAACACCACCAGTCCCCCTGTGTAGTGCCAGCACCAGATCACTGCAGGCAAAGAGAATGTGTCACAGGTGGGTCTGTGAGAAGCTGTTCAGGCAGTAGAAAAGAGGCTGAGATCAGGGGAAAGACCCATTTTGAGGCAGAAACTCTGCACAGAAGAGAGGTCAGCCCTGCCAGCACTGGGAATAAGACACTGGCACTGTCCCCTAGAGCACCATTGCCCCATGGAGACACCCAGTAGCTGTGAGACCACCCCCCCTACCAGAGCTCATCCTGCAGCTGGGAGAGCTGCGGGCAGGGGAAGAGGCTGATGTGGAGCTGCGAGGAAGAAATGAGCCCTGCACTTCACGGGTGCTGGTCCCAGGCTGGAAACTCTCTCTGTTGCTACAGCCCACAGAGCACCCAGAGAAGAAATTTTTCTGGATCACTGAGGGCCACTTTGTCTGGAATTGCTATGAAGAGGAAGGATCCCGGTTTGAGGAATGAGAGTGAGAGTCAACATCCCATGCAACCTGTGTCTGGCCATGGAATCCAGGGCAGTCAGTGTATGGATGCAAGTGGTGGCTCGATACACAAGTACCTGCACATCCCTGGAAGGGGTCTGGGGAGGAAACTCCTGCTGGGACCTTTTGCCGGCCCTGGAAGGGAGCTCAGTGCCACTGACATTTGCTGTTCCCACTCCAGCATGCATGCTTTGCCATTGGGGAGATGTCAACCCTGAAATCCATGGGCTGAAAAGCCACAATGAGGGCACCCGCTCCAACAAGAACTGCTTGGTGAGTTCCCTCAGTGCAGGAATGTACCATACACCAGGAACTGCCTGTGCCTCACTCATCTCTGGTGCTTGGTGATGTCTCTTTTTCAGTATTTTGCCACAGGTCTTCTTCAGAAACACCCCGGTGAGAAGAGAGTCAACAAGTATCTGCCATGGGACATCAGTCAGGTAGTGAAAAAAGCAACACAGAAGGTGAGGACTTAGCAGAACTGTATTGAGCTTGGGTAGGCTGAGGCTGGGATATCAGAAGGCTCTTGTAGGCATTCAAGGCAGCTCCAAGCAATGCCCCTACAAGTGCATGGAGGTCTTGAGAGCCTCCAGCAGATGCAGCATCAGGTGGCTCTATAGGAGGTTCCCCAGCAGCTCCCAGCACCTTGTCCCCTTGTTGCACATATAGGGCAGGCCTTGGGCACCCCAAGCAAGTGTGTGATGGGGGGGCCACTGTGCTCTCCTCAGGTCTGCTATGTCTGTGGCGAGAGCAGGGTCACCATTGCCCACCAGCACTGGACAACTCCATGGAAGGGCCTTCCCAGCGCCTCAAGTCTCACTGATGGAGCCTTTGGCGCTTGTAGGGTTGCTAGAGCAGAACTGGAGGGCCTGTCCTCTGCAACACCCGGGGAGGGAATCCAATCTCCTTGCCCCTGCCTGAGGCTGAGGGTGGATTTATGGCTTAGGGTAGGGAAAGGACAGTCTTAGCCAGGCCTCAGGATGGGTGCAACTGTTCATATCACAGAACAGAAAAACACTGACCTCAATAAGCCCTGGCCCTAAGATCAGAAAATTAAGGTAAAATTTCCTGGATGAAAAATTCTCCAGGAGCTGTGATTTTATAACAGATTTGAAGGAGAAAATGGGAATCGGTGGCAGCTAATCAACTGAATATGGGATCCCAACAAGATGTTATGTTGTAGAGGGCCAATGTGATCCCAAAATACATAAATGGAAGTATATCACACATGACTAAAAAATTTGTTAATTTGTACTTGAGATTGGCATGACTATTACTGGAAAACTCTCTGGTCCTAGTACTCACAGCTGAATAAAGATATTGAGAAAGACTGGAAAGGATTCAGAAAAGTTGCATAGGAATTATTGCAAGTTTGAAAACAGTGGGCAATGAAGGATTCCATGCTCTATTTAAATTTTCTAAAAGAAGATAAAGGGGTAACTAGACATGGTTTATAAATATCCACTGAGGGAATAAAAATGTGATAACAGAAATTTCTTCAGACTTGCAAGGAAAAACCTGACAAAGAATTGCAATCAGGCAAAGTAGTTCAATGAATAAGACACACTTATTTAGCAATAATGGTAGCAAATGTTAGAATGACTCATCAAGAACTGTAGTAGGTTTCCACCACCTGGAACTTTCAGAGTTTTGTTTGTAAGTTTTTATACGGTCTGAAGAGTACATTAAGCATAGATCATAGGATTAAAACTAGATTTTTTTTCACTGAAGTCATGTGCCTTTACCTGACATACAGCTGTGTTCAAATATGCCTCACTTACTTCAATGAATTGGAAATTTGGCATTTTGTCTAAGCTGGTAATCTAAAAGAGGCTCCTTGCATGCTTAGCAGACAAAGACTAACACCTTCACAGGTTTAGTCCACCTTCCTTAGATGTGGGATGAGTCATCCTCTGAAGGTACTTATTTCAGTAACGGTGATTCTACAGAGAGGTGAAGGGTAAGATTTGTCTAAACTAACTAAATGTAGGCTTCCCTTTAGCCCACGTCATAGTCAAAACTGGAAACTGAAGTTTATACAACACAACTCAGTTCATTCTAAAATGAACTTTTAGGTAGGGTAAAGGAATCATTCCTTGAAAAGGCCTGTTTATTTTACTAATTAGAAAGTGTTATTAGCTCAGGTATAGATGTCATAGCCATCTGAAGCTGGAAGAGATGAGCCCCATCCTGAATGAACACAGTGATTTCTATTGGCCTTAAGGGTTAAAATTTTATGAATAACTAAGCATTCAGATAACACAATGATGTGGAAGGAAAAAATGGTCATTCTCTGTCTATTAAATTTTGCTGAGTAATTCACATTTTCCTACAGCAGTTATACTGTGTCATTGAGTGAAACCTTATTTTAAAGGACCAGGTCATGACTTTGGGTTATTTTATTTTATGGCAGGTAATCTCAGTTCTACCTGGAATGCTTTATATGTCTGAGGTCAGACTTATAGAAACTCTATTAGCATCTTCTTAATTTAAAGATGCAAAAATCCCAGGGGACAAGGTGAGACTCAGCATTTGTAAAATGTATGAAATTGGGAAACTTAATAAAGATTTAGCAATCATGCTACTGTCTCAAACCTCAAATTCTATTACCCTAACAGCTGCTTTTGGTACCATAAATTATATACCTATTTTGACTAAAAGGAACTGCATGATGAGTTGTGAGGCTTATAAAAATCTAGTCAACATTAGAGGAAGTGTCTGGATGATAGGCAGAGAGACAAAGTATAATCTCCGTGATTCCCTGATGAAACATACACTGAGGCTTAAACTAATCCCTGAAGGAATGACAGCAAAAACAAGGAAAAAGACCAATTAGCCTTCTCCCATACTAATCCTGGTTAGAGCAGCTTATTCATTTTTCTACTTGTAGTGACATTCTTAGCACTATGGGGAATCAAAGTGTACTGGCCATACCTTTTCTATAGAATAATTTTTCTATAATAGCATATCAATCCTAGCTACCTGCGAGTTTGTCATACCACGGAGTGGAAGATTTCTGATTGTCCCATAAGAGTTGGTTGTAGTAAGTCAAGAAGATAAGCCAGGTATGAAAATGTAACATTGGATAGAATGATTTTAAGTTGATTCTATTTAAATTAAATGTAAAGGTGGCAATAGGTCCCTATTTAAGGTTTTTAATGATAAAGCTTATGTAAACAAAAACAACTTTATGCAGAGAACTCAGATGAGTGGGGCATATCCAGAACCTGAACATAAAGAAGCCTTGCATTTTATTTTTCCAACACAGGACAACTACTGGGAAGTTGTACCTTGAGTGAAACTTAAACTGGAAGAAAATGTTGTCAGACTACACTTACTGAAAAAAAAAAAAAGAAAAATAGGAAAGTCATCAAGGACTAGAAGAACTCCTAATATGCAATAGAGGGCAAAGAGTAATACAGCCAAACTGTAAGACAATGAAAGACCAGTACAAGAATATTCTTGAAGTTCTTCAATATCCATTTACAGGGAAATTAAAATTAAAAAATATATGAATTGAAAAACAGATAAAGTTAAGGAAATCTATGGTCAGCCTCAATTATTTTAATTTTCAAGGAGAAATTTCTATATTCAAATAACATTAAGACTAATAACAGTAAAAATGTTATAGAAATAGTTCAAATATGTTCCATCTATACATGTTACTAAATCAACATGAATCTTGGGTGAGAACAAGAAATCAAATTATTTTGACTTAAAAAATAATATCATGGTAGAGGGAAAAAAATCAGTAAATTCCAACCAAAATCAGTAAGAAAATTAGGGGAAGGGAGGAGAATCAATCATCTGTATCTATCTTCAAAGAGATGGATTTAAATTTAATATATAATTAACATAAAATCTGACAGAGGTAATTTTGAGTGGTATGCCTATTTGTCAGTGGGAAAAAAAAAATAGAAGAGCCTGTAATATTTATACCATCCTTTATACAAAAACCTGCCAAACATCTTTTATAACTATATCTTTGTTATGCACCTCCTCACAATGAAATTGAATCTAAAAATTCTTCTACATAAAGAGAGGTTAATTAATAATAGATCCAAGGAATGTTGTCACTCGAAGTTGTAATTTCTATATTGCTTAATGAGAAGCAAATACCTACGTGAGATCCTTTGTGATCTTTTGCATTTGTTGAGTTTTGGCAAAATAACAAAGGTGAAAATGCCTCAGCCACAATCACAGAATGAATGTTGGAAGGGACCTCTAGAGATCATGTAGTCCAACCCCTCCCTGCTCAAGCAGGGACACCTACAGCATGTGACATCCAGGGGGTTTTGAAGATCTCCAGGGAAGGAGATTCCACAACCTCTTTGGGAAGCCTGTTCCAGGGCTCTGTCACCCTTGCAATAAAGAAGTTCTTCCTCATATGGAGGTGGAACTTCCTGTGTTTCAACTTACACCTGTTACCCCTTGTTCTGTCACCAGCCACTTCTGGGAAGAGCCTGGCCCCATGCTCCTTGCAGTCACCCCTCAGGTACTTGAACATGTTGATCAAATCTCCTTTCAGCCTTCTCTTCTCCAGACTAAACCGCTCCAGCTTGCTTAGTCTTTCCGCATACGACAAATGCTCCAGTCCCTTCGTGGCTCTCTAGAAGCTCAATGTCCTTCTTGTCCTGAGGAGCCCAGAACTGCAAACAATACTCCAGGTGCGGCCTCACCAGAGCTGAGTAGAGGGGCAGGATCCCTTCCCCTGACCTGTTGGCCATGCTCCTCCTGATGCAGGCCAGGATCCCATTTGCCTTCTTGGCCACAGGGGCACATTGCTGACTCATGGTTAACCTGTTGTCTACCAGGTCAACAAAGTTTTTGTCAGCAAAGTTTTTGTCAGCAAAGTCCAGTACATTTTAGTTATTAAAATGTAGCTGAATAAATTATTGTGTTGTATGTCTGTAATTATTCTTCCATATAGACCAAAACATTCAAGGCATTCCCTAGCATGCCCTTCTTGTTGCAAGAACAGTGCATCAGGACATTTTTGTGGCCACAGGAATGTCCTCCAGCTGGGAAAAATATAAAGGAGACTAGAAGAATATCTGAGAGGTTGAGTAAAAAAATCCTCAGTGCTTTTTTAGCAGAAAATATCCATTCTTTTGGGAAATCTTGCAAAATCAGAAACATTTCTAGGACATTTCTCAAGCAAAGAAGCAAACCAAACAATAATGTTAATGACTCTGTCTTTAAATAAGCAGTTGTTATGATTTTGGAAATGGAAAGAGCACAGAAAACTCACCCAGTCCTAAACTAGCTGATAGAACTAATAGAACAAATTCCTTCTGAAAATATGCATATCAGTCATTAACTAAACTGAAACCCTGGGAAACAAATATAGACCAGACATTAAATTTTCAGATGGTTGAAGGTATATGGGTTGAATCTCTCTCCACCCTCTGAATTTCATCAATAAATCTATAAATATGTATTTTTAAAAAATTAAGAAGTGAAACTGTTATGGAAACTATCCAAGTCATGAGGAAATTAAGTCATAAGGGAATTACTGCTGCTTCAAATATCATTTTCAGGCTCTTAAAGAGGTCTGATTTTATTTGTGTTACCAAAGCAAAGAAGAGAGAGTACATACATTTTCTGCTCTATACTTCTTACTGCAGAAAATCTCTAGATCTCAGTGAGAGTTTTTCCCTAATAAATAATATAATCTGAAATATCATTTCATTTCTCCTTTATGTTTGAAAACCATATCTAAGCACATATGTAAATTAAAAGTATATAATCACAAGTTCCACAGACTTAAGGTGCATGTAAATATCTTGCTGAACTGGTGCTTTAGGAATCACTCCTGGAAGGTAAAATGCCATGAAACAAGTTTAGTAGCCATTATAATTTTCCGTACTTCTGGAGGCAGTCCAATTGCAGTTTAAAACTATAGTAGAAAACAGGAATTTCTATGAGTTTCTATGAGTTCAAAAGACTAGGACAACAGCCCTAGTTTTCCCACAGTAATTACAACAGTAATTCAAAGCCTGTGAGATGAAATGACAAGGAGAATATTGATACAGTGAACCCATCTACAAATTGAGATTCACTGTATCTCCAGATGCTTCAAAAAAGCCTGGATGCAATGGTGATGTTGCTGGTTATGCTGCTAGCTATGAACAGAATGGGTGGCAGTGGCAAGGGAGGGTGTCAAGAGGACACAGCCAAACAATTTTCTGTGATGGCCAGCAATAGCACAAGAGGCAGCAGTTACAGAGTGAGTCACAAGAAAGTCCACCTGAATTTGAGGAAGAAACTTCTTGACTGTGAAGATAACAGAGCACTGGAAAAGGTCGTCCAGAGAAGTTTTGGAATTTTCTTCCCTGGAGATACTTAAAACTCGCCTGAACATGATCCAGTACTATTTGCTCTAGGTGAACTTGCTTGAGTAGGAGAGTTAAATTAGATGATCTCTAAAGGTCACTTGCAACCTCAGTTAATCCGTGATTCTGTAGGACTGTGCCATAGGTAGGGTCACAGGATAGAATGATATGAGTTGGGTTTGCAAGGACCTCTGGAAATCACCTGCTCCACCCTCCGCTCAAAGCTGGACCAAAGCTGGTCAGGTTGCTCAGGGAATTGTCTGCAAATTCTTGAGTATCATCAAGGTTGGAGATTCCAAAAGCATTCTGAGCTCAAAACAAGAAATGACTAGGAAAAATTACATATAGAAAACCACTAGAAAAATATTAAGGAAGAAGACATGACCAGCAGTAGCAACTGTCTCCAGGGTGGCAGAATGGTAATAGTTGTTCATGATACTGTTATGTCCTCCAGTTTAATATGCACTGTTCTTTGAACTGAGGTATGTAAAACCTGCTTCATATATCCAGACATTCACTCCTCAAAGTGGACCTATCTGCCAATTTTGTCTTCCTTGTATATGTGCCATAATCAAAATGTGTCACCATTTTCACATCAGCACTTACCATGTCCAGAAAGGATAGAAAAACTGCATGACAGATTTTCTTCTGTTTTTCTGTTGTACTAAGTATTGCTGAATGAGCATATTCGTATTTCTTGTTCTCAGCATTACCACTACCTCCATATATTATTATTTCTTTTACCTCATTGATACTCACTGATACCATAGCCATGCTTAAGAACTCAAACACAGGCACGTTCTATTCTACTCATGTGTGTACTCTTTGAGTTTATACATTTACTTCTCTGCATTTATGTGTTACACAGCAGTTTCTTTACAAGAAAAAAAGTAGAGAGTTGGTGTTGCACGTGAAACAGACAGGTTGTGTTTCACTCAAGGGAACACCTCCTCTAACGATTATAATTTATAAAACAAAATATCCTGAGTATGACACTAGTCAATTTAGTCTGATATAAAACAGGGCCTATGTTTTCTTTCATTTATATTTTTATGATACGTAATGTCTTTATAATTTCCACCACTCCACATCAAAGCTGCCAACTGCTGAGTGTCTAAATAAGTAGCATGTGAAGAAAATGAATGAACTGCTAAATGTCCCATTAAGTCCATGGAGAATACCCTTGCATTTGGAGTCAGGAATCTTAAAATTGAAACAACAAATGAATGGTTTTCACTCCAGTGGAGTGAGGGTTTTGGCGGTGGCAATTCTATTATGCTCTGTCTCTGAATGGAAAGAGAAAAACAGGGAGAGAGAAAGGGAGGAGGAGAGAAAAGAATAAAAACAAAAACAAAAACAAAAACATGCAAACCTATTGCAATACCTGAACTTCAGATACAGAATGACAGTTACATCAGGAGAAAGAAAGATAAACGCAGTACTGGACCTGGCATATTCACATGCATGCAATTTAAAGAGGCTGGAGTGATTTCAGAGATATGACGGTGCAGATAGGAGTAGGAAGATGGAAAGAAGAGAATTTTAACCATTTCTGGTGTCTAAATGGGGAATGTTTATCTCTTATTGCTTTCCCACATGGCTGGATTTGCAGACATTTAGGCTAAAACTATTAAATTCAACAATGCCCAGATGGATTCTTGCGTATGTTTGGCTGTATCAGCTAACTGTTAGGATGGTTCCTTGTCAAGTTTTCCTACATATCAACTACACTATCCAATTACCTAGGGACGTTTTAGAAGAACTACCCACTCTCAAACTTCATCTGACACTTCAGGCACACGCACCCTTTTCTGGAAGCTTAAAGAATTTGCGAATGTAGATCCAAATATATTTTTCTGCTCAACCTCACTGACCACACATGTTCCTATGCCCATTTAATTTATGAGAATAGATACAATCTTAACTATTGCCACAAATTAGACACTAAAAGTAAAAATACAGATGCCTAGAAACAGCCAGGTAGTGCCATTTGAGACATCTTCAGGTTTCTTTCTAGGCCTCCAGCTGACACTCAGAAGAATGGAAGGGTATTACCTTCCTGCAGATTCCATGACACAGGTGCCAGCCCCACATAAATGTTTACATTTTACTGGGGTATCTCAAATGGCATTAGGCATTTATGCCTAGTCATCTAGATAACATGCAAAGGGTGGAATTCACCTCCGGATACATACACATTGGGGAATACAGCTAGTTCCTTTTGAAGCCCATGGAAATTGAGTCAGTTATCTCAAAGGAGTCTGGAAAGCTATTTAACTAAAATGATTGTGTCTCTTTTACGTTAAGATGGCCATATTTACAATAATCACTACTGATTATAAATGGGATCTCAGTCAGGCAACTCACACATGTCACCTACAATGCAGACACCCATTTTTAAGTGACTAAACCCAAAGCTGCTTAAGTGACTGAATCCAGAGTTGAATTCTGATATATGAATGGTTAATATAACAACTTCTTGACTCACTCTACAGTGTTAGATTGCTGCCACTACTAACCAAAGGCCAAACAAGTAGTGGAAGAAGCAGTTTGTCTAGCAGGAAAAGCCCAGAATTTCACAGAGAAAATAGACTTTCCTGCACTCTCAAATTCCTCCCAGCTTTTGCTGTACTTCAGAAGGCTATCCTTCCTATGAGATCTCAGCACTTGGTTGTCAAACTGTGATTGAAATGATTTAGTACTGTTACACAGCATTGCTGTTAGGATGAATTATACCAAAAATAGTAAAGAGGACAGAGCTGCTCCTTCTCATAGGCCATGGCATCTGGCCATGGGCATCTTACAAGAAACCCTGTCAAAATTACATGAACACTAGATACTATAGTAAGTAACTGTTCAACCAGGGGAAAAAAAACAAGCCTTAAATTACAATTCATGCAGTAAAACCAGGATGTCAGGTTGCATTAAGATATTCTGGGTTATGATGTCTTATACAATGTTTCTTAATGTGAATTGACACGAGAAAACACTCATTGATTTATGTCACTAATTTTAGGACGTTCTTTTGTTTTGCTGTTGTTGTTATTGTTGTATTATTCTTGATCTATTACTGTTTTTTTCTTCACACCAAGATTTGACAGGTGGATAATGAATATTGTCTATTGTGCCATTACTATGATTAGAAGTGGATAGCAGTTTTTCTGCTATTGACTCATTTCTGCCATTGACAAGCTAATTCTGAAATTTTTGTAGCTTATCAAGATCTATTGTCAGCTAAAGCATATGCATCTCATGGTTAGCAAGCCAATCTTTTGCTAAAAGTGTAGAATCCGGAGCATTAGTTCTTCAGTCAATGTATATGTTACTTTTCATTACATGCAGTTATTTAACTGTATTGTGGTAGCATTTGAAGTCACCATTTGAGATCAAGGTTGAGTGAACCACACACAAAGGAAACATCTTGGATTGTCCATGTACTTCTCAACTAACCAACAGTTTGGGTGGTCAAGGTGAAGTGCCTTGCCATATCAGCATTTTTTAGTCATCCGAAAGTTAATCACGTAATCCAGGCTAGTCTTTTGAGTTCTCTCACTACTGGCTCAGGAGAGCTTTTCTTTCCATTTGTCACAGACATTTACATTATGCCATTGTGACCTAACTTTTGTAACTCTCTATATCTCTCCAGTAAATGCAGAAAATAAACTATATATACTTTCAGACCCATAGAATTCATAGGATAATTCACGTTGCGAGGAATCTTTGGAGGCCATTTTGTCCAAATTCTTACTCAAAGCAGGTACCACTTTGCCCCTGAAAACTTTTGAGGATGAGGATTGCACAGCATTTCCGGACAAACTATTCTACTGCTCGGGGCAGGTAGAGTTAGATGAGATAAATCCCATGCTAAGGATACTAAAGCCATACTAAGGATGCCTGAATGAGTAACAGTCAATTTAATATTCTAAGTCCAACCTCAACACTCAGTAATGTCATATCCTATGATAGGTAACACATAAATGTTGTTGAGCATTTATAAATGTAAACATTTTGGTAAGCTCCTCAAGTTTGTTTAGCAGCAGTTATGGTAACATAGGATATACTACAGCTGATGTCCCAGCTCCTATGAAAAGCACATTTAGGGGGAAAAAAAAAAAAAGAGTCCTATTAAAGTGCATAGTAAAATATATAGTGAGCCTGGAGTTTTTAGTTTACAGGGCAAATTATTGTCCCTGTACATGAAAAAGTAACCTCCAGTGGGCAATAATGCCTGAAGCTGAATTATATCCACTTTTTCATCCCATAAGTCAATAGCTTTCCACTATAAACATCAGCTCTAGTCAATATGATATGCCGCATACTGATATATTGACTAATGGTGCTATTAAAAGCTCGCAAAATGCCAGCAACTGGGAATTTCTCATGCATATACTCCTGCATTTGAGTAAATAAAGGTGTTTTGTGTAACCTATAAAGCTCTGTCCAGTTGGGAACAGTCCCTGGAATACTCTCTGTTTATTTTTCTAGAGGATGCAGAAGTTTCCACTCCGCCCGATTTTTTTGTATTCTTTTGTAAAATAAGTTTCTTCCATTTGTAGTAGAAGCTATCCAAAAAACTCCCTGTTGCAAGGTAACTAAAAAGGATAACATATAATTATCTTTTTTCCTTCTTCATATAAAACCTGCCAAGCCAAGAGTGAGATTTTTTATATATATTCTACAGTAAAGACACTGGCTCATATCTTCTTTGCTGACAGAGTGTCTCTGAAGAATGAGTTTTGATGGCAGGTGAAATGAAAAGTAACCTCCTAAGTTTTCAAGATGTGTTTGTTTAGGCAGTAATGGTCAAGCCAAAAACAGTTCCTGGGGATTAATGAAGAGCTGGGAGGAGCTGATGGCCTCTCATGAACACCTAGAGAGTACTTTCAGCAGCTAGTAATTCCAACTAGATGCCTTGTGTCAAGGTCACCATTGCTGATTAAAGTAGGACCGAAGCAAAAACACTTATTCTTTATAGGCAAATCATTTACATTTAGTTTGACCTAAACATTTCTAGAGAAGTAAAACTTTTTTTTAAAAAAGTTTGTCAAACCAAGAAAAGTCATGGGTACGTAAAAAACAGTCACATTGGCATGAGCAAAATAATGTATGTGAATCAGGTAGCTCCAGCTCTTAGCACATTTCTGGCATGTGAGTGTCTGATTTCCACCTACAATTGTATTAACAGCATGTGTATATTAGGATTGAAAATGTACATGCATTTATGAACCTGGTCTGAAGTGCCTGACAGTTTGTCAATCACCGCTTCAAGATCTTTCGGTCTTGTTAGCCAGATCATTTGAATTTTGTTCAGCGATACAGATGTCACTTTCCATCTCACAAGTGGCTGCTCTCCATGCATGTCGTATGACATCATTTGCTGACAGTCTGGAAAGTCCTTCAGGATTAAAAACAGCAACCACAGGAATAAATGATGATGTTTTTGTTGTTGACTAGATGTGCTTTTCAGGACAAATAATTAAAATGTGTAAAACAATAATGTCATTTTCATAAAAGATGATTTCATTTCTCATTTTTAAAAATGTATTCTTTTTCCAATTATTTCCATTGCAGGTTGGAAAACATTCCTGTGTGCATTTTAAGTTTTGTCATTTCTTCCGTGAAGCAGTCATTTTTTCCCTTTCATGTAAAATATCTATTTTAGTAGCATTTATTTGCTAGAGTACAAGGTTTTTACATAAGTCTAGGATCTAAGAGCATGTTATATTTTACAAACTTACTTACATAGGTCATGTTTATTCTAACAAACCTGTGCTAGAAGATCTTTATCCTGAGCTTCTTCTGAGTTGACAAATTAACTTTAACAGACACCCAAGAGGGAATAGAAGTTCACCATGGATGCTTAAAACTTGCTGATCAGTGTCTTGGAATGTTTAACACAAATAGCAGTAGGCAGGGAAAAGAAAGGTTTTTTTCCTATGACACATCCAGCATTTTTGACGCCTGGATTTCTAAGCACAGTTCAGCATGGGAATATAAAGCCATGCAGCATTTTGGTAAATATAGTCCATTTTCAAAACTCTGCTGGCAAAAGATAATGAAAATATGAAGAATATGAACTATAAATTCTACCAATACTCCGGCGACCTGTTCTCTAATGCAGTTTTTGTTTTAGTTGAACATTTTAAAGCATTCTTTTTTTGCTTTTTGTTTTGATCTGAGATGTACCTTTTTCTTTTTGAATATTTAAAATGTTATGAATAGAGTATCATCTCGATTTCTTTTAAAAATTGTAATTATAAAACCATTTTTCTATTAAAAGAATATTAGGTAAAAAATAATAATGCAATCCAACCTATAAATAGCCATGATTTATCTTGATGCACTCAACCTCACTTTATTACTTGAGAAAATAGGTGTAATGATAATTATTGCAATTCTCATAGGAGCTTTGAGCATGAATGAACATTCTTTAAGGATGCTAAGATGTGAAATGACATATAATGGATATGTCCAAAGTATCCTTTCCTTGGGGTTATACCTGCCAAAGGCAAATGCAGCTATGGGAATTATTATACACAATATCTCGTTTTGGTATCAAACTTTTCTTATCGGCATGGTTTAAAAAATAATTATCATAAACTTTAATTTTATTACCCAAGAAATATATTAAAAATGTAGATCTTTATAATTCCTTCAATTAACAGTCGACACTTCTTGATTACTTTCTAATTAAATCATTTCACTCCAAGACTTGGTAATTACAACAAGAAGTTATTAAAATTAGAAAACATTTGCTAACTCAGTACTTTTGATTATTAAGCCTTTATCACTTAATATCGCCAAACAGTCTATGAAGATATATGAGGTTGGAAACTGATTTTAATGTATTCAGCTATGATAATTAACCACAGGTGTTCCAAACAATGCAGTGCCTCTTTTCTGTCATATAGTTTCCTAGGAAATCTATTGTTCCTGTCATTGAACGGCTTTTTCCTTTTTTAAAAGTTTTTTTGTGTTGACAATATATTATTGTTCCTACTACAGGGAATAATACTGCTGATACTACCCTGGATGAAATAGCAATGTATATCTAGGAGAAGATATGTTATATGTATCTACATATAGTATCTATGTATGATACATCCCTATATATACATGAAAAAGGGAGTTAAATACAGAGTTGACACGAGGCATGCTCAGTAATAGTAAGAGAGAACTTTGGTCAAGGGCAACATTTCTGAAAATACTGTATTTAAGTAAAAACACTATCCAGTGATCAATGTACCTACAAAACAGAAAGATCAGCAGGTTTTTTGATACCTCACTGAAGAAAGAATGTGAAAGAAGGAAGACCGATAAAATTAACTGCTGGCCTGCAATTTAACTATATTTTTACTTGGGAGGAAGAGCTGACATAACCCATGCTTGTTTTGCATGTTAATGACCACTAACGAAATACAGAATTCCTTCCCAGTCAGTAAAAATTTCTACTGGCAATAGAGTAACAAGCTTGCCATCTTGTTCTTTTAAGTCTATTATCATCTTTCTGTGTAAACTCAACTCAGTAAAACTGGATTTCTACCGAGAAGACTTTTTGACCATCACAAAAGTTGCTTTCAGTTAGATACATAAATACACGCATACTCTCAGGCTAGTTTTCTTATTGAAGGCTGATTTTCTGATCTTCTACCAGTTTTAGAGTCTTAAATTGGGGTTAATCTAGCTAATTGGAAGCCCTTGAAGCTTTTAAGTTTAAAGTTGCCTTGCATTCCCTATCTAGTCAATGGAGAGAGGTAAGTCCTTTTGTCAGTTACCTGAGGCAGAAGCTGGATTAACCTCTAAAGAAATTAATCTTCCTCCTTTGCTATTACAGAGTATTTTGTGTGATTATACCCAGTCAGATTCTTAGGGAACAATGTAGTGAATCCAGGCCTTTGTAAGGTGTACTTCTGGGTGTTTGGCTATACATCAGGTCCCTCAGTGTAAGTGCAATATTTTTTTTCCTTTTTGTCTCTCACCCATAGAAAATGAAAATATGAATGAAAACCAATCAGCTTGTGTTCAAAAGAAAAATTGTGCAGGACCTGAGGCAGCTTCTCTTTATCTTTCTATCATCTATCCTGTGATAAAGAAAACAGTTAATCCCAGAAATTAACACACAATAAATCTGGAAAAAGACATTAATAGAAAAAAATATAATGAAAAATATATATTCATAGATATTTTTATTAGTAGAAGTTAGGTGCAAACCTCTGAGTGAATTGAATCTGTTTTTAAGCTATATGAACATTCAGAATCATTGATTTAACTTCAGAACATTCTGGGAGTGTTGGCAATATTAGCTTCCTTTTCTTATGGACCTCAACAAACAGTTGTAAGGCTTAATTAATGTAGAGCTTTTTAAGAACCTTAGATTAAAAGTGATATGTAAGAACGAAAGCACTGCCGTTAATGTTTATGTCCAATACAAGCTAGCCAGATGGGTTTATTTAATTATTTCTTTTTATAGCAAATCAGTCACAGGAAAGAAAGTAAATAAATGTTAGTGTTATGGTTCATTTCTATGTGTCACAGATTACACATCACTTCACCTGATGATCAGAATACCTAAATTGCCTCACTATTACATACTCTTCTTATTATGCCCATTTTCAACAGCTTCTTTTATGACCCCACCTATTTCCGGATTCTTCTACCCCTGCAACGTGAGTCTGCAAATATGGTTGAGCAGTTTCCCTTGTTTATTGTCCACTATTAATTCCAGATCATTTATAAGCTGCTCTGCAGCAGAGCTTTATTAACTTCAGCAGAGCCATGTTGAGGAAGTAACTGGATATTTCTGACAGCTATTCATGAGAACTCACATAAACTTCAGAAAATCAAGTCCTATTTTTTGCTTACTTGTATATCATCAGCAGGAATCTTGCCCTAAGCAAGATGCAATATAGTAAAAGTTTTAGAATCTGTAATGTCACCAGAATTTTCTGATCCTGTCTGAAACACATCATAATCCATCTCCCCTTCTCCCTTAGGAAGCAGAACTAATGAGAGTAAATACATAGGAATGTGGTAATACATATGCAGAATATATGCCAGTACAATAATTGCTCCGATAAGAATATTTTCTGTTTTATCCTATGCTTAATACAGATGCTTCAAGCTGACTATCACAAATATAGTACACACAGACACACATGCCTCCCCCCTACCCGGAAAAAAAAAAAAAAAAAACACCTTGGTGGCAGAAAAGGACAAAGCTTTCCAGGGAAATATAGAAAAATATAAATGACATGCTAAAATTTGTAAGAATTTTCCAGGTTCATTAGGTTGGCCACATAAAAATTTTCTAAACAGAATAAAAAACATAGAAAGAATGAAAAATGTTAGCTATATTTTTTGCAGGAAGTCCTGGTTTGCATTTAACTTGTATCTTTATTTTCCCAAAATGTTTCTTTTTGTTTTTTTAATATTGTATGTTGTTAGTTTTGAAGAAATTCAATGCTTTTCTGCCCCTCAGTCAATTTTTGGGAATTGCCAACAAAAAGATGCTGTTATCAAGCAAAAATTATAACACCTCTCTAACCACCAGACATGTAATTCAGTTCTATTTCAAATCAGGTATTGCTAAATACACAAGACAGACTACTGGTTCTAAAGTAATTTAGTTTTTATTTATATTTGCACACTCCTTATCCTAAAATTCAGAAGGCGTTTTGATTTTTATGAAAGGAGATAAGGACACCAGCTTGATAGAGAACTGCATAGAGAACATTGATTTCTTTCTTTGTAGGTGCCCAAGTCCTCTCCTTCCTTTCCTATCAACTGAAATATGATTTTTTTTTCCAAAAATTTGTTCTGGAGGACAGAGTTGGACAATCATACTCACATAAAGTATGATAGTACTTCACACATGCATCCTGTTGGGTCCCATGGACTGTGTCTGCGCACCTATAGGCAGAGCTTTGCAAGAGCTACTGGAGGGCCAAGTTTCACTTCTACTTGATTGTCTCACTGCTAACAGGCACCATCTTGGGGAATGCTTTGGATGAACCATGATTCTAGTCTCTCTTAGATGCCCCTCCGCTTCACAGGCAAATATGTCCACTGATTTCAGTATAACCACCTGTTTTGAAAAGTCTTGCTAGATGTAGTAACTACATGGTAGTTACTGGTAGTAACACCTGCTTTGAAGAGTTCAGGATCTGTAGTTTTACCAAAAGGTTGAGATTTCAGCTCAGAAAAAAGTAAATAAAAAAATAAAAAGACACTTTTTATTTGTCATTGGACTTCCCATCAGGACTTAAAGCTGAATCAAGAAATTCTAGGAATAAAAAAATAAAATAAAAAGTTGGGGGACTAAGTGAAAGCAGATCTAGTTCAGGAGAAAATTTGGGTGCTTATGAGAGAGATGTCCATTTTCAAAGCCATCCATGAACAATCAGTGAGCACACAAGTTGTGTTACTCTTGTTTCTAAGGGCCCTTAAAAATCTAAAAATGTAGACTAAATTTTCTCACCAGTCTTTTACAGCCAGATGCTCTCTTGCATGATTATTGGAGCTGATAGGATTTTTTTTTTCAGTATTTGTTGTCATTTCTGTCAGAAAAGACTGATTCACTGAAATGAAAACTTTCCACGGGAATCCAGCATGTCTAGTGAATATCACTTATCTGAAGAGAAAGTCTCAACTGCTCCATAAAGGGCAATATGCCAATAACATTGGGAGACTTGTGTTTGAATGCCTGGTCTGGTTGATTTCCACAAAGGACTGATTCTCCACCATCACAGCACATCACCACTTCATGCACAGTGTGCTGCATTGTTATGTGCTTTTAGATGAGCCAGTTTTAGAAACTGAAAATGTTCATGTGCTAGTACATTGCTTCCTGTCCAGCTCTTGTCAAAAGTGACTCTCAGGAGAGAACTTCTAAGCATTTGATGTTTTCCAGTTACTTGTTCTAATATGAGATGCTGAAAGAAGAACCAGTAAGTAAAATCCTGGGCTCGATCCTGACCTCCAGCTGTAGCTAAAACACCAGCAAAATCAATAGAATTACTCCAAACTTACATGGATGTAACTGGCAGGAGAACTCAGCCATGTATCATCACTCTCAACACCATCCCCCAAATGCTAGTGCCACTGCACCTCTACTGAGGCTAGATCATCAGAGAGAAATGAATTTCCTTGCAATTTATTACATGATCCCTGCTGAAATACGGCTCTCCGGTAAAGGAATTAAGCTTCCTTTCAGAGCCACAGCTCTGAACTGTGGAGCTGTGGCCTCCAGACTTTCATCAATCTAAATTATTTGATACAATTTAATTAGTCCAATCAAGGGGCCCAGCAGTTCTTATAACTCTGCTTAGGAAAGAGGAGAGGAAAAAAATCAGTGCTTTGTTTACTTACAATGTTGCTCCTGACGCATAAAGACACTCCAAAATAACTGCTGTTTATTTTACAAGATGGAAAAAATATTGAACGCCCTCTGGTCACAGAAGCCATTTTCTTTTGGGATTACAAGTGCAGAGATGAATTAGGTACACTTAGGATCAATATCTGTTTCTCTTCTCGGCTCAAGATGGGATTTGTCAAAATTCGAGAGCAGCTTCTATTGAGTGTCAGCTACAAATCCTTCCAGTACTGAGTCATATACTCATTGAAAGTTGAAATATAAATGGCAAAGGGCTTTTTCAGCTACAATATTTGAGGTCAGAATGGTAGATCACCTTTCTTCCTTCTTTTTAATGAGCTTTAGTTTGATGAAGTGACCTTGCAGGTCTGGAATCTGAGGAAGTAAAGGGTCTTTACAAGCTCTGGCCATGTTGGGTTCTGCGTAGTACAGCTCTGGGAAGCAAAAAGCACCACACAGTAAAATGTGGTTTTCAGGACCTAGTCATTAGCGTTGATAAGTGAAAGACACAGCACATGCTGAGAAGATTTTAATTGAATCTTGAATGTGGCCTGAATACAAGGGAAGGAATTAGCTATGGCTACAGGGTTGCTTGCATGGTCAACAAGTGTTAATCATCTGCCTGCCATTGCTGAGCTTTGCTTATGAAAAATGAGGGTGTACTGCAGTGTTGAGAATATTAATAGTTATGGAATATCCTCATCTCCGAAAACTTTAGATGAGGCGGGCACCCACTCCACAGTCTGGAGATATAGTAGTCTCCAAATAGGGCGATGGTCCATCAGCTTTTTGGAATGCACTTGACATGCTTTGGACAGAACCAGGATGGAGCATCAGGGGGCATTTATCCTTTGAGATAGAATTTTGGTCTGTAGTTTGAAAAAAGTATCTTCTCTAGAAGAACACAACACACCTGACTCCAGGTGAACATGGAGGGGAGGCCTTGGCTTTCAGCTTCTTGGTGAGGGAAAAAACAGTAAAAACAAGCAAGCAAAAACAAAACATCCAATATGGGAGAAAAAAAAACTTTCTGTTTATACTTGTGCTTAGTCCTTAAGGAGGGTGAAAGACATATTACTATTTCTTTGTGAAGCTTGTTCAAAAGATCCTGAGTTTATAAGAATGTCTTCTGGCTTTAAATACCTCAGTCTGAGGACAATCAGATGATACAGTAAGGGTGAAGTGCAAAAGAATTCATACATGAATAGATAGACAAACCCAGAAACAGATTTTAAAGGACAAGTGCAACTACCATATTATGCAATCTAACCTGTGTAACACCATAAAATTTCATCCAATTCTGCCTAGAGATGAAAAGACAGAATGATATTCTCCTGTAGAGCACTATGCATGATCAAAACAAGTGACTTAATTACCATTTCCATTCAGGATGATAGAATTCAAACCTGGGCTACCTGTGTGTCACGAAGCACTCAGTTTTCCGAGGAGCATTTTCCACAAGCATCCTAGGCTGGTACACCTCTAATTGGCAAAAACATTGAGCCCATGCCTTATGTATGCATTATTACCTTAAAGCAATTAACTAGGGAGTTTGGACTGAAGGAGATGATGCTTTTTGTTAAGTGGAAAAAATAGTGTATAATTAATATTGAAGCCAATAACAAAGCACAAACTAGGCTTCTCATCCTTGAAATTTCACTGACTGGAAAAAATTAGTCTCCTGTTTCTCCCACTCTCTCTCTCTGTTTCTTTCTTCCTCTCTCTCTTTCTCTCTTTGTTTAATTATAACTTGCTGAGGCACTAGATAATACACTTTAATCTCCTTTAATAACTACCCTATCCTAGATTTTTCTAAGCATCATTTTGCAAAGCATCCACAAATCCAAGAATGAATTGCTGTTAAGATTGACTGACTGACTGACGGATCTTTGAGCTCTCCTGATTTAGTGCTCCATGGCTTGTTCCTGTGGTTCCACGGATTCAGCATAGACTGAAGAGTGGGAAGGGAATGGAGGGAGGGAGCTATTCTCTCCTACTGACCCACCACCTGTACTCAGCCTATCTGACTCAGGCTCTGAGTTGACAATAGCACTTTCAGAAGTCTATGAAATTGAAAGTCAGGCTGACCGTGAAATGCCCAGAGTTAGCTGAGTCAATCTTCCATTTCCATAAAGGTATAAGTAAGATAATAGAGGCAGAATGAGAAAATAACCAACTTTGTGGCTCAGGAGTCTGCTGACTGCAATTTGCCCACCTACGTTTCCAGACATGGTAGGAGAAAGAAAGAAAGAAAAAGTTATTTTTCATTATTTTCCGTCTTAACTCATTAGGTAATATTCAAATTACATTACTTAAAAATCTCTGAAATGTCATTCACAATGACTTTCATTTTTCAGCTTATTAATGTTGTTTAAGCTGTCTCTGAGTATACAGTGTGTGAATGCACACAGTGCTGGTTTTATTATACTTCGGCTTTATGTTTTGTTGATCAAGATGTATCCATATCTAGTGTTGGTCACATTTCATGTTTGCATATCACTTAACTCAATTTTTTGATATTTTTGAAAGAGAAGCATTCTCCATCAAGAACCTCACTGAGTTTTCTTATCATTAATCTCTTCCATTCCTAGAAAATATGTTTGCTAGGTAGTATCTTCTAATGAAATGAGCAGAAACAGAACCCATCCAAAAATCACCCATATTTAAACTTCTGTCCAGAGCATGCTGAATTTCAGTAGTTAAAACCTGCCATAAAGTGTACTTTGCAGAAACGTAAATAACTACAGGTGTCTAAAGACAGTGGAGATGAAGGCATGCTGAAACCAAGATATACGGGCAGAAATTAAGATATACAGGGACGGTCTGAATAGTTACACCTTTTGATCTTACATCTTGCTTATGATTTCTGACAGAAAGAGCTTTATTCAAGGCATTGAATGAATAACTGGATAGCTCAGTGTAAGGAAGAAAGTAAAGATATCTGAACTGACAAATCATCTCCTCTAATACCGTATGCAATTATGTCTTCTAATCCAATCCATACATTTATCAGGTTCCATTTTAAAACTGGCCTATTTTCCACCTCCATTTTTTACTATTAAGATGCTGTACAAAATACTGTACATTTTATATTGCTAGATTTTTTTAATAGACAGATTAAATGTATACATGTCCAGTACATCCATAATTGATATATATATATTTTGAATAAGGAAATGTGATACCTCCTTTTTTTTTTAGCTAGGAATTTAAAATTTTGCTATTGTTCCAATTGTTCCTGGATATTTACTTCTGGAAGAGTAATGGAAAAAATCCAGTGTGCAGAGAACAGGAAAAAATAACTGCTTCCACATTCTCTCAGAAATTATGATAGTCACAGATTAAGCATGAGGTTTATAAGCCACAACTTTGGTATGTGTCTGCTAAGTTGCTTACTTGTTCAATTCAGATAATTCTTTGAAGTGGTATATTCAGCTCCTGTACTTTTTACTTTGTTATGCGATTAACTTTTATTGTTAATTGTCAAATAATTAATAAGCCTCCATAATCCCCAGAAAGTTAAAAGGATGTCCAAGGTGGCCTCATCATCAGAAAATTATATCTAGATCTGCAGGCGCGATGTGAAAGGTACACCTCATGAATATGTGAACAATATCTAATAAAGAGAGACACTAAGTTAGCCTGTGTAGTAGGCAAAAATAATGATAAAGTCTAAGATAAAGTGCTATCCCAGATCAAATCAAATTGGTAAATCTCAAGTACTTGAACAACACCAAACTTGTCCTAGGATTAATTTAGGCATCATAGTACTGGTCTGGGATATGTCCTGGCTTGAGAGGTATTCAGATTTTAAAAACAGAAAGTTTAAGCCAATCCTTTGGCCAAGAATTATGCTGTTCATTTTCAGATTTCATTTTCAGATATGTAACAAACAGATGTGCCATACTGCAAGCTTCATCAGTTTAGGTTCTCTTTGTAGCCAATGGAAGAGGAAAAGGAGCTCTGTAAAATGCTTTGAGCACCCCTGATATTTGGGGGCTTACGTCAGGTAAGAGGTAAGTATCTCTTTTTCTAAGAGGTACTAAAAGGTAGGCAATCTATTACAGGAAAAGGTCTTACTGATCTTATGTACAATTAAGAAGCACATTTCAAGGAACATTTGGGGACATCTAAGTATGGGAACCATATTCTGAGTTCAATGTCAATGGAACACCATTTCAAACTAGAACAGTAAAAAAATTCTTATCATGAATATAAAAATAACTATTATTTTTCCTGGTCCTAAGATATCTTAATAGATAGATATCTATCATAAATCTTAAAGCATGTGTATGACTGTTACAAATAGAAGGTTATCTTATTGAGCAGAAGACAAAAGATGATTTGTATTTAAGGGGGCTTTCTGATCTCAGCCTACAGAAATTTCCTTACCCATTTCTCAGTCCTGAGAAATTTCTCTGTTCTGAATTTTCCCATATTAAAAAAAACAGTCACTTTATTTTCCATTACTGTGACTAAAATGAAGCAGGCCATATGCTGCCTGTAATTTTACTCCCACTTTACTATTAGAACATTTGAAAAGTAAAAGGATTATATGAGTCAAATAATTGAATTAAAACTTTAAATAGGCAGGGGGCATGGGATCCACTGATCTGCATCCTAGACTAAAAGAAAGGAGACCTAGAGTAATTTCCTTACTCTTATTTCTCTGTGTTAATGGACAAGCTACTTCACTGACTCAGTTCTTTCTGTGTTTTTACAATATTTAGATTGGGTTTCTGGACATGCTTCCATTCTGTATCTGCACAATGGCACCCTGAAACTGGTTGGGAGCTTTTAAAAGCGACTGAAATATAGATAATAAAAAATTAAAAAAAAAAAAAAAGAGAGACTTGCATCTCAGCTATAGAAGAGTGGGTTTAGTGTTTTGCAATGCTTGGCTGCCTTATTATTAATTAACAAACAGCAGCACTATGTTCTTTCTTTATTTTCCCCTCCTTGATATGAGTTGCAGCATGAAGGCAGCTCCTACCAATACCACTTTTTAATTTCATGGTATAAATTGGGGTTTTTACGCTAGTTAGCAATAAATAAACAAAGACTTTCTGAATGATTGAAATAGAATTTCTGAAGGAAAGAGCAACAAATAATTAGACTTCTATATCACTAATTATTATTGGTGGCTTGAACAAAATTATGTTTGTGGCCTATAGGATTTCTAATCGTTGAAGTCAGAGCACCATAATATGATCTCTTCAAACAGATTTATTTTTCAGATGAGTGGTTCCTAATGCCATTTTGGTATTGCAGACTTCTGATATTGGTTATGTTTGTCTCCTTCCTTTAAATATATTGTTTATTACTACTACAAATTATTCTTTGTAGCATGGTAATGAATAGAAACTATACTCATGAGTTAAGGCTGCACTGTGCCAAGGATTGTATAAATGTGGCATCAAAGAATGTCCCTGATGCAGAGATGTTATAATATAGGAAAATTATCTATCATCTAGATAAATTATAAGCCCTCATGTCTAATCATATTAACTTATTGCTTTGCTCCCATTTACTTGTAAATGCCTCTTGCAGATGGGCAAAACAAGAAGTCTGGGCTTTGAGACATTTTTTGTACTGCATAACAAAGTAAAGAAGTTGAATCTGGGAGTATTCTAGAATGGACCAAGATGTAACCCTGGTTTCATCCCACTTAACTTTACACAGTTAACTAAGGCATCTAATTTAGAAATCTTGTTGCCACAGGTGATGAATCAACCTTGAAGGGTATGAGCAGTTAGGCTTTTTGTAAGAGTGACTGATTTGACTTTACAGGAGCATATTACACTTTCATTTAGGTGTCTCTCACTTGGGTAGAAATATGGAAAAAATTTAGAGGTACATATCAAAATCAACCTTCACCTTAAAGATTAACTGAATTTAAAAAGGTTATTCAAAATGTTAAATATCCTTTGTCTCCTTTGATAATGTGGTTAACCCCCAGAACTGGAAACTCAAACTCTTTTCTTGATTATATTAAAGCAGAAAGCTATTTAGATCTTGAGTTTGGGCCCTGTTATGAATTTGAAGATCAGTACAACCAGAGACCATCGAGGCAAATGGTAGAACTGGATAGCTAGATAACAAATTGAGAGTTGGAGAATGAGGATATGCTTCGTGATGACACAAGATTAGTATTTTAAATGCAGAACTTGTGGGCTTATCCATTCATAGGAATTATAATGGCCTCTCTTTTTACATTTCATTCAGGACTTTATTAAAGAAAGGGGAAGCAAACAAAAATCAGGGTGAAATGATGAGAGACAAATAGGTGGCACAACATAGACAACACCGCAGGATGTGGCCTTTCAATAAAGTGTAATGAAGCCATGATACTCCGCACTGAAAGATGGATTGACACAAGAAGATGTATTTTCAAAAACTCATTAGGCTAATTATAGAAAGTATTAATCAAAGGCTATTAATTAAAAAGACAACATCTATGGCTGAGGAATATCTTGAAAATATTGGAGACTGGGAAACTCAGCATACCCAAGTGACTATCAAATGTACTTGCCCTCTAGTTATTTTCTTCCCTAGGCATCTGCTATTGGTGACTATCCAAGGCATCATTCTGGTCAAGGTTCAACCCAGGCCAATCATCCCTGTGCTTCTGTGAACTGGTCTGTAGGTGAAGACTAGAAAAATGCAGGATATCTTGGGTGGAAACACAGCAGATAATGGTGTAAAATAAGACAGAGCTGGGTGTTTGCAGAGGACATGAACCAAAACCTTTTATTACTTGGTCCTAGCCTTCTCCATGAAGGAAGAAGACACATGCTATGCCCAAGGAACAGAGATGGCAAGAATAACACAGTAGGTTTCACATTTCCTAAAACTTACGATATGCTGGTCCCAGCAGGTGGAAAGGCCAATGCTTGCACCACTGCAATGGATCCTACAAGTACGGATCCCAAACTCAGAAACATTTTGAAGAGCATCCTCAGAATGGAAGTAAATGCTGCCAGCCCATCACACAAATGACTGTGCCTGACTGGGCTACAGTATACTAAACAACTGCAGAAGGCCACAAATCACCAGTCTGTTTGTGACAGGCCATCCCAACTAAATCAAATTGTCATTTATTTTTGACTTGCTCTGGCCCCAGGATCAGCAGCTGATTCTTTCAGGTTGAGAATGAAGCAATTTGAAAGAGCAAAAGCCTATTAGAAAAATGGCATGAAGGGTTAGTTATAGCAGTAACAGTTGCACTTTGTCATCTGTAGTTAACCCTTTTGCCCCAGGGCTTCAGAGACTTTCTATACGGTTCACAGGTCACTTGGAAGCTCTGAGCAAGCAAGCATTTAAAGAAGAAATCCAAGAGCAAAGCAGCCATGAATGTGTGGGTGGGAGGGTTATGCAGGTGGTGTTAATTCAGGTAACATTTTAAATGTAAAGTAGTTTCACAGCAAAAAAAAAAATAAAGCAAATTTACTTCCTGTGTTTGGTAGTAGCAAAACACCAATCAATTGTGGGAAATACACGCTTTCAAATAATATGCTACTGCGTAAACATCTGTGTTTCATTGCTGCCCTTCACTGGACAAAGGTACAAACCAGAGACCTTTGCTGAATGCAGAAGTGGGTTGGATCAGGACTGTGCTTTATTCTAAAAATGCTTTCAGTGATGATCTCCCCATTTCCTCAGAGACAAAAAGGAGCGAAGATGAAGTAAAATGAACTGATTTGTAAGGAAAACTGATGACTATTCCATTTATCCAGCCTCCATTGCATAAGGTAAAGGTTACTGAAACAATTGCTATGTTGATTTAAGGAAGGTTTTCTACAGAGGGTGCTGTTTATCTGCTGATGTTTCTTATTCTGCTAATTGCCTTTCTCCATGCTTGGTAGTTTGACTATATTTGCCTTATGACAATGGCAGATTTAGGAGAAGGAGGTTGCCCTCATTTTCTTGTCAATGGCCAGCCATACATGCTTTTACAGTTGTATGAGTGGGGATAAAAAGGCAAGAATTACAAAGGAATTAAGTTTTTTCTTTATGTGTACTTCACATGCTACTGGGCTAGCATAGATGCATATAGCTGTAAAGCCAATTTCAAGAAAAAAAGCAAAGAAGAGATTTTTGCATATCTGCTTAGGCCTGCCAAGATAATATGTGCATCTGAGATTCATATTAGGACTGAATAAAGCAGTTCCAACTATTACGCTGTTTGTTTATTCAAACATTTCTGCAAGAGTACATGTCAGAAGGACTTACCTTAGCCGTGCTAGCATGCTATTCCCTGTTAAGGGATGAAGCCTTTCCAAATGGCTGCATGGCAGTAATCGTTGTTGGTGTCAGAATAATTACAAATTTGCCCATGAGTGGTGTTGTGGGCTTTTTCTTCCCCCACTGTCCCTAAGGCTTATTTGGTCTACATAAACATGTATAATTCTGCTAACTTTGGATATGGTTGATCTTAATTTTAAGAACCAGAATTTGTTACCCCTTCTCTTTCTAACATCCTCATTAGATTGTGAGTACTTTTAGTGTGGCAGTCTACGTGTCCCTACTGTTCCTACATGGTCTCAGTGCGGGTTTACCATAGCTTTTCACATCCCTTAAAATTTGGCTTTTCGCAAGCAACTCGAATTTGCTTTTCAAATAAAACAAGGCTGATGCATTTGAACTCTTCTTTGGTGTTGTGAGGAAGCAATAGGAGGTGGAAGAGAACACCTGACAATTCAGAACAAAAACCTTTTTTTTTTTTTTTTGTAGCAAGTTTGGCAATAGTGTGAGCTCAAGTTCATTCTCTGTTGAATTCTTAAGATGTAGAAAGCAACTTATCTAAATAGGCAGTGAATGAGGGGAGTTGGATGCAGTGTGCAAGCAAAGTGAAAACTATCAATCAACATCTATTACTCTGCTGTTGGTATTTCAGCAGTGTCCCTGATGTTCTGAAAAGATTAGCTCAGAATAAGCAAATGACAAAATAGAAACTGTCTACCCATATCCATCCAGAGCTTCACCCAAGCTAATTAGCTATATACAGTGCTTTATAGAGTGACCAGGTCATTCCCAGCTAATCAATGATCTTTCAAACATATTAAGCAAGGTACACAACTCTGACATGACTTCGTAGAAAGTTCCATATTCTTTGAGCAGTTGTCACAGACAGAATGAAAGTAACATATCTTGAATATCTGAGCTCCTGAACAGACCAAAGAAGTAAGAACTTATGATGAATTCTTGCAGCCATTTCTCAGAACATGTCTTGACTCCTAATACTTCATGGACCACAGACTAGAAGGATTAAGATAGTTTAATAGAACAGTTATGATCTGTAGCAAAACATAGGCCATGAACTGATTTTGTGGGTTTCACACAAGACTAGGGCAGATATCCTTGGGTCACAAGGTCAATTCCTATTCATGTTATAGAATACCATTAGTAAATAGTTCGTGATTTCTCTTGTTATAATTGGATTTGTGGCATAAAAATAAAGCTGTTATTTATAAAGATCTAAATTCTCCTGAAGGTCTTTCATTTTTCAACAAGTAAACCTACCATTGATACTGAAGAATATTTTAGTTGAGAATATGTAACCTCCCTTCAGGATAAATCATAATAATGCTCCAATTCAACATGAATGGCTCTCAGGCCACCCAGTTTCAAAGACCTGAAATAATAAGTATTTACTTTGAGCTTTTTCAAAGTGAGTTCATCTGAATTCCTTCTTCAACAGGGAAAGCTTGTAATCAAAAGGTAAAAAGAGAGGCAACAGGAAAACCATGAGTTTTCTTGCATTGGTGAAGGTGCAAGTGGCACATACTAGGCAGAGGAGTCAGAAAAAGTCAAAAAGGCAAATGTTGCTTGGTAGGACATGTTTTTCTTATGCCGCCTACAAACAATCACAGTGACAACTCCTAGCAGGGAAAATGTCAGTGACTAAACAGCATCCCCAGGAGCGCAAGAGAAACCCTCAGGGCTCAAGGGAGATTCACTATTCATTCTGAAGCAGAAGAGAAAACAGCAGCAGCAGAAGAGAGACCATCAATAGAAACAGATGTTGCAACAATAGTCCTGGAGGCAGAAAACAAGGGTCTAGAGAGAGTAACAGGTGCGGAAAGGCCACAGCATGAGAGCAGGACTGGTAGAGAGCAGATGCTATCCAGGTATTAGCAGAACGACACAGTTTTACAGGTGGAAGGATAAGAGAAGCTGAAGTCAGGCATCTTGGCTGTAAGCATTTTAAAAAATATATCACAGAAAACAGTAAGGTGCGACTGTGGAAAGAAAGGAAGATTTTAGAGGGTATTCTGAGATGAAGGAGACAGGGGAATCATTTGCTGAAGATGCATAAAAGGAAATATCAGACAGCTAGAGAACAGGGTCAAGCTTATACAAGTAGCCATTCCTGGGATTTTTGCATGTTTTTTTTCTCCAAACACCCATAACAAACACATCCTACGATGTGAAGCCCGAGTACATAATTATTATCCATCTATTCTTAAAGCATTCACCATTCTATGATTCTACGATTCTATGAAAATGGAGTCTTTGAAACCTTGGAGAACCGCAAACTATATCCTAGCAATGCATATACTTGGGCCTTCTAGTCATTCCTCCACCTTATTAGACATCAAGTACTCTACAGAGGATCCTGACCTCATTCATTCCTTTTCAAAGACAGCAAAATGGAAACAAGGGGAGCAAAAATGGAACTTATTTAAAGCCAATTAGAAATTTTCAGGCAGAGACAAACATGACAGATTATCTAAATTCAAAATCTGCAGAAATATTAGCCAAACGATTATATGTGCATCTCACAAGGGAAAGAGCAAAGAGTAGAACATAAAAAGGAAAAAAAAAAAAAGTTCTTTAAAATATTTCTTGCAGCCTATCCTTAGTTATGGGTTAACAGTTCTTCAGTTTTCCCCACTGTGGGGTTTGTTGTCTGAGCCTTTAAAATATAGAGCCTTCAAAAGCTAAGGGCAAGTGATGGCAACACAGCTGTAACGGTGAAATGTAACTGGAGATCTGAGGCCATGATGAGGCCAGTCTCTGTCTGGATATTCAGTGCAGTGCAAAAAATAATTTAGTGACTTCGTCTTCCATTTCAAGTTGGTCTTATTCACTGAATGTTGACACTTGACAGTCACTCTGCATGATTTCTGCACTGCACCGTTATGTGAAATATCACATTTCATTACCTTCCTCCCAGCCAGTCACTCTCCATAAATGTAAGCATTTTTATCAGGCGAATGCCACTCTAGAGCAGTGTCCTTACCTGCAGGAGCGTTTGGAAAGGGTGCGGGAAGGTTCAAGGTTGGGTTATTCTGTCCTGACGTGTTGTAAAGCAAGAGCTTTTGCTGGTGCCAGAGCGATGTCTTTGTATTCTCTGCTTTTTCTCTTCCATGTCATACTGTTCCCGAAGACTCCAGAGCGATAGCCATGTCAGGTTACATGTACATAAGTCATACAGCATAGTCACATCAGGTTACATACACGTGTGACACATTCATGCATTCTGTCTCACACACACAGACACACGGAGTTACTAAGCACCTGAATCAGCAAGATGCTGAACTGGGAGCCTAATATGAAGCACAACGAGAAATCAGTGGCTATGCTTGCGTTGCAGTGTTCACTGATGAGCCAGTTTTCCCCAGTATTGCACTGGTTTTACACTGGTATTGAACTGCTTTTGCTTTTCTAGATGGCATTGTCCTCAGTGTAGACAGGTTTGTAGTTTACTGCTTAAAATGAGAAGAGAGCCAGGTATTTTAGGAGTACAGCTGTTTAAAAAAAGGACAGAGTCATGCATTTTTGATGGAAAATCTGTACTTTTGTCAATATACATATTTTTGCTTCAGTTTTTACCACTGGTTATCACTTCATTTAACCTTTTTTTTAACCTTTTTTTTTTAAAAAAAATAAAAACATATTTTTTTTCTGTAGTCTTTTTTATACTTTTTATACTTTCTGGAAACTTTTTTTTTTTCCTCCACTACTGTCCTGCTTGAAAGAGAGCACTCATCCTGCAAAGAAACAGATTTTTCGACATATTATTTTGTTTTCAAGCTGCCTCACACAGAGATGTCTTTATTTAAACCATTTGTGGCTTTAGTTTGTGCCCAGCTAAAATCTAGATCAAAGTTGAAAGCCTTGTTTCTCTGCTCACTTTAAGAAAATGGTGATGGCATCTCCATCTCCAGGCTTTCAATGAATCAAAGTCTTGCCAATCTTTTGAAGAAAAAGGTGTTTGGAAAAATAAAAGTTAGGACAATAACAATTCCTTTCCCCAGTTTAGATAAGACGGAGGCAGAAAGATAAGAACTTTTATTTCAATCATGCACTTCAGAAAGCTTTTTCATATTTAGATACGTTAATTGATTTATCTCCACCTCTATTTTGAGCTGATGGCATTATATGGCATATTCTTTGTGAGAAAATAGAAACATCCCACATTTCTCAGGGAATCATAAACATAAGATTTCTTGCTCGGTTGTACAGAATAGAGATTTTTGAAAAAGAGTCTTCACTCATGTATCCAAATCTTTGGATAATCAATCAATAATTTGAGTTAATCACAGACTTCTCTGATTAACTCAAAACAGGACTGTTTTCTGAATATCTACACACATATGAATCTCTACACATACTATTGTATAATACATTTTTCAGTCTCTCAAAAACAAATATGCATGTACATGTTTGTATGTCCATCTGTGAACACAGACACAGTCTCATATAGAGTTTCTTGGACACATATATAGACATTATGCACAAAAGCTGCATCATACAGGATGTGACAATGGCTCTAGTTGCAACTGAGCCAGAAATAAATTTCTTTATATGTAAGGACTGTAAATGTATAAGAAAGAGATTTTAAACCACTTAAAAATCTTTTTTTTTTTTTGATTGATTCTCCAAAAATACAAAATTGAATTCAAATCTGCTCTGTCATTTCTATTTCTTTAGTTAATTTTTAAGAAGTATTTCCATGAATCAACTTACTTCCTGCAATGAAAACCACTTAAACTCCTGATCTGGTCAGGAGGATGGTCTGTGAGCAGGATGCAGACAGACCTGCATGCTCTAGCAGTGGGTTTGGGCACTTGGCTGCTGATCTGCCCTCACTTTGGATGTCCTGTTGCTGGCATGAGAATGCACAAGCCCTAAGGTGCAGCCCTGCTCCAGATGCAGGGAGAGTCCCTCACTCACGAAAATAGCTGGAAAGGAATTTGATAAGAAGGTAGGACAGACAGAGCTGATCAGATTCATGGCATGGCCAGATGAGTGTATGAATCAGCCAGCTGTTTACAGGCACCAGATCCTTTTTATCCATTTATACCTCCAGTTTCCCTCACTTTTTCCTTCACAAACCACCGCGATCCCTCCCTTTCTCTGCCATTTGTGCCTCACCTAAACAACCCATGGCAAGTCATCCTCAAATGCTATTCCCCTGCTTCCCATAATGTGTCCCATAAGCGCTCCCATCAGTCCAAAACAAGCCCTGGAGACCCACTCTTGGTTTACCTCATCTTACTGGGGTGTGAACCCTGAGCAGAGGGATGATGCTCTCTCCTGGGAGGAGCAGGGCAGCTTGTCCTTCTCTCTGAGTAGCTAATTTGGGTTCCTCACCTGCCAGTGTCTCTCTGTTCTTTGTACAAGTGTAGATGAGCTTTTGATTACCTAAGCTAAGAGTGATATTTTTCTGGGAACACCACTTAAAATTGGAGAACTCTCTGAGCCTTTTGATACCTAACAACTTTCAAGACGCTCTATATAAAGTTAAAATAGCTCTTGTTACTGTAATTACAGCTACAGAAAGAATATTTACTTTCTAATACACAGCCGCTATAGGAAGATACAACATTTTAACCTGTATTCCTGAATGCAAGGAAAAAGAGTGTTTAGATTATATTTTTTTCACACTGATGCAAGGTGAGCAAAGATCTTAAACGCAGCATTAGTCATTTGAGATGACTGGCATTTTCCCAGTATATTTCTCTCCAATATAAAACATTCATCTGTCAAAAACAAAACTTACTATGGAAACAGATTGGAGCTGGTCCGGGATGGGAGCTCTGATAGCTCTGATGGCAGTTCCTGGTATTGACGGTACAATGCATCACCCTTCATAAAACTAATTTCAAGTCCCTGATCTGTCAGATGCCAAGATGGATTTGAATATGGCTGCCTTTCTTCTCAAACCAGTACACTAACCTCTGAGACATGTAGTGTCTTTGTCTCAATAAGTAAAAGTGGATTCTAATTTCTCAAAGGGATGGAATTATAGCTCAGATGCAGAAACTTGTTTTCAGACAGGGAGTTGGGTGTCCCATTGCCAAAGTACCGATCGTAACAGTTAGGTGTCCTGTCTGTGCTAGTCCTAGGACTCCCTCTGGCACCAAGGGGAAGAGACAATGCCCCTAGCACAAGTGGGCACCTCTCGTGGTCAAAAAATCTCACCCTAACAGATATGACTGAAGGATCTAGCTTACCTGAAAAGAGAGGCTTCATTTAGTTATTGATAGCTGAGATTAATCCCGACCTCTGTCTTCCTTCATTCTTTGTCCCAAATTCCTGTTTGGGGGTTCAGATAGTTATGGAACTTGTTCTTATCATGTCTTATCATGTGTCACCTTAGACTCAGGCAACGGTGAATATACAGAAAGCGTTAGCCCAGCAGAATGCTCAACTCAATGCCTCTTGCTCCTCAGCACCCCTCATGTTGCCCTGTGAGATATAAATATGTGACCTTATTTTGAAAGGAAAATCCTTCCTAGCTGCCTTGCAGCTCCATCACTTATGCATTATAGACTTTCTACTCAATTGCAGCATAATCTCATAGGAATTTATTATGCATCCTGTATATAAAACAGTATGTACCCTCTACAGAGAACATCAAAAGGTAGTTAATAGAGATGTTAAATTATTATTGGTTGAAAGGAGCCGATGCCCTAGAGTAATCAGATTCCCTCTTTCTCCCACTCGCTTCATATACTATATATAATATATGCAATTAATAGTGCACATATATCAGTCTCTGAATAGATCTCTATAAAGTCAGCTTGAATGTTAGAGGAACTGATGTATAAAACATGTGGAACCAAGCAAAGATGTCATACTAGGGCACATTACAAATACTAGCAAAACACTTGATGGATAAGGCAAAGGAGACAGAGTCCCAAGTTAAAAAAAAAAAAAAAAAAAAAGAGTTTATGTTATTTCCTGTTCTCACCATTTATTCATGGCATAAGGCAGTTAAGGTGCTACTGACTGGAATGAATGGCTGCACTATGTTTTTTTATTAATGGTCAGGAAAAATGTCAGATGCTTATTCTGAACTAACTACATATTACTAAGGATGAGGAAAGGGTGTAATATGAAACTTACTACCCAATTATTAGGTTAATTGAGATGGGACTGAATTAGAATTTTGATATCCAGGTAGGGCTCTGAACGAGGAACCCAGAAATCTTTTCTCTAACACAAGTGCACTAAAAACCCTTACCCAAGTCCTCATCATTTATGATGTTCTAGACTATTCTTTTGGAGGACTGACCTTGTCTATGTGTTTATTCATAACCCAGTGGCATCCCAGGGCTAGGCACACTGAAATAATATTTACATTGCAAGTCAATATCACTGTTAATAGTAATTAAGCTCAGCAAAACTAGTGATATATAAATAGTACATATGGATTATTTAAAATATATCTGTGATTCTGTGATCTCTAGGAGATAATTTTAAATTAGAAAATGAAATTAGCTTAATCCAAAAATAGGATGTGGGAAACAGGAAAATGAAAGATGATTTACCAAATATATATATATATATATAAATCATCTCTTTGGTAAATCTCTCTTTCATTATAAATATATGTGTATATATATATATATATATGTGTGTATATATATATATATATGTGTGTGTGTGTATATATATATATGTACATATATATATATACACACACATATATATACATATTTATAAATATATGTGTATATATATATATATGTACATATATTATATATACACACACACACATATATATATATATGTATGTATATATATACACACATATATTTATAATGCAAAGAGAGAGAGAGAAATGCCACACCACATTGGACTTTGAGTCTTTAGCTCCCTTAATCCTGCATAGTTACACAGGAAAGGTGCAAACACGGCTCTGGAGTGGGGGAAAAAAAAGTATTTTCTTTCTGCATTCTGCTCCCTCAGTAAATAAAGGTGTAGGGGGAAATGATAGACTCTTTGTAATAGGTTCTTACAGCAGTTTTCATCATGATATCCAAACACCCTCAAGAAGTATCTCAAACTGCATTACTAAATAGTTCACATTTGCCTTGCTTATTTTGCCTCTGAAAGGCAGGATTTTTTAAAAAATTATTTCATTGAGATTTCAAATATGTTTTATGCGCTATATTCTTCTGATAAAGAGAGGGAGGGAGGGAGGGAGGGAGGGAGGGAGGGAAGGAAGGAAGGAAGGAAGGAAGGAAGGAAGGAAGGAAGGAAGGAAGGAAGGAAGGAAGGAAGGAAGGAAGGAAGGAAGGAAGGAAGGAAGGAAGGAAGGAAGGAAGGAAGGAAGGAAGGAAGGAAGGAAGGAAGGAAGGAAGGAAGGAAGGAAGGAAGCAGTTTTCACTTGAAATGAAAAATTATATGTTAGAGAAATCTTTGCTTGCCAAAGATGATCAAATACTCTTAAACTTCCTGAGAAACTTGTTATTCCAACAGACAAGATTTATATGAATTATATCAAACTCTATCATATATCATAAAATATCATATAATGTCTGAGATCCAAGCCACACATCACATGTAAGAGGATGATTAACATCTGGAACGTACATTCTATAGGAAAAGGAGTTAAAGTATATCTTTATTCCACTCACAGAATAAAGCACTTGTGGGTGCTACTCCCTTCCCTTCTATATTAGCCAGAGCTATATAACAACTGAAAGCTCATTTCCATGTCAATCACTTTGCTATAGTGAATAAACCCAATGAGCAGAAGGAAGACAATCTTGGAAAAGATTGTCCTACCTGCTCCTTGCACATTCCAGAAAAGAAATCTCAAATGTGTCCCAAACTCAAACTGCAAGCTTTGAGTCAAGTGGCATCTCTCTGTTGTGAGGAACAACGCCTGCAGGCAGGCATTGATCTAGTTTGATCAATGATTGGAGACTCTAGGTCCTATATCAATGCAAATAAGACCTCAAGTGGCAAAGGTATATGTTTGAAGGTTACCCATCTTAACTGACAAATTGATTGACTGCACGGTGAATCCCAAAGCTTAAGATGACATTGAATAATAGAACATGAGGTAAAGAGACATGGCTCAAAATATACACAACACATTTTCTTACTAACTAGAGAGTCTAGTAATATAAATTCACCTGTGACTGGACTGAAGGTCCTAGTTCAAATCCTGCTAGTAATCCATGCTGAGGACTAATATAAGTAGGATTGTTTTGTCTAGTCTGAGACATTTCCGATACAGATATCTATATGTAATTGTCCAGAGAGAAACAGTTATTCTAGATGATTACTTGTCTGTTCACTTTTTAAAAACTGGTTTAGAATGAGATGAACCATGCTCAGTAAATGCTCATTTCCATTGGCTAAAAATGGACTACAAGATTTGGTAATAAACCCATCTGCAAATGTCTAACTTACAGACTCTGAATGAATCCTACCTTCTCTATCAAATGAGTTCTTGAGTCACAAAGGTGACTTTGTCCAAATAGAGTGAAGTATGTGTGGCTGTTATCAGTTCCACTGACCTTAATTTTACATAATATTAATTTTAAAAGAGAAACAAAACCATTTCTTGGAGAATTGAGATCTGTCAAGGCTTCTGAATGGTATTAGAGTTCTGTTTTGTTGTGTTTTTTATCTTGTATATACAACATATGTTTGGTGTCTTTAAACACAATTACTTTTGTATAACAAAAGTGTTGATTTGATGATGCAACATTTTCTGCAAGTGTGTTTAAGACAGTTTATGTTTTCATAAGTTGCCATGAAACTCAATTATGTATGTGTAATAAGGCTCTTGATTGTTACACTTCTACTTTTCTGTATAATGAAGCCAGCAATTAGAATTTGGTTGCTCTATGGTATAGGAAAACATACTGGTTTTGTAGACAAAAGATGTTAATGAGCATCTTCTAAAAAAAAAAAAAGTGTTTGAAAAAAAAAAAAAGGTCAATAACTCAAACATATAATCAGATTTCTTAACAAAAAGGATTTGTTTCCTGACAATGCAATAATATAACTTCAGGAGACAAACAGTCCATATTACACAAATGTACTTTTTACTACAGATAGAGAAATGAATAAGAAAACATTTCACTATTAAGGTTATGGCCTTTACATTGTTAAATTACGGCTGCAAAATATATCTTCTTGACTGCAGGTAACTGCGCACAGCTTGTATGGTAATAAGCCCTAATCACACTTATTAGTGGATGCATCTACATTAGTGTTTTACTTTGCACCAGAAGTGTGCTTCTGAAGCAAATTTCTCAATTGTCCTCATTTACCATGTCTTGCTTTGCATTACATAGCAGTCTTGGAGCATGCAAGCTCTATTCCTGTTATACAAAATTAAACCAGAAGATATATTCCAGGTTAACAGATATATTCCAGCGCTAATGTGAGCAAAGTCTGTGGGTTCAGACCATAGCTAGCCCAAAAGAAGTGTTCCTGAAGACTGTGTGGTGTGGCCATTAAGTGCACCAGCTGTTTTGCTCATACAGAAGCATTTCCTTTACACTGCTCTCCTAGATAATACAAATGCAGAATATTTTTAACATGTGACAGATGTACAAGGAACCCTCCTCCACAGAAGTTCATTTTTACTTCTTATCCTCTTTAAGGGCAAGGTTTAGGACTGTGAAGTAAAACTGAGTCTGAGTCAACCTAAATCAACCTCTTCCAATAACTAGATTTTCTTGAACAAGAAACCAAGCCTGTGTTCATATATCGATACTATGTTACACATGAACAACCAAAGCAGAGCAACTTTCAATTTCTTCTGAACAAGGTCCAGCACAGCCAAAACCCTGCTGAAACGGGAGACCAGTCATCTTGGAGTTCAGAGGAAGAGATGCAGAATTAGTAGGAAGTGTATGATGTAATTTTTGTTTTCTGAAATTAAACCAACACTGAACCAGACACCCTAGGGCCTTTTAGCATCAAAGAAAGAAACAGGCAATCTAGGCTATGCTTCATGTGACCAATTTTTAGACAATTACTTCAGGGTGAGATGGACTGTGACCAAAGAGTTTCTCTTCCTGTCCTTAAACAGGGAGTATGTATTTTCAACTCAGACGGAGAAGTCTACATTTGGCCTTATGAATGACACCCAAATTGCCCAATCCTCAGCAAACTAGAAGAAATAACAAGCATTTCAACTCTAGTGAAAGTAGGGGAGCTAGAAATTGAGACTAGATGAGTATCTGCTGCAAAGAATGAAACAAGAGTGAGTGACACATCTTTGCTTGGTTTTAATGGAATTGGTTTTAATGGAATGAATGCTTTACTATTGAACTTAGCATAGATATAGGCTGTAAAATGATGGTAACACACATCACTGAGGTGTCGGAGTTGCACACAGCAGCCAATACCAGTTCAAGTGACCTTAGAGTAACAGGATCTCAAGTGTTATACACAGGCATTTGTGTCCATTCACAAGTGTTAAAAATGGCTGAGCTTCCTTCGGTTGAAATTGTTATGTCAAAAATATATCTTAAAATGGTTTTTGTTTTTCATGAAGGAAAAAAAAAAAGTACTATTGCTGATATAAGGGTTTTTTGCTTGATTGTTCAAATATCCATATGTTCAAGGCAAAGCTACTGAAATTATTCTGTTGTAAACAAATTTCACTACAGCTTAATTTGTCTTTGAAATATAGCATTTTCTTACAGCTTAATAAAAATACCAATAAAAGTATCCCCCAGATTAGGACTGTCTTTGGGGCTTTTTTTTCAGTCTGTGAAATGCAAATGATTTCTAAATCCTGAATTAACTGGTTTTAAATAATCTCCCTATATTTAAGCAGTTTTATTATTGTGCTTGCACTTAATTATGGTCTAAGAAGAGCAAGATTTTTTAGTGATCTTATTTTTTCTCAAAACCAAACATTGTTGAACCTGATCCTTTTCTGAAAAAGTCAAATTCTTAATTCTTTCAGATTGCCATACAATGCCTTACATGGTCATCCAGAGCGGGAGTTTGGTATCCTACTGTGTTCCCTTTATGCTTGTTAAAAGATCCTAAGTAGTACAAAGGAGACCCAACCATCCGTTAATCATGATGTACTTGTTCTACCATTCCAGGCCTTGTGAGTGGGATTACCCTGGGTACCGCATTGCAGTACTTGGTAGCATGCTGGGGCAGAAGTGGAGGTGTACATGGAGGAGCGGATGGTGGGGATTTTTCACCAGTGAGTGAGAGGTTGTGGAGTCTCCTTCTCTGGAGATCTTCAAAACCCACTTGGATGCAGTCCTGTGTCACGTGCTCCAGGTGACACTCTGTGTGCAGGGGGTTGGACTAAATGACCTCTAGAGGTCCCTTCCAACTTCGAGCATTCTATGATTCTATGATTCTATGAGTGTGGGCAGTAAGCAGCAGCCCTCTGGTATTTCCCTGTTATAAAATGTGATTAGATCACAGGCTTCAAGAAATGTCTAGGTTAGTGACCTCAGCAAAGCATAGCCGTGAATCTCCTGGATTTCCTGTGTGAAAGCATGCTCTGGATCCTGGAGAGGTGTCTGGGCTCTTATTACTTGAGCTGACCAGATAAGCCTATTTGTGTCTGCATGTGTGCAGCAACTGACCTGCCATATGGCAGTGTCATCACAGCCTTTAACAGGTGTTTGGGCCTGACTAAATTTAATTTGAGTCCAATCCAAAATATATTTTGGAAGCATAAGCATGTGTTAAACTGTCCGGTCCCTTTCCACACATCCACACACACGGGGAACACTGTTTTCTTTTCCATGGCTTTGACACGACTAGTGCAGAATGTTGCACATTAGTCTTAAAAATAGTTTTTGTCTGCTCTTTCCTGGATAAATGCAAGAATCATCATGTATATTTTCGTCATTGTTGTTTTGTTTCTCCTGTTTCATCTTGTGCATTTTTTTTTTTTTCTCCCTGCCATCTGGGTTTCCACAATTAGAGATAGGATTCATCTCAACTAACCTTTGCTGTCGGAAAGGTGAATGGTATAAAATAATCACCTAGGGTCTCTCAGCAGCCAGCAGAGAAACAGACAACTCCAAATAGTGATTTGCCCAACTTAACCCAGATATCTGACACAGGCAGGACAAATCGGTCTCGGAGGGTGCCCCATTTCTCTCCACTGAATATAGAGACCAGTGATCTAGCTTATGCCAAATCTAGCTTTTAGAAAACTAAAGGTAGGTGAGATAAATCCTGTTTTTAGCATTTTATGATACTACTGAATATTATTCTTTGTACTCCAGAGTAGAGTACTTATGTGAAAAGTACTACTTACATCAAGACTGTTCTGAAGAGGAAATATAACATGCCGTAATAGAAAAAAATGGAATAGTAAATACAGAGATTTAGAATTAAATTGCAAGATTAATTATCAATGACTGCAATACTATCTCTTAGGTTCAGCAATACAATTATACAGCTGCAGATTAATACAGTTAAATACTTTACACCTGGAAACAGACTCGCTTTTTGTCAGCTTACAGAAAAATTCCATTTTCCATTTCCTTGCACTTGTCCAATTAGATATATAATGATAGTAACATACAGTATAAATTCTGTATGTAGATTCTCGTTAAAGAAACATCTTAACAATATATTTTAAAGAAATTGCATACACACTTTCAAAAGTAATATTTTAGAAAGACAGTTTGAGGTTAGGTCACATGAAAAAATAAAGTAATTATACTTTTTCTCACTGCAAGGGACATGGTCAAACAAGAATTAATATGAAAAATTATTCATTGTTAAAATTGCTCTGTATTTCTGAGAAACTGTAATAATAAATTGCCATCCAAAAGAGTATCTACTTCAGAAAAGGGCTTCTTAATGTACAATATATGAATGCTGAGAATATTCTTGCAACTGCACACATATTAGGCTAAAAGAATATTATTAGCTTGCAAATTTAAGTATTCAAAAATTAGTACTCCAAAAGGTGTCTGAACAACCAGGATTCAGCCCCCTTGTGGGGACTCAGAAAGCTAATGTTTAATTACATATTCAGATAAATTATTTTCTACAAAGTCCATCAACATTGTTGCATACCTAAGTAGCAGAAGAGTGGATTCAGGAGAACAATGAAAACAAACACTGGTTTTTAAAAAGTTTTTAATTACCAGTAAATTCAGTGTTTATTACTTGCTAAATAAATAAATAAATAAATGTGAACACAGCCTAAAACATTTTCCAGTATGAAATTCTTCCAATATGAAATATGCACTCCTGAAATGGTGACAGAGCTTATACCAGTTACATCTGTGTACAACCTCATCAATTAGGTCATAAGCAACACAACTGGCCAAAATATTGATAACAATTTTCCCTTAATGTAAGAAATTTTCCTTTATATTAAAGGGAATCTATGCATTTTATTTTGTTTTGTTTAAGGAGATCACAATTGGTTTGTATTCTTCCTGGATGGTTTCACTGAAAAACTAGTTCTGACCCATTCCAGTGAAGACTGATGTCAGTTGTTTGCTTAGTTTAAAGAAATCAATTTAGCGTATAATTCTTCTTATCTATTTTATATATTTACATGATATAAATGTGATTCTTTCTCTCCACTGACTGCAAAGGAGTTCTGAACTGATCATCTCATATGTAATATCTACACTTGGTTAGATGAAATACACCGTCTAGCCTAACTCTCATAAAATTGTGATGTGGCTCTTTGATTTGTTAATGGCCACAAAGGACTCAATGAAGTGAGACAGAAGATAAAAAAAATCTACAATGAGGGATGTTTTCAAAGTTGATGGCCAGCCAGCCTGAGAAAGACTTAAGAACTGTTCAGCAGAAACTACCTTTTCTTATGGTATAAAAACCAACAACTGAGGGAAGGTTCCATGTATTGAAACATTTCACTTTTTGGAGTGTCCCTCCCAAAATGTACATATAAATAGCCCTCTCCTCCCCTCTAAAATAGGGTAAAATTCCTTCCAATCTTCTATATACCTAATGACCAGTGAGGCACTTTAGAAATTGATTAATTATATCTTCAAATAAATAAATAAACTTCCAAATATTATAGCAATCAGTTGCACCATTAAGTAAAAGCCAAATACTCCTCCAGAAATAGGTTCAGGTTAGACGGTGCCATATCATATGTGTTTTCTCTCTTCATCCATTATCCTCCATCACAAACAAGCTCTTTCTTTTCCTGAGCCTTGATTTTCAAAGCATAATACGATTTTGAAGTATGTGTGTTTGTGTGTATGTTTTGTAGAGTTTATAGAGTCAGTTTAGGGGTTTCTGAGCTTGTATCTAAGCCATTCTAGGAACATGGTAGCTTCTCAAGCATTCCAGTAAAGGATGCAGATGTGTCTCTCACAGCTACTATCTTCAATGAAAACCAAGCTCCAGTGCCAGGTCTTATTGAAGCTGGTGGCTCTGAAGCACATGCCTGCATGTTTGGTGAACAAATTTCTTCCACGTTTTACGGTTGTCCCTGGAGGGCATCATACCCTGCCCCATAGATGTTATATATTCCAGCTACTTTAGACATTTTGGGAATTTATAAGTTCATCAAGTCTGCATTTTGTGTCTGCCTTACAGTTTGCTTGACAAGCTGTTCCTGTGATCTCACCTACCTTTGCTCTTGACTTCATCTTGGCTCCACAGATGCCCAACAGTGAATTGGATCAGATTTGCTTTGGACTTCATCCAACTGTATGGCCTGGAACATTGATATGTGATCTCTCAGATTAATATGTTAGACAGTTAGAGCTCTCCATTTCTAGAACTGCCCAGTTGTAGAAAGGTAATTCATCATGGGAATCAGGCAGAAGGAAAAAGGACATTACACTTCTCCAAACCCTATTAAACTCCTGTGAAATGGATCTCTGTCAGCTCCTGAAGCTATGTTTTCTTCAGATGTCTGCCAAGATGAGACAAGTGAACTTAGACCACACACGCATTTCTTCTTTGGCCCTGTGAGCTATAAAATGTGACATGCAATGAGAACACGGAGCTTACAAAGCCCTGTGAGGACTTGGGTATGCCTCCATGTGCATGGACAACATTTTGTGTCCAAACACTGTTGTGTACGTGAATGTGCACATTGATGCATGCCCATGTTTCAGTCCTCCATAGCACTTGCCTTCATGAGTTGTTTTAATTAGTATCTGATTTTCAAGAGCATTGAATTTATTGAAAAGAATTGCTAAAGAAGAAAGCTGGAATAACAGTGCTGAAAACACTAAGAGCAGACATTGCCTTGTCTTGCTTAAGGACATAGTGGCCGCAGGGAGCATTATTTTATAATTATTTCATACTAATGTTAATGTTTAAAAGCTAGTATTTTAATGAAAATGTTTGATCCTGATGAAGCGCAGAAATTGGTTGTGGCTTTTAAGTTGTCTTGCTCAAACACTTCACATACAGACAGTAGATGGGCAGCATAATCCTCTCTGGGGCTTCAGGTACAAAACAAATCATTATAACTTTCTCAGGTATGCCAAGGTTAAATAAACACCTGTAATGCTCAATAACTTCAGTTCCTCCATACACCATATTAGTGCCAGCTTCCCTTATGATTGGACTAAGTACATAAGCATAAGGAAAGTGTAGAGAAGATTTCGGAACTGATTCCCTTGTCTGGTGGATATATATAAATATAATAAGAGTAACAGGGTGGCACAGGCTAGAAAAACTAATACAAGCCCATCAAAGGACATGAGTGCATCCTCTGAGTTCTAGTCTTCCTGAAAGGACTGGATACAGATCAGTAACAAGTGACAAATAAGAATTGGCATGTATTACTGAAAGTGATCCAGTGAGTCCTATGATACAGGTATGAAAGTTTGTGACAGTTTCCCTGTCCAGTTGATATGATTCATGTAGTAAACAAAAAACTCTCCTGGACAGTGGCTGCCTCTTACAGTGCTGGAACATGTTGCTTTTCCAGCCATCATAAATGGGTCAGACAAATAATAGAAATTAGTTGGTATCTATTGACAATACCGCCTGTATGCCTTTTTTTGTTATACAAGGACTGATATCATTTTATCTGTTTTTACGATTTTCTTTTCCTTATCAAATCTGCAGACCCTCCATAGCACAATTCACATACATACAGTCTCTGATTAGAGAGACTGGAAAAATATCATCAGGACTTATATGGCCTGTCCTGACTGCCTCTTCCCCCACTCAAATCAACAGCAAATTTACTGTGGTTTCCAGAAATCATTGTATCAGCTAAAGACTTGTTCCTTTTTTCCTTTGTATTCAATATGAACACAGTCTTTCTTTTTACACCTTTAGCCACTTTTACCCACTTGTAACACTTGCATGATTTTGCCTTACAGACTCCTCTCTTTTGAGGTTGGTGGAACCTCTATGAACGTGAACACTGATATTCTGCATAGCACAGGTGAAGGATTTCTACCTGGAATTTTACGTGTCAAGACTGTATTTTTTACTGAAACAAGATAATTTGAGAAAAGGCACAAAAGAAGAGCACTGTTACATGAGAAGGAATTAAACCTCAATATCTTCCTTATCTCTACAGCGCCTATCACAGTAGGATCTCGATGGGGGTAACCAAAGAAAGCTGGTGTACAAGGGAACTAATACGATATAAAGATAGAATCACAACAAAATCGTTGTACAAGATGTTTAGTATAGAAGAGATACAGCTCCAGTGACCTCATTAAAGCCATAATCACTTACATCACCTAAAGGTCCAATCCCCAGGAAGTGTCCCCCAGGGAGACTGACCTATTTATTGTCCAGTGGTGTGTCTCTATTTCCCTCTCGATCTCAGTCTGCAAAGATCAGGCTGCACAGTTTATCTGTTCCTTTCTATTTACTTTGGTTCTAGTAGCGTTGCCTAATTTAATGATCAAGTTGTTAAATTTTCCTGATTGGGCTGTATCTTCCCCTGATTTAGTGACGCCCTTCTTGAGTGCAGTTGTTGCACACTTTGCTGATTGAGATGCATAATTTAATTTAATAAATGGAGAGAGTTTACTATCATTTTTGCATATTTTATTATTAGGGAAGGAAGATTCATATTTTGCAGCTCCAGTTTATTCACTCCCCTTATTTATTTATTTTTGGAAAAACCAGCTGCACAGACAACGCTTGTTCAGCTGCAAAACTCCGCTGACCAAGCTGTACAATTCAGGCATTGAACTTTTGAATCTTTTCCTTATTAAGGTGCATATTTTAGCAGTAGAAATTCCAGATGCTTTTTGCTTCAGCAGCCTGAGCTTATGTGCTAAACAGTAGACAAATATGTCGGGGATATCATTTGTTTTAAGACCACTAAAGTGCATTTTCTATAGTTTCAGCTATGTTTTTAGATTCTTTGATAAAGCAAATAAAGATGCAATCAGTTTCTTTGTAAATCTTGCTACTTTGCATATAGTAAGTGGCACAAGCTTTCCATAACCAGCAGCTTCAATCTTTGGAGAAGCGTTTATCCCACTATTTGAAAGAAAACCTAAGCATTTTGCTATCTTAGATTCTGAAGACACAGCAGGTTGGAAATACTGTAATTCCTGCTCAGTTTATTTTGCATAATATATTGGGGAAAAACAAGCTTGAAACTGGACTGGCAAGCGCAGAATGTAATAGCTATATAAACAGTGATAATAGGCGACTCAATCAGCAAAGAATGCAGCATGATTATGTATAAAATTTCATCCACTAAAGTTCACAGTGTGATCAGGAAAGGAGGCAGCCAATCAACAGAGCATAGAGCTCTACTGGGAATGAATATGTTTTGAAAACTCAGCTACCCAGAATATTCAATGGGATCAGCAAAGTCCTGAAAGGGGCATTCGAAGATAATAATGGACATGTCATTATTAATAAGTACAATGGCAGTGCCTGAGCATATCTCTGTGGTCCTGTTTCCAGTAGCACGTTCAAAGGAATTTAGTTTTCACCTTCCTAGGAATAAGAGTTAATGTTCTGCACGTCATTCGTAGTGAGAGCCCTTGGCAGGATTGGTATGAAAATCTGTTATTGTTGTATGCTGAAGAACCCACTTCATTACACTTCCCTACTGTGCTTTTCCATCATTCATGTTTGTGAAGGCTGCCATCTTGATTCTCTTCCTGAGAATCAAGTAGAGAACTAAAAAAAAAGAGAACATGAGTCCTAAAGTTTTCTCTATAAAGCCATAACAAGTTCTTTATCCTTGAGGAAAGGCACATAGTAAAATTTGTAGTTTGTAGCTACTTGTATGTTAAGTAAGATACATCAGTCCCACTAAATGCTCTAATTCCTGCCTGGCTCATACTGCACATTCCTTACAGTACCTATTTGTTCAAAATTTCCATCCACATCTTTCTAAGCTATTGTGTATGCAGTTTGTTCAGTATTAGTGACCAGTTCACCTAGAGATGAACTGCAAAAATGACCAGACAGTATATCAGCTGGAATACATACGCCACTCTCCTAAGAAATAGAAAGAGTTCAGCAACAAATGATATGTAGGCCACTGACTGATCAGTGATCTCATGACTTTAAGGTACTTAGGAATGAAAACCTGTTTTTCTTTTTTTCCAAGACTCCTCCAAACCTTTCATTCTCTTTTTTATGCAAAAAGCAAGAGCCCCAAATTAATCTAGATGAAAAGTTTTATACCCTCTAGATGCTAGTAGCTAGCAGAAAAGCTAGCTGTCATTTACTGTGGTAATTATTGAGCCTGGAGATAAACTATCCCTGTGATAGACTCCAAAGAAGGTTCTTCCCAGTGTAGTTTTCATCCAGCAATGAGTGCTTCTGGATTGAGGTTGGCTCTCACTGTTCTCAAAGCAGTCTGTCTAGTGTTGCCATTGAACTCACTAATAATGATATATCCATTATTATCTTCAAATGTCTCTTTCAGAGCTTTGTTGATCTTGTTGAATACTTTGTGTAGCTGTTTTCAAAACATATTGATTGCACAGAGTAGGGTGATTCAAAGACATCTGACGGTGTGTTTACATTAGCAAGCAGCATGATGAAATTTGAACAGCTACAAAAACAACTGTTGCTGAGGTCCCAGTATATACGTCATACACCTTTTAGGTTTTTTTATTATTATTATTATTCATCCTAGTCCTAGTCTGGTCCATGAATACCACCTCCTGCAACCCATTAGCTATGTTATTAAAGCACAGCTCTAGGGATAGTTTCATCGAAAAAGAACACTGCTCACATACTCCAGAATCACACTGTGATGCCAGCAAAGATGCAATAACTGAGACTAATTCAGAAGGTCACTTCAAACATGTATTCCTGATCCAAGCCATGTGAAGGCAGACAAAATGTGCTTCAAGTTTTTCAGTTAGCAAGAACATGGAAGACCTCATCTCTCCAGAATGCAGGCATTGTATTGTAGGGGAAAGGAAAAAAAAAGTTAGAAAAGAAATGAAAAACATAAATAATGGAAAAGTTTATATAAAGGAATGTGAGCTGTTCTACTGTCTCTTAAAAAATAAGTTACAAAGTATATGTTATTTCACAGACATTTTCAGCACCACTCCCAAGTCATCCCTAAACTGATGCTGAAAACATTTGGCTCTCATGTAAGCAGTACCAAAAAAGTCCAACACTTGCTGTAGAAATAGCCTGTTATGCATCACAAGATATTGAGCCCGAGGCAAGAATTACTGGCTAAAATTCCATGACCAGTGCTATGCAAGAGGTCAGAGCACATAATCATAATGTTCCCTTCCGGCCTTAAAATCTATTAACCTAAGGATTTTGTTCTACTGGGCATTGAGCACAATTTGCTACAACAAATACTCAATTCAATTCACCCTAGTCACATAGAAAAGCAGTTGTTTTTAAGATTATACTTAGAAGAATTTTGCACAGAATATCAGATGTGTTCACATATAAAAGGGAGGACCAGGACTTTCCTAATTTGTGTTTGGATCAACCTGCTTCCCTAAAGTCTCTAATTCTAGTAACTTAAAACTTTTTTTTTTAAATAAAAAAACTTATTTTAGAAAGAAGAGACACATGTTAAAGCAAATAAAAACAGATGAAGCATTTTAGGTTGTTTTATTATTATTGTTATTACTATTATTCAAGATGGCTGAAAGATACAATGAAACTTGACACTTCCTTCATCCCATTCTATTTGGATTAACATTTCTGTATGTGCTTGACTAAGTACTTAAAAACAGCCTAATTTAAAAATTATCACCATACAATATCAATAAAACATATGCTAAATGTATTGAGAACTGGCCAACTATCAGATCTTAAAAAGCAGTACTTAATGTCATATCATCCTGGAATGTAGGAGGGGAATACTTCTAATGGGGCTTGGTAATTGGCCCAGTCTTATTCAATATTTTAATCAATGATCTGGAAGTAAATCAGAAATCACTACTGCTAAAATCTGCAGATGGCACAGAGATTGGCAGGCTGGTACATATTGATGAGGAGAGGGAAATCATCTGGCTGTCTCAATAAAAGTTGACAATATCAAAATAAGTTTTATTGCAGCAAATATCAAGGTCATACCTCAAAGAGAAGGGAGTGAAACTTTTTCATCTTCAGAAAGAAGACACTGAGGGCTTTTGAAAACCAGGAATTCATCATGAATTCTTTTTTTTTTTTTTTTTTTTTTTTTTTTTTCTCATATATACTTTTGTCTTATGCATATACAGGCATATCTTCCATGTCCGAACTGGAATAAGGAGACAGGTTTGGGGGATGATCATAAGGATTTGAAAAATACATTTAAGGAAGATTTAAAAGAACTCAATCCACTTGATTTTCTGAAATAAATACTGAATAGTTGACTTGATTAGAACCTAGGTAGGACAGGGTAGGATATCCATTTAATCTAACGCAATGGGACTGAACAAGTACAAATAAATGGCAGACACATTCAAACTGGCATTCAAATTTAGAGGAAAGCACAACCTTTTAACAGTAGAGGTCATAAACTATCAAAACAAATTACCTAAGTAATTAATAATTTCCTCATGTTTGATGTCTTCCAAAGTAGTATGGATGCCTTTTGGAAAGCTATCTAAGCAAATACATTGAATCTAAAGCTGAGTAACTCAGTGACATTTAATAATTTGTGATATGCAACTTTCCACAAGTAACAGCAAATGCAAGTGTCCCTTCTGGCCTTATCATCTCTTCATGTATTATTTCAGATTACAATGGACTTCCCACAGGATTATTGGCAAGTATCTTACTCTCCTTTTAATGGCAGAAGGACATGCTGGAGACTAACTTTAAAAATAATAACAACAATAAAAGAAATCTAAGTTCTAGAATTCCTTTTGTTTCCATTTCCCAGCCCCCATCCTTCACAGCCGTAATGGGACACATCTAGGTGTGTGTTATCACAAGATAACTCTCATTCTGGGTCACTGAAGGCCCTCCTCTTTGCCTTGTGTTTCACACTTCCCCCAAGGTATGTGTTATCTCAGCATAACACACACCTTGTCATGTCTTATTTCTCAGCTGCAAAAAAGACCTTGAAAATAAATAAATAAGTCACCAAATAGTATGGGAGGAAATGAAGGATATTTTTCCCCCAGTGTTTCTTTGTGTCTGTGCATGCATGTGTGTGTGTGCACATGTTTGTATGTGGTGTATGCCTTTTGGACCGCTTCAGGGAAGAGGAAGGGAGAAAGAAAGGTTTGCAAGAGAGAGAATTAAGAATTGAAAGAAGCACAAAGACAAAAAAAAAAGAGATGTCAAAACAGCAGCACAGCTTCGTTACATAGCAACAACATAGGTTTGGGATAATAGGTTCTGATGAAAGGGTCCTGAGAAAACTATAAACACATTTGCACACACACACAAACTAACAGAAATGAAAGATAACAAACAATACATAAAAAAAAGGAAAAGAAGAAACAAAAATATAGAGTGATGAGACCTGGTATATATTTAAAAAGAAAAAAACCTGAAAGAGTGTATACAAGGAAACCTGGAAGATCTGGGAAAATCATGATTAAGAAATGTAAGGACAGAATGCAGGTGTCAAACATTCAAGGAATATCTACTTTTCCCCTCCTTTCATATGCTATATTTTGATTAAATCAGTAAGATATGTACACGTGACAAATGAATTTACATGGATTAAAAAAATGAAGGCCAGATGAACTGTGTCTGCAGTTCATTTCTGTAAATGTCATGTTTCTTAAACACCTAGATAGAGATTCCTTCAAAGGCCCTGATTCTCAAACAACAGTTGGCAGAAACATCCACTATTCAAACAGAAATTGTCTATCAAGATCTTTATCTGCTTTTCAAAATATCTTTTTTTTTTTTTCCCTCAGCTTTGACTTGGTCTCTGACATACCCTAGTCCAATAACTCAAGCTCTCCATACCTCTCCATACCCCAGAACTCATCAGCACTCGTCTGCAGGGCATGATGAAGAGAGCGTTGGACTTCTGTTACCGGCATCTGCTCCAGAGCTAGAAATGATCTGGCTGCGTGAACACAGGAGTGGTGGGCTAGGGTAGAAAGTCACAGTGATACAGCTAGCTTGCTCCTGGATCCAGTTTTACATCTCCACAAGTTCCCATGTGGGCAGAATGTCTTTTTGTGCTGAATCAAGAATTTCTCTAGCTACTGAACATTTTGCAGCTGCAGAAGACCAAGTTTTCATGGAGGTGTAGAAGCTGCCATTCTTTGTGTGCTCTCAAGGTGAAGCCCAGTTAAGTTTGAACGTTTACAGAGTTAGACCTCAAGGGTGCACAGTCCCACTCTGACACATTTTTCATAGGAGTCAGACTCCAGAAAACGTCTTAGCTGCCATAGAGTACCTGTTTGGGCACAGATACCTTACTTTTGTCCAGTTTGTAAAGCACTCAGAGCAATGAGATCCCAGCTTGAAAATTCTTTGAGCTCCAGTGATAGCTTACATACATTTCTTTAAAGCTGGCCCACTTAGAAATTAGCTGTTCTCTTTCGCAAGCATACACAAGGGAGTATGAAAGAGGAAGAAGTTCATATTCTCTTGTTTTGGATAAAAATTCCTGTCAGAATGGATGGTGATGATGAAACCCTTTTCCCCCTTGCTACAAATGAGAGTAAAAGAAGGCCCTGAGAGGCCTTACATTCCTGCCTGCCTTATATCCTACCCCCACCAAGCCTCAGCTCATCTCAGCCCTGCTCAGGTCCATCTGTACCTGTCCCACAACTCCTGAGGCTGCTCCAGTCCCACCACAGCTCTGACTCTGATCAAGCAGGGACTCCTCCAGCCCCTATCCTGACCCTGGCCTACAATGGTGCCCAATGCCCCATGTTGGGACTGCGCTGTCCATCCCCAGTGCCTTGCTCCCTTGGAATAGAGGCATGGACCCCAGTGGCGAGGTCCACTCCTGCCCCACAGGCAGACCTGAACACTGGCCCTGGGAACCTCTGGCCCACACAGCACCTCGACAGGAGGCTTGTTTCCTTTCCTGCGTTTGTGGATCCACCGATGCCTCCAGGTTGTGTGCTGAACCTGGCAAGGTGGTTTCTGGACATCTCCCACCACCTTTCTTTCACAGAATCAAACACAGTGAAATGTTTGATTCTGGTGAGAATTATTTTTGACTATATTACTTTCAGGAGTAAGCCTCCTCTTCAGCTTTGGATCAAACCTAACCAGTCTTGCACGCAGTGCAGTCTTTTCTGGGTGGATAGTAGCATTAGCCTATAACATGTTAACCAAATCTGAGCTAGAGATTTGGGCCAGGACTTCAGAATTTTGTGTGGACCAGTCATCCCAGAGACTTCCAAAATGCCAGTGCAGGGCAGAAGTTACAAACAACTATTTATCTGTTACCTATTAAACTTCCAGACCTTACATTTACATCTCTCAAACAGGATAAATGTTTCTTTAACATCAACATTGGCCTACAGCATTTAAAATAACGTATGAATCTGAAGCTGAAATCAGCTATGGTGTCTATATATGGTTAACAACAATTTCACGGGTCTTCAGACACACACTGAATTCTTAAAGAGCAGCTGTATTCCTGTCAAAACTATGGCTAACCTGAAATTTCCTGAAGCCAAAAGGGAAAACCAAAACTATGTTTGTCAACTACATCCACCAAGGGGAAAAAAAGAAAAAAAAAGAAAAAAGGATAGCAAAAGTGTTCATTGGATACAATAGTTGGAGGTGGAAAGAGCTAATGGGTAATGAGATTCAATGAAAAACTTACTAGAGATAATAAGGTGTCTTTCTACTTGTCTCTGTTGGCTTTTGATTGTGAGCTAGCATATCCCCTGCGTATTAAGTGTTCTTCTGAAACTACCACATATCTGCACAGTTCAGCTCACAGATGAGTTCATTTTCTGCATTCTGGCAACAAGTACAGCACTTCTGGGTATGAATCACCTGGTTCCTGCAGACAAAGAGTTCAGATGTTAAGGCTGTAGAGGAAAATGTCATCAGTTTCAGGCTCCTCACAAGCTGCCATAAATGCAAAGACTGGAGCTTAGAGAAAAAATGTTTTGCAATCTGGGAGATTTCCTCGCATTGGTGGAAAAGTGCTCGCTTCGGGCCATTGTAGACCAATAAACAGTTCATTTTTTTCATTGTTCTAATTAATTTAATTAAGTTAACTTCCAAGGTGTGTTAAGAAGCAATGCCTTGGGTGATTAACTGTTCCCATATCAAGGTGTTTTCACAAACACATTTACCTTGATTAGTGTACACATTATTATGTAATTAAATACCTCACACAGAGGAATTTATTAGTGCCTCCTTGTCTCCTAACAAATAAAGCAGCCCTTGAAATTCTCTCTGAAAAGAGCTCTCCTAAGCTAGGTGAGAAGGACAAGCAGAAATGTGCAGAGAGAAAGATAATCATGGATTCATCAGGCAAGCAGGTCCCTCATTGTCTCAGCAAGACTCTGCATCTCAGTTATTGCGAGGACTGGGAATGTCTGTCTGGGTCTCCTGACAGCTTGCTGGCTAATTAAACTACTTTTTTTCCCAACTCTAATGTGGATGTCTCTGGCCAGCAGAACCTCTAATCATTTCCCTGTCACTATTGTCTCCATTCCATGGGATTCTCTTCTCAAAGCCTTATTCAGCTAAATGCACATGCTTAATTCAAATCACATATCTAAGATCATTTCTTCTTAGAAAAAGTACCTGAGTAATTCTTTAAGGAGAAGTCAATGAGACTTAGTGTTTGAGATTACTTGCTGTGGTTCCTTGCAAAAGGAGTGAAATGCAGTTCCATTGATGGTTTGCTCCTACTCTTCTTCTAGCCTTTCGTCACTCTAACCACAGTTCTGGACTTACCACAGTTCTGGACATAAGCACGTGCTTAAATGTTTTGTTGAACTGAGGCCAAGGTTACTCCCATTGGCTTCTGTGAGATTAGTGCATGATAAGACTGAGATAAGTCTTTGGCCCTATCTGCAGACTGTACCTGCTATTTTATTAGGCGTGACCACAATATTTCAGCATTCTCTGCTGGATTTGTCAGGAGATCATAAATTGCACTCACCATCTGATGAAGCAATGAGATTTGCTTTATGCCTCATTGGTCAGTCTGCCAAGCATTAAAGCCCAGAATGAACAAAACTTGGATGGTTCAGAAGTTCAGTTTACAGACTCATCCAAACTTTATTTAAATGCATTTTGAAATTCTTGTGTATGGAAAGATAAGTCTCATTGTAATTGTGGGCTTACTAATTACTTATTTCAGATCAGAAAAGCAATTGGAACTAAAAAAATTTTCTAAGCAAGTGAAATATGATTTCCGATTTCCCTATGGATCAGGAATTTAGTACAAGAGTAACAAGGTGCAAATTCATTGTCATTACCGTAGTTTATTTGTGAGAAGGGAATTTCAGGCATATATGAACAAACCACAGAATTTTTTCACACTACACATGTCCCTTTTAAGGTAAATTTTGAAGGCTAAGTTGATCGTAGTTGATGTAAGGTCTAGTGACATTTCAGTACATCTTAACCTAAGGAATGACAGCAACAGAACTTTGTTTCTTTCCAGTGCTTAATTGCTAGATGTGGTTATTGATTTGATTTATTCTAGATCACACATTCAAACACACATTACCTAAAAAAAAAGAAGTGACAAAATTGAGGCCTGCATAATTTAAACCACTTTTTAAAAAACAGGAGAAATTCTGAAATGAGGACCAGGATTAGAGTCGCGGCCAACTTCTTAGTAAATTGAGGAAAAAGGTTTGGACTACTGGGTATTGACAGTGTACATTTATTTGTACTTCCTGCAACACTTGAGGTAGTCCAGACCTCACATTCTTCCCAACTGTTTTTACACAGACCTCTTTTAAATACTTGAATTTGTCAATCTTGGCTACACAGTAACTCAGGTGCAGACCTAGTGATATTATGATCTAACTCAGAATGTTCCCAAAGGGAAGAGTCCTACCTTCCTCTCCTTCCACACTGCCTCTTCTGACCTGTGTTTCATGCCAGATTTAACACGCTGGTGACTTCAAGGTGAGCCTTATCAGCTTGCTCCTCTCTCTGAAAATCAAGCGTTTAGGGGCTTTGCTGTATTTATTTTCAGTCAGAGCAGTGAGCTGCATCAACTCACTCCATGGTTTTATGATCGCTAGAGATCACAGTAAGGAGCAGGGAGATGGCTAAGATAACCCTTTTAGCCTGTAGCACAATGTTAGATCAATTTAGGACAGGTGGAAAAACACATCTGAGCTGGAGTATGTAATCTCCTGAAGCACTATGGTTGTGATTAAGGCTGGTTTTCATGGTGGACAAGATGTGAGTTCTTACTCCTGAGAGTAGGAGAGGAACATTAAATAATGTCTTCTATTTTATGAGCAAGTGCTCTCCATAGCAAGCTATGAATACTAGCTCTGCTCCTAAAAAGAAAGGTTGAATATAGATATCTAATTGTAAGGTCCAAATACTACTTTTTAAGATGTCCTTAGTTATGAAAAACAGGTATTCAGAAAAGAGCATTGTAGATGCACCCTTCTCTTTCACATACTATTAGCTAGTCAGGTATTCTAGTGCTCAGGTGCTGGCTATTCTGACTCCTTGTCTAGGGCTCAGAACTTTTACAGAGAGGAAAAAAAAAAAAACAAAGTCTCTCATGTCCAACAAGTATGAGAAGTGTCCAGTGACACTTCTGACTCAGCATTCAAGGTTCCTGGAACTGGAGCTGGAACAGCAACTCACTTACCTTAGCATTTTTCATAACTTTTCACCCAGGAAGACATTACAGAGTCTGCAAGCTGGAGTATGAGGTTTAAGCAGATAGGGCCTAGCCCTCATTCTGTGGTTAGAGTCCCTAGCTCCAACAGTGACTTAGTCCAGAATGATGCTTTGGAGTTGCTGTGGGAATACAAATAATAATGGTTGCTGATTAATCTGCCTGCTGACAGATACAAAATGACTGACTGAGTTAAAAGCACTCAAAAGCTTTTAACAGCCCTCTGTGTGTCTACTATTCCCCCTTTTTCTTTTTTATAAATCCCATGCACAAAATGCTCAATGGTAACCAACAGGATGTTGCCTACCATATAACTCTTAGCATATAATATACTACTGGGAAAACAAGTTTTAGGATACTCCAATATGCAAGCATCGCCATTCTAAAGAAAGGATGAATTAGGTGACATTTTCTGGGAATTTGGAAAATATTCTTGAATGCCAAGTGAATCAATGTTGAAATAAGAACAAATACACTCCCTACAAACGGGACAAGAGCTATCAGGCCTGTGGCAGTGAGAGAGAATTATGTTTGCCTGGGGCCAGCTCCTCAGGGAACAGAGATTGATTCTTTATGATTGATGACTCGGCACTTGAATGCCAAGTCATCAATTCCCTGTGTTCATGGCATTGACTGCATCAAGATAACTTTTCCCCCGTTCCTAAGCATGGATATAGTCCTCGCCTGGAGTGTGGCCTCGGAGGACTCAGGTACAGAACCTGAGTCAGTTGCTTTAAATAAGAGGCAGCACAAACTCAAAGTATCTGAAGTGAGGGATAGATATCACTAAAAAACAAATTGAGAAGGAACATAGATGGCTCCGCCTCCCCCTTGCTTTACCAGGTTCAGATTGTATATCCTGAAATGCAAGGTCTTACTTTACGCAGTTATATCCTCTTACACAAATAAAAAGTTGTGGTTTTTTTGGTGACTATGTAGTATTAAGCTTTTGTTTGGAAGAACAACAATTCAACTGTCATGTCACTGTACATTGTGCAGGTCTGAGTGTAAGGAAAAGTGAAGCTCAGAAATATTCACCTTTACTTGTATGCCTGATTGGGTGTCTTAAAATGGTTTTGACACTGACAGGTTTTGAAAAACATGTACAAAATAACAAAGTAGTAATAAATACGACTCTAAAAAAGAAACTGCATGAAAACCACACATTGCTTTCTGAAGAAAGTCCATTCCATCTTCAAGTTTCCTCTTATCCTAAAGTCCAAACAAGTAAGTTTACTTGTTAGCAGCAAAACTGAAGGCAGCCTTTACTATCCACCCTTTGGAACGTTCTAGAGTTATAAAGAATGTCTTTGGCTGCTTTAAACTTGCCATTGTCTACATCAAAGAAGAATCCTTGGGTGACATATAACCCCTGTAAAGCTAAGGGACATGTTGATGGTATAAAGAGCAGAAGGAAGAAGAGTGGGACCACACTGCCTCTCGTGTGGACCCCAGGTGACAAAAGTTCAGTCAAAATAGGTTAGAGCAACTGTGTGGCTGTTCCTTAGAGGATGGAAAAATGTTTAATCCTGGATAATCTACCACTGGATCAGGGGAAAGTAGAGCACTCACCCTTCAGTCCCTTTTATCCTTCAGCTCCAGTGAATGTAAACAGAAATCCAGCTCTCAGCAAGCAGACATAGCAGAAAAAAAAAAAAAGTCACACCTTCCTGTTTCTACTTTAGACCATAGGAGAAGGAGCAATCATGAAAATCCTGAAGAAGCCCAGTATGTTTTTACTATAGGCAAGGAAAATACTTTTTTTTTTTTCCCCCACAAAAACACAGAGTTTGCTGAACTCTTGAACTTTGAAAATGCTCATTTGAAGTTCAGTTTTAGGTTGACATATTCGCAATAATCTGTTTTTTTTTTATGTTGTTGTTGTTGTTTTCATTTTTGTTTTTAACTTCTAGTAGAATAATGCCCCTAAATAAGGTGCTTAAAAATGAGCAAGAAATAATTAAAAACATCCAAATCCTCACAAATCTGAGCAGAATTTGAAAGCTGAAATTCAAATTCTGCCTTTTTCTTCCCCAGTGAGAATTAGAGGTTCCCAGAATCCACATTGATGCAGATCAGTCACATGAATAGATGTAAGTAACAGTAAGAAAGGCACATGATGCAGATCCCAGCTGCAGCCACATATAAGAATACATCGTTCTTTTCCTTGTTTACTAACACCCCATGATCACTATTGCTTAATGTTTATCTAGTGATGCCTCTTCCTTGATTAGCATTTAATAATGTTGATGTCAAAACTGGTTACCAGGGAGCATTTATAATGCCAGCTTATTAATGTTACGGGACATGCAATCCTACAATCATCCTTTTAATCACATCACATGGCATTTGTCCTATTCGAAAGCAAGGAGTTATTGCACACCTCATACTGGAATCCTTTCTTGACTCATGGTTACAGTGCCATTCCACTGCTATTTTGACTGCTCCCTCAAGCCTGGATTGCTTGGTTTCTTCTTCTGACTTATAAACATATGATGTATTGCACCTTTACATTGCTTTCAAACTTCTTTTCAACTGGCAAATACTTAAGGGTGACAAGCTGAGAGATATAGAGTGTGCTTTCCTCCACAGTGGCATAAAAGGGACGATATCTCTTGAAGACTGTGAAACCACTACTAATGATTTTATATGAACTTCTGATGTAACAGAAGGAAAAATTATAACATTATATTAAGAAGAGATGACTTGAACTAGCCCGGTGCATCAGGGGCTACATATGGGTAGATATATTGAGATGCTTGGATAAGTACAGAAAAATACACATAGGTATTTTAGTTCTGAAGATGGTGCATTCTTTTCTAGGTCTAAAATTATTAACAGATATTTAGAAAATTGCAGAATTGCAAAAAATCTTGGCAAACAAGTCTGCAAAGTGTATATTGCCAAAGGAAACACAAAGGGGAAACATCACTGGGAGCTTGCCTTACTTCTTAAACACTTTCCCAAAACAGCTGCAGTTGACCTGAGGTAGACAATGAATTATGATTAACAGGACCTGTGACCCTTTATGGCTGATCCTATCATGTGGGAAATCTCCTAAGGGAAAGGAAGTCCTGAAAGGAGGCAGTGCTGGAACTAGTGGCCTCCTTGTATGCACAGATGTTCCCATGCCCCAGTGTTTCCTAGCACTTTTAGTACAAGTCACTAAGAGTCTTTGTCAATTTGTTGACAATTTTAATTACAACAAGGTCTGATTATAACTACTTTGCAGACTCTGTTCAGCGCTTCTCTTCATTAACATCTTATCAGCAGTATAATTGCAGGCTGGATTTAACCCGCATTACTAGGCCAACACATTCCTTCAAACATTTCTTCTGTCAGTTGTCCAAGCAAGAAAACCAGAGCAAGCACCCTTGGGCTCCTGGATTTTGGATTGTGGCGATCACCTAAGAATCGTGTTCGTGAAAAAAAATGGACGGATTTCAAAAATGAGAATTTTGCAACCTTTTAGCAAATGTTTTTTGCAATGGGAAATGGAACTGGAGTTCCTGTTTCCTAGGAGATGACACAATTCAAAATTTTACTGATCCAGTTGGAGTAGAAATCAAATAGAATGAAAAGTTTACAAATCATTTGTCTGAAAATCAATAATAATTATTTTAAAATTCTATGGGTCATTCATTTTTTCTTTTTTTTTTTCATTACAAGTAAATTGCTTAACTCTTGTAAGAATATGTTACCCTAGAGTCCTTGGAGAACACACTCCTTTGTTCCTCAAAACTATATGACAGCATACTAATGCCAAGCTTGTACTGAATGTGTAGGATAGGATTCACTCTCATTAGCACAGTCTTCCTCTGATTACCATAGCAGTTAGTAACAGTAGCCCTACGATACAGTCACCTCTGGAGGCGTGCACCACTCTGAAGGACATAGAAGATGACAATCCATTCAATTACCATCAAAGGGGAGACCTCAAGGAAAGAAGAAATGAGGTGAATCTCCTGTCACAACCTTTCTGAGCACAGATGGCTTCCTAGCCATCCCCACGGGTGCATGGACATTGTCACAATATAGTTCACCCTTCTTGAATAGCAGAAGGATGGCAAAGCAAAGAATCTGTGGGGATCCTGGGGAAAAGCAATTTCAGTTTCCTTGTTATTACGATGCTGGCTATTTAATAAGGAATTGAAAAGTTATTGCCTTGGATTCATCTATGCAAATGCAAAGATCTACAGATAGAGCAGAAGGAACCATGCCACGCTCTCTTATCTCCTTCATTGTTTCAACTATTGTTCCCTGCCCCAGATCTGCTACTCCTCCACTGAAAAGTCAGAATCTAATTTCAGATATTTATTTACTCTGATAATACAATATTCTATATAAAGTATAATAATTAAGTATGTGCCTAGTTAATTGCACTTTAGGTCAGTTCTTGGCAATTTAATTACAAAAGAAAGTTAATCAGGATTTTCTAACTTTTTTTTTTAAGGTGCATGATTTTTCCTCTGTGTTTAAAATTAATTAGTACTAGTAAAAAAAAGTTAGTAGTTTGACATCATGGAGTCTGGTATTCTATCTCTATTCACTGAACAGACTCTGTGTAAACAGGGTGAACCTCATGAGATAGTTGTTAGTCACATTCTTTTTGGAAGTTCATTTGGAAATATATACTTCATGTGCAGAGACTTGTGCAAACACCCAATAACCTGTGGTAAACATCTCTTCTAAGACAAATGCCTTATTTTGCCTGTACAGCGAGTTTGCACAGAGATAAATCCACTGGAATCCATAGTCTGATTCCCACCAGTACAGGCCAGAGAGAGATCAGACCTTTCAGATCACTGCTGTTTATCACAGCTTCTAGGATTGTCCCTGAGGGAGCCAGTCAGGAAAGGTTGTTTTCATTTCTTCAGCTTGTGCTTGGAATGCTTTCTTCCCTGGAAGGACAGGTTCTCGCACTTGGTTTCCATGGCTCTGTATTCTGTTCCTTATCATAACAACTGTCTTGTATTCAAGACAGCTTTCACATATTAATTCACAAATGTTTAGATCAAGCCATTTTTCTCAGCATAAGAAGGACATAAATATATCGGTGAAAATCCATTAAGAAAGGTGTTCTTTTTTCTTTCTCCCCCAATAGCTGCTCTCCAAAGTGTGTGAAGGTGGGAAGTTTTAAGTTCTCCCTCCAGAGTCTTTTGTCCATTATATTCAAACAATAAAAATTGAGAAGAAAAAAAATGAAGGAAAATGGTAGATGAATCAGAAAATAAAAAGATCAAAACACCAAAAAAAAAACCCAAAAAGAAACAGTGAACTTGCTTAGAAAACATTCTTGAAAAAGCCTCTAGATTATATAAGGATCTTCTGTTTCAGTTAAGCTGCTTTGACACAAAAGCACCAAAAAGTCACTGACCCCCTTTTAAACACCCCACATTTCTGAAGTAGATAAATTGGTCTAGGCAATCTTGTCACACTTGTCAATTGTTTGGGTAACAAGTAGTTGACCAGCATACATATCTTTTTTCATACACTAATAGCATGACTAGTTTGTAGCTGCATGTAGTTAGGTAAAAATTATATTATGAATATGATTTGTAAATATTCTATAAAATTATGGAATCTTTGAATAAAATAGCTAAAGAAGAAAAACTGAAAAAATGAAACAAGAAAACAGTTTCCCAACCCCCAGCTGTGACTGTGTACTGTGCATCTGAAACTTCATCAAGAAGTAACTGACATGGATCTCAAAAAAAAAAAAGAAAAAAAAAGATATAAAAGCTATAATAAATATCAAAGGACACCTTTGCTGGTGGAAGATTTTTCATTATGTCTTAACATTACAGAAGGTAGGATGGCGATCAGTAAAAATGAGTACAAGTATGAAACAAATAGAAAAGTCAATGAACACGTAGAATGCATCAGGTATATTCAATATATCATCAGCCAAGGAAAACAGAATATATTCCAGAGTATTTTTGACTGTCTATCCTTCTGCTTGTGTATATATCTGTTTGTCCATCCATCATTATACCAGAGCACGAAGGGCAAGAAACCAAATAGATTTAAAACAAAGCCTGTTGGGTGTATGTGGAGGAGGAAGGGCATCTGTGCACCTGCAATGGCAAACAAACTCAGTGACTTAGTTGATCCTTTTGTCTCCTTTTGTCTTTGTTTTTGCTATGGTCTGTATGTATAAGACCCTAAGAAAATAACCAGTGAAAGTAAACTCATTTTGCTCAAGCGAGACAAATTTATCATCCACATCAGGGTTTATATGGACTATCCAATCATGATCCAATCATTATTAGCAATAATAAGTTTCTGAGACTCTAAGTTATATGATGATCAAACACACTATTGACTATAGAATTAACTAAAATCCCAGTGAATTCTGTTTTAAAATAAAAGAAAAAATGAAATTTTGAAAATTTTGGGAAAGTTGGTGGGAAAACAGGTCCATGTTGTAATGAAAGATCCTCAGATTCCTACAAGAAATGCTGATGTTTGACAGATTAACTCTGTCAATTGGGAATATGTTTTATTAGAAAATTTGCAGCTTACTCCTCTGTTCTTTTTTAATTATACCACAATGGATGGTGATCTCAACCAAGAAGCAATCTCTTAAGATAATCACCTCCTTCTGAAAGCCATAACGGTGTCATAATGGTGAATGTCTGCAAAATGAAAAACACTAATTTAATCTGCACTTTTGCTTTAGACAAAATTCTTGGGTTTTGCAGTAGTAAAGAGATAGCAGGGAAAATTCGAAGGCAAAGAAAACTGGAAAGACTTATTGTAAGTTCCTCAAATGTTTGCTGCAGTGTTTTGTGTTAGGCCTTTACTTTTTCTTACAAAGCTGCTAAACAGACAAAATAAAGTAGTCACTCCCATTTTACCTAGGTATATCTCAGCCTATAGATTTCCCTTCCTGACAAGAAAATGGGCTCAAGCTGTAAAAAAAGCATATGTAGGTATAACCTGCACTCTCATAACTGTATGGGTTTAGGTCAGTGATGGGATCAAGCATATGCCTCATCAAAGAACAATGACTTTACCTGGTTCTTTGCTTCCTTTGATGGCCATTCCTTAGTGCAGGATTGATTTTATTGCTTCCCAATTGGAATCAGAGCAGGATCAGAAAAAGATGACCTCAGATTTTGTTGGTCAGCCCTAGATAAGGCTCTTATGGAGCAGCCCTCATGTGAGGGCCTGGAGGCTCTTTTTGTCTCGTTTTCCTGCTGTTTAGCACCTGAATATGGTTCAGTCTTTTTTCCGGCTAGGAAACTCTATCTCCTTCTCCTTCCGCCACGCTACGGAGTTTCCTGTACTGGGATGCACATGACCCAGATAAAAGTGTAGAGTTGTGTAACTGTGCTCTTCATGACATACAGCATCCCAAACAGGAATCCTTGTGGTGGACAGGTATGTTAGTTATCATCCTTTCCAAACCCAAGGGAATGCGTGAGGTACCATCTCGCCTGACTGTAAAGATACTGTGTCTTTACAGTTTCACCTAAAAAAGGAGACACTTAGCATAACAAGGGCTGCATAATGCATGTCACATAATGAAATACCCAAATAAATACATAGCATGATGGTAGCACATGATAAAGCTATCAGGTTAAACAAATTGATTTATTCCATTTGACAAACAATATTTTTTTTTTTACTTTTTCTTTCCAGAGCTTTCCAATTCTATTTAAAGAAGAGCTTATTAGTAACTTCCTCCTCAAACCCAAACACCAGGTTCTACAATCAAGATAGCTTTGGACAGCCTAAAATTACAATCATTTTGAGAGCAAAAAGCCTCCAAACAAAAACATCATCAGTTTATACTCAATTTTTAAGAAACATATTCATATACATATCAAGCTCTCATCTTTCTATTTCACTTTCCTGTGAATGAGCACTGATGAATTAACCATCTTTTCAAACTTCTAGGTTTCTCCAGCTTCAATCTAGTGGTTTGTACTACTTTGTCCCAAGATACCAAGAGCTACTTAGCAGACTCTGTAGTGACGTCTGTAACCAGAAACTTTATTGATTATGTCTGGACTGTGTGAGAATTCACAAAACATTAATTAAACTCCTCTAGACTTGCCCCAACAGAAACAAGAGCCAGGGAAAAATCTTGACTAGACTGGAGAGTGGACTTCAGGGAGTTTTTTTTTCTGATTCATTTTGGCCAGAGATTTAGAAGAGATATTTCTGTATTATTTTGAGCACAATTTGTACTAACGTTACAGTTCCCTAATAATGTTTTATTAGAAAATGTTGCATTCATGTATGTCTAAGTGATGAAATTAAACATCTACAACTGAAATTGTCTAAGCAGGGTTTCTGTTTCTGGTTGTAGATTGGGACTTTTGTTTTTCTTCTGTTTCTGTTTTTTGTTTGTTTGTTTGTTATTTAGCTCAGTTAATATAGTCCATTATTCTAGGAATGAAAACAGGAAACAAAAATACCATGTTTATCTTTTCCCTCCTAAAAGATAAGCTCTCTCTCTCTATATATATATACACACATATACATATATATATGTATAGCTTATCTTTTAGGATATATATATATCCTTTATATATATATATATATATATTTGGAAAGGATTAAATGACTCTGCATTTTAGCAAAAGACACAAAAATTGGCAGTCAGAATATCCCAAAGACAATGATGTATCTTCTACTGGTTCAGAAAAAAATATCTGAATGTGGTCAACTCACATGTATTTGATAAACCAAATTTACACAGTCTAAATGTGAATGCAGCTTCTAGCTGCTGAATACCTTGATGTTTTTCCCGTCTTCCCCATCGACTAGTCCAAATCTGTGGTGTATTCTGCTGTCTGAACTAGAGTAAAGCTAGTTCTGGGCATGTGCTTGAACTAGTTTACCTTGCATCCCTAATGGTCTCAAATATTATAGAGAAGGGGGAAATTACTGGTTGGATTCAGAGAGAGCTAAAGCCAGAAGTGGATAAAGACGTCATGTTAATATGGATGTGGATGGGGAAGCTGGAATTCATAGGATATGGCATCCTTTTTGTAGATTGGGACTAAGAATGGGACAGATCAAGATTGCTAAAACATCCTTAGCATTGTTGGGGGGAAAAAAAAGAAAAAAAAAAAGGAAAAATAATAAGGGTTTTGAGAGGAAACAAATGCAAAATCAACACAGAGGAAACAGATAAGACAGGGCCAGAAAAGAAATGGCAAGTTACAGGGACAATAGAGGATGCATCTTTATCGTCATATAGGCTTGTTTTTGTGTATGTGCTGGATTCACCTTGTGTGACTGAGCCTGAGGGCAAAACAGAAGCAACAAGTCAACAGAACTGCAGGGGTCACAGATATGCCTACATCATACTTGTCATATTTAGAAGGAAGTTGACAATTTCTTTTTTGGGTTTTTTTGTTTGTTTGTTTTGTTTAAGATGTCTGTCTGGGTGTCAGAATGATGTCACAAGATAGCATTTCTGTTTCATTAGGGGCCTTAAGAGATCTTGCCTCATTTTTTCTCAAGAGGGTGGACATAGCCTGGTGATTAGATAGGACTGTGAAATAATAATTAAAAAAAAAAAAAGTTTTGTTGTAAAAATGTGTAGTGTGTATGGAATTAATAGACAAGATGGTGACTAGAAAAAGAGAGGATGGTCTCATAGACGTTCACTGTTGTTTTGGCAATCAAGAATACAACTTGTTCATGCTGCAAATTAAGATCCTCTAGATGAGCTTCTCAGGTGTGGTCACTGATGTCTCATTCCTCATTTTCTAGTGCCTGACTTGAGACCCTGCGGTCTGATTTGTGTAGGTGTGTGCTGAGTCACAGCAGCAGTGAAACACTGTGCACTCAGCATGTAAAATGTTATATAAAGTATTCTAAAAGGCAAGTCCTAGGTGAAAGATTTATTCAGTTCACACAACTCTAAGCACAAAATGGCATCCCCCTACCTCCTTTCTTGAGTCAACAGAGTCTTACTCTCTGGAGATGCCTCTCTCCATCTGCTGATTCCTGTTGGCATGAGGTTAGATGGGTTGAATAACTTTGCTTGCCCACAATATTCTGGAAGCTGGGTAGCTTGAACTGTCTTGCTGGCAAATTTGTGAATGTTTTCACAAACTTTACACAACTGATACAATAACGACTATCAGACTACCCATATGTTTGATAATTACTCCTTCTTTGGAATAGGACTTAAAGACTCTGTACTTGATAAGGGTTGGGGTCACATGCCTTGGGATTTATGTATAGTGCAGATGGCTCCATCTGAGCTAGTCAAAGTCTCTTTATAGTCGAGGGAGAGAAATGCTGCTCCTAAGGGGGTGATTCATTTCATTCTAAAACACACATTTTAAATGGGTCAATCTTAAAATGTCTCTATCTTCCCCTTTTTATAGGGGGAGCCTGGAGCAGCTACCTTAGATATAAATATCTGTATGTAAGATCTCTGTAAGGAGGTGAGGTGAATCCCATGGTTGATAATCAAGGTTGGGAAAGCACATATGGGGTCATTATGTGCAAAATTAGTCCTATTCAACCTGTGTGTTGAATGAGGCAGGACACCCATGGAGTGAACAACATGTCTTCATGTAATTAAAAGTGACTTCCCAATCAACACACAGAGCCACAAAGAGAGGAAAGGCAAATAGCCCTGGCAACCTTATGTCTGGTGTTTACTAATGCCTGAGTACTTGATTTTATAAACTTAGTAAGTGGTGTCTGAGTGTACATGTTTGTATATGTAATTAGATGCAAATATTTGAAAGTTTGGTTCAGATTTTTCTCTGTATTTACCATGAGTCCTATCTTTAGTTGATGTAAACAAGAGTAGCTCATTTTTCTTGCATATATTTATGACATTTTTCTCTAATTGAATATCTGGCCTAGTTTATATTGTGCATCTCCTTTTTTAAATAGCCACAGAAATGGAAAGTGAATCAGCAGATATGCTGATGCATGTTCACTTATAATTGTTGACAAGACCCAGAACTAAGTAGTTAGCTCCTGGTGAATTAAATCATTTGTGTGTGTTTGTGTGTGTTTTGCCCAAGATTTCTCTTGCCTGTACGGCTTAAAAATAAGTTCAAACTGGTATAGTAAAATCAACTTTCACATGTATCAGAGAATGGAAATAATATACACAGTTCCATTTCTGTGATGAAAGATCTTGTAGTGAATGCTGTTTTGATAGGAAATAAAGAATTTTCCTGCCAATCAACTAAGATAGTTGGATTCCATTATGAAGCAACAGCTTGGTACATCTGTCTGCTTAGTTAACAGAGGGAAAAAAAGAAGAAAATAAGAAAAAAAAAAGGAGGAAGAAAAAAAAAAAGAATAAACAGACAAAACATTTCTTTAAAGCCCCCCAAACCAAAATAAAGTTGTTTAATGCTTTTAAGCAGTCCTAGGCTGCAAATAGAGTTGGATATTTAAATGCCTCTCTGGACATGATACGCTGTGTTTTATCTGCTATTTCTTGAAGTCATTAATCTCACGGACCTAGGGATAGAGTGTTTGGCTCCTGGCTTTCACTGGGCTTCTGCACACTGAGGACCACAGAGTCCACCAATTTACATTACTTTTTGGTGGTTCTGTGTAGTATATTTTTGTATTCTGACAGGGAGCAGGACAAGGTCTTGTTGGAAATACTGCGTATCCCCACATATACCCACTCTGGCTTTTCCAGCTGCGAGTCCTAAGATGACAAAAACCCATGCAGTCGAATCTGACCATGCTATTTTTAATCACTGAAGAATTTCAGGGTGTTTCATTTCCTCTAGAGAATTTCCTTCTTGAGGAATCAATGCGATCTTGTCCACTAGCATGAAACCTACTGCAAAATAGAATGGTTCTTCTCCAGGTATGGCCTTTAAAGAGAATTCACAGCGCGCCTCTTTCAGAGTGTCTACTAGTGTTATACAAGAAAGAAACTCACCTTGCTCCTTGGTCCTGTGCCAATTTCTTTCAAAGTGCCACTTTATTTCTCATGCTCATGCTGACCATTCAGCAGGTCTTTGCATTATGCTCCAAATAACTTCTCAAAAACCTCTATTATGACTTACTTTTCTTTTTAAAGAAAGAAAGAAAAAAAAAAAAAAAAACAGAAAAAAGCAATACCAAAAAGCAACTGTTTGCTCTTCCAGGGGCGCCATTGAAATGATATTTCCAAATGCACCTTTTCTTTTTTCTTTCTTTTTTTTTCCCTGACAAAAAAAGGTCTTTTGGCTTTGATCTGAAGCTTCAGCACTCCTTAGTTTCTCCTGGGAAAATTTCTGCTGTGCTGGGAAAGTGCTGGAAATTAATGAGGAATTCAAGGTTCATTTTTTTAAAATATGGTCATATATTTTAAAATGTCTCCCTTATGTCTTTCTTATGGTGCACAAGAAAGAATTGGAAAACAGGAAGTCTAGGGGCTTTCTGAAAGAATGCTGTAATGGATCTATGTGTCTTAATCTGGACTCTTCTTTCTCTGATGAAAGGACTGGATTACTTAGAGAAAGGAATGAGAAAATCTTCAGTTGTGAGCCCAGGGAAGAAAACTTCCATATCATCCTTCCAAATCTAAGTTTTAAAAGGCGTTTCCTTTCTTTTCCACTTTCATTTGTGCAGAAATTGTTGCCAGTGTACACCTAAGGTATCTCATTAATGGAATAGAAAAATTAAAAGTTTTGGTCCCAGTAAGGCCCAGAGGAAATCATCGATATGCTTCAGTGATCTCAGGATTTCAAGTTAGACTTTTTATATAGGAAATATCAAACTATCTATTGCTCTCAATATAGCCTTCTTAAAACATTTAGTTTAGATGAGTGAGGAAAGGGGAAAATAAGCTTTACTTTGCTTGGTTTGAAAACATATGTTAGATCCTAAAAGATGCTGAGCTCCCATTGAGGTCTCCATAGCAAAAAAATGTAACCTACTGGATGATCAGTTTCTTCCAGTTTCCAAGGTTTGCATATTTCTTGTGTTTTTGAGAACCCATTCTGATAAGAACTGGTGAAGTAAACACTTCTGCTGAAATGAAGGATGCCATAGTGTTTCAGGGATTGTTAAAGCATTTAACCCATGGGTCTTGAAAGTAAGCTGTTTCTCTGTGACTTGGTATATGCAAATAAAGATGATAAAACTTCTGGGAAGTTGTGAAGATGAGTGCATCTGAGTTTCAGGTCTACCAATGTTATGAAGTTGGGGTCAACATATAAGCAGATCCCTCTCATTTTATTCAATTTATTTTCCGTATCCTTCTTTGTAGACTTTTGTCTAGATCCAGCCTAACATGCATTTAACAATAGATTTTTTTCTTTCTTTTCAACCAAGATATTTGTCCTCAGCTCTTTGCCACTCTTTGATGTGGCGGGAATCACTGAAATTCTCCCAGTGTGTATTCTTATTCCCTTATATGGGCTGGGATTTGCCAAAGAAGGACTTATCTATCTGACGCACTTTTCAGCAATTCCGCCTCACAGTCTCTATCAGCAACTCATCCCGTTTCCAGAAATGTTGGGCAGAGAAGTGGAACCATAAAAATTCACTAGTGGACAATTTGTTGCTGTTTCTGTTGTTATTTTTGCCTAAGATCCTATTAGAGTTAAATTTGCTATGACAGCTGGAGGTCTAATCTTTCGGCTAGAAACTGCCAGATTCGAATTTAACTACTGCAAAGAGGGAGACAAAAAGTACAAATCTGAGGGTTGCATCTCAACGGCTGAATGAATCCATAGTAGCCATGTGAAAATTGTTTCACTTTTCCTGTTAATCAAAAAACAAACAAATAAAACTCAGCAATAATAGGGAATTGAATGTTGAGATGGTTGCTTTATGAATAATAATAAGAAGAATAAGTAAGGAAAAAGCTCCCAGACTCCTATTAAAATCATATGTGAAAACAATGCCAGGATTTAATCAGGTCAAACATAACTAAAATTCCAGTTTGCAACTGATATGCCAGTGTGACAAGCTTCCTGTCAAATGATCCTGGCTATTCTTAAGTCCACTATACTTAATTAGAAAACTACAGGACAGCAGCTAAAACATTTTGTTCACTTACAGAATATTCTCAGTGATGAAACCCCAGCAGAGTTATTCAATTCTTTCCAAGGACAACTTAAACCAGAAAAAAAAAATAGTGTCAGCATCCCCTATTCTTTAAGGGATTTCCTTGGCTTTTTTTTAAATAACCACCCTTGCTCAATAGTGTCATCAAGCGTGATTAAAAAAAAAAAAAAAAAAAAAAACCTCTATCTTTTTCTTTAATAGTCTAGAAAGATCCCAGCGGTGACTTTCATACAGTGCAAGGGTGGAGGCCTCTTTAAATCATCCAAATCCTGGAAGGAAAGAATAAAATCAAACAATAGCAAACAGAAACCACTTAAGCTAAATAATCTGTAAAGTGAAAAACACATTTTTTCATATGACACTTTCCAAAGATCAAATTAGAAGGGCAATTGATGGACTGAAACTGCCACTGTTTTATACCCTGATCCATCAAATTGTTTAGGATGAGTGAGATCTTTAAACACAAGCGGTTTTAGTGAAGTCAACAAAACTATTCAGATACTTGAAAATACGTATGTTCTATGGTATCCCAGAATGAGTGGGGCATGTTCTGATAGAGAGAAAAAAAAAAAAAAAAAAAAGGTTGAGGAAGACGTCAAAAAGACATAAATTGCAGTCATAAAAAATAGGTGTATTTGAATTCTATCTATCTCCCCCAAAAAATCAAAACTCTTCCTTTGTGGTTTTCTACAATCATTTCATCTACCTTGCCTCTCATGTGAAAACAGGGATAATAATTTTCACATAATCTTAAAATGTTATCAGGTCAAAATCTCTTAATGTCCATATGCCATGTTGATAAGAGACCATATAGCTATTGTGTTTGTGATTTTTATTTTGGCATGACAATATTTTCTTTAATTTTGGTTTGCCATTTAAAGAAAAACATTCCCAGAACATTCAGCATTACTTCATGTTTCATTATTATTATTATTATTATTATTATTGTGATTTTAAGATTCTTTAAACTCTGCCCTTTGTGTGAATGAAAAAAAGTAATCCACTTTGCATTTTGTTTGTAACGTATTTTCCTTTACATCATGTTCCAAATATAATGAATAGTGCATTCTGAATTTCAAAGGTTCTGCTTTTAAATGTAATAGTTTAGGTTCATAATCAGAATCTATTTTGAATATGTGGTGCCTACAGTATATATTAATATGCTAATCAGCTAAACTTAATAGTTCTCATTTGTGTTAATGCAAATTAGGTGACTACTTCCCACCAAATATTTTCCTTAGTATTTATTAGAGAAATCAAAATCTCTTTCCGCCCATAATAAGTTCTAATATTTCATCTTAACACTTTAAAGGGCGTGTTTTATTTTAGCTTAATCTAATTTCATTGAACAAAATTGCATCTAAAGGCAATATAAAGTTACAATTTGTTCCATGTCAAATAATAAAAATGGCCTTTAAATTTTACATGAATTTGACCTTTTGGTTTGTTCATTTCAATTAAACTTCCCTCATAATCCAAACGGTATAATGTACCTTGAGTGCCTTTGGCCTTGCATCCTGTAGCTGTATTTCTATTGCTTCTTTCGCTGTAGCTTTTGCCCTCCCTTAGCTCTTGGTTTCATCCCAGTCACATTTAAGATGTCTGGGATTTTTTTTTCTGCTTACTGCTAACAGGTCTGCTATGCCTCTTCCACTATCTGGTGTCAGAAAGGAAGTTGCATGAAATTGGACCATATTTGATATAGTCAGCTTTTTAAAAAGAAAAATTCAATGCACTGAATTAAGAGAAAGGTGTGAAATGGTAAATGCTCCAAAATATTTGTCAGAGGCCCTGTATCAACAGCTGCTACCTGCTGTGAATTACCTTATCAAACTCCTGAAGAACCCTAAAGCTGAGGACAAGCCGAAAAAGACAACCAAGAACTCTGTGAAAGCAAACATCTCTGTTGTTCTGCACACAGCAACATGTCAGTCCATGCCCAAGTGTTATATGATCTTTGACTGTATAAATTCATTATTAACAGTAAGAAGTATTTTTATAATAGCAACTTTCACTTCTTAATGTCTTACCTTTATATGAATGTCTTCATATTTATTTCTTTCGAGGATTTCACCCCTGTCTTCCTTTTCTGAAGCAGAGCAGATGGAAAATAAAATAAAATCCCATGGTCCCATGTGCAGTGTTTCCAGACATTAATGCCCACTTCGAATTTAGGGAAATGTATGAGCTCAGAATAGCTATCAATCTCTCAACAGAGACTCGTCAACAGAGACTCCTCAATAGACACTACAACTTTGATGGTGACACTACCATGATTGCATCCCACTCTGTATGCTCCATATGCTCTCCTCAGCCTTCTATGTGACTTGCCTTATAATAGTAAGAAGCTTGGCAGGGTGAGGACCAGCTACTCCTTGGTGTTTATTCAGTGCCTAATTGCACAGTGGAGCTCCATACCTGATTGGCCTGTAGGCACTGTTGTAATTAAGGTGATTAATAATATGTATTTTGTGGACAAATAGCTGAGAGTGGTTTCCAAGGCTTGGAGCCTTGAACTTCTTTTGCAGCTTTAAATATACTTAGACTCGATGGCTTAAAAAAAAAAAAAAAAACTCATTCCTGATCAACGGAGTTAATGAAGCCTGCTTTTCTCTGGCTTTTTGTCTTCTGGCTAGACTGTGTGGTGTCAGGGAAGGTGCAAATCCTGATCCTACAGCTGAGACATTCAAAAAAACTTTCTCCTGAGTGGGTTCTCTCGAGTCTAATAAGAGCGGACTTGCACTGCAGCCTGCCCTTAACAAGTGTGCTCATAGAGTGTTTTTCTCCTTCTCAGATGCCTCTTCTCTGAAGCTTGTAGTAATTTAATATCCTTGACACCTCCAACCCTCAGTTAAATTTGATTGAAATCAGCTAATCAGTCTGTAAAGTGAGACAGACAGACAGATAGGCAGAGACGTGTGCTCTCTTTGACCGTGATAAGCCTCATTTCCTTCAGAAATCAGGGGGAAAAAAGGAATAAAAACTATGAGACTTTTAGTTTTCCTTTTTCTATTTCCTTTTTCTTCTTCTTTTTTTTTTTTTTCCCCAACAGCAAAGTGCCCCCGGAATCAAAAACTGCAGTACCCTGAAATCAGCCTTTGAGAGACAGAAAAGTACAGGTTATTCCATGAAATGAGATGGGGTTATTTTTTCTAGCTCTTTTTTTATTATTTTTCCTTTTTCTTGCTTTTTCTTGCTTTTTCACTGGGGTAGAAATCAAACTCTAGAGCTTTAACGGAAAAAAAAAATGTTTTTAAGGGGAAAGATGAAGGAGAAGATGGGAGCAAGGAGGGGGGGAAGGAAAAGCTAAGCGACTGTCAGATCAGCTCAGGATCTCCATTAGAATGCAGAGTGCTCCAGAGTAATTACAAAACAGCTGTAATGGAAAATTGGTAGTCAAACCCATTTTCCACCAACTAGAACGGTGAATGGGCTCCATTATGTTCCTAATTCTCATTAACTTAATTTGCATAGGAAACAATGAAGGAATACATAATGAGTTAGACTCAGCTAGCAGCGGATCGATACCCCTGTGAACAGGGGTTCGACCCATAATTACAGGACATGTGGCAAAGCCAGAATGTTTCTCCTCTTACATAGAGGAGATGGAAAGGTTGGCCTTGCTGTTGTTATTTATTTAAAGGCTGGAAATGTAGTGCCTACAGGGGTGGGAATTTGTTGTTGCTGCTACTTGGAGATGTGTAGGAGAAGGTTCTTTTTTTCCTAGTTCCTTCCTTCCTTCCTTCCTTCCTTCCTTCCTTCCTTCCTTCCTTCCTTCCTTCCTTCCTTCCTTCCTTCCTTCCTTCCTTCCTACCTTCCTTCCTTCCTTCCTTCCTTCCTTCCTTCCTTCCTTCCTTCCTCCCTCCCTCCCTCCCTCCCTCCCTCCCTTCCTTCCTTCCTTCCTTCCTTCCTTCCTTCCTTCCTTCCTTCCTTCCTTCCTTCCTTCCTTCCTTCCTTCTTTCCTTCCTTCCTTCCTTTCTTCCTTTCTTCCTTTCTTCTTTCTTTCTTTCCTTCTTTCTCACTTCATTTGTTCTGTGGCTTTTAGGGAGAAGTGTATTATTTTACTTTCTATTTTACCTTAAAGAAGTAAAGCCTGGTGTTTAAAAAGCTGCTTTTGTGCCCAGGATTTAAGAGTTGGGATGTGCTGATGCTGTATACTTAAGGCTGAGGCAAATGCTTTCACTGCGTTTGCCCTGGGCCAACTAAAACCTGTATAAGCATCCACCATATTTCAACGAACCTGGGCCATCCAGGCAAAGCCTGTTCACCTGGACTCCGTTCTCTGCAAACACAAGCATACAGCATCAGAAGACTGACAGATGTACATACTGCTGGCTCAGATTATGTGTTTGTCTCCTCACAATGTAATTTGGAGAAAATCTGGGTTCAAATCTTGTTCTTGGCAGCATGGTTGTGTCTATGATCTTGGGCAGATGCTTTCAGTTCTCTGGCCTTTAATTGCTATGTGTGGAATGATGCTAGAAAATCCCAAATCTTTTTCAGCATTCTGAGGAAGGGACTGTATGCTCTAAAAGTTAACATACACTCCAAAAGGTGGAAAATGTTCTCTAACTAGTGAAGAGATTGAACAAGCTGGGGGTGCTACTACTTCTCTAAATCAGTACAATTTTAGTTTTCCAGAACTGCCACTCCTGTACCACCATGGCTAGGTCATGCATACAGATATTATCAAAATTACTTGAAATGCTTGAACCTCTCCCAATGACATAGTAGTTTAATTTAGGTTCTATTGTTCCTTCCAAGCTAGAATTAAATTGTGGAGAAGTCCTCTCCTCACCCCATTCAACAATAACACTATGGCGTCCTGAAAGAGGTTCAAATGAGTGGGACCATGGCTTTGTATATACTGCAGCTGTGCAGACCTCACTATGCCAGAGGGAACATGCTGTGGCAGATTTTGTAAGAAGTATGTACAAAAGATAGTGCTTGCCTTAACAAGCTCACAATCCATTCAGAGTGGCAGGTAGAGAAAATACTCCTATCCCTCTTTCACAGATAGAGACCTGAGCCATTGAATGATTAAGGGACAAGCCCAAAACCACACAAGCAACCTCTGGCAAACCTAGGACACGCCAGCCAGGTAGTTCTGATTCCTGGTTGTTTTTATTCCTGTAGCATCATTCATGTATTATAAAGCAAATTTTTAAAAATGCATAGATTTTGGTAGGCCCTTGTGCTGAATTTTGTCTGTAAGATGCAACATACAGAGAGGATGACAGGAAGGTATGCCCTATCTACAGGAAATTCTAGCAGACAATGTGCTCAGAGGACATATAGAAATCTTCAGGATGATGTCAAGTATTAGGCTGAAAGATGGAACAGGTTTTAACTGGAAAGCAACTGAGGCATAAAGTGGGTTCCTGATAGTACACTTGTGACCTCTTATGAGCAGAGAATAAGCAGGAAAAATGAAGAAAGTAGTTGCCTTAGATAACTCATTGCATTATATGGAAGGCCAACAGGTTTGCTCTTGCTTTAGTGGGAGACATTTCCAAACCCCAAAGAGCAGCATCCTCCTGGTGAGGAGGGCAGTGGGTTTGGTTTACTTTTCCCATGGCAGAGGTCAGCAGATGGCACTCACACACAGTCTCACAAGTTCATGATCACAGGATCTGAGTGGTGGCAAGTTTTTCTTCTAAGAAATGCTGCATCATTGTCAGACCTTTGCTGCAGCTCCTTTGTGGGGAGCCGTAGCCAACAGCTGGAGAAGGTTTTTTTCTGTGTTAGCTTTCCTATCTGAACATAAAATTGCACATGAGGAGATGGATCAAAGTTCCTGGAAGTGAAATTATCAAAGTGCTTCTATTTCACAGACTCACAATGGCTAAGGTTGGAAGGGACTTCCGGAAATGAGTTGGTCAAACCGCCCTGCTCAAGCTACAGCAGGTTGTTTCGGTCTATGTCCAGTCAGATTTTGTCCTCTGGGAATAGAAGGAAATTCCACAATTGCTTAAGACAACCTGTTCCAGCTGAAGTGTGTGGCATAGAGCAAAAGAAGGAGGTTGAAGTAACACTCCAAGCATTTAGCAGGTGTTACACAATAGTCCCTTCTGGGTCTTCTGCTTAAGTCCTGAAGGAGGATGGCAAAGTGTATGACATTTTTTATTTTCCTTCCAATACGTGCAAAGTTCTGAACTCAGGGTTAACAACAAACCAATCGGTTCAGTATTGTATTTAAACATAGTCTGTTTCTAAAATAAGTTAATCAGACCCTTTAAAAAGTTTTTTTTGTTGTTGTTTTTTGCAAAACCATATTGTTGTCTAACTTTTCAACTTCTCAGTTGTTATAAAACAGAGAATCCTCTTGCTCTCTTCTTGTCTTATGAGCTAGTCCTATGTGATTACTATCACATATATGCTTTTAGCTTGGTTGAGGGAGTAAAAAAGTGAGCTGTGGATCATGAGAGCTGAGATCTATCTCCCGTCATGTTCACTAACTTAGTCAGTGTCCTTGAGTAATTTTGTCATTCTTTTCTCCTTTTTTTTTCAGTTTCATTCAGATGAATTTGTTCAGATGTCTTCTCTCTTCTCTTTATATTTTGATTCACCCTTACTTCATCTGATTGAAAAAGAGTGCAGACACAAAAACAGTCATGATCATAATTTAAAATTCTTCTGGGTTTTTACCCTGTAGTGAAAAGGATTTTATCCAGCTGGAGATTGTTGGCTTTGATTTGAAGAAACTCCAGTCTCCAACTCACCACTGCTAAGAAGTTGATGGAAGCTGCAAGACATTGCTCTGTGTGACTAGTTGCATTTGTTTAATTAAAGTAACACATCTGTACGGTAAATAGCCTGTGATCGGGCAGTAACATAGTACTGTACAAGCACAGCAGTAATTGGATAATGTAATGAAATGCATGGTGGGTTTTTTAAAGAAAATATAATGAGATTTCATCATTTTATACACACAGGTAATTAGTTCTTAGAAATACTGGGAGAGTAAATTATCTGCAGATTTGAACTATCAGCAAGTATTTCAAATGGGCCACCTGAAGAGGTAAAATGTTCTAGGTTAAATCTCTTGAGATTCAAATCAAGGCATTAGTAAGAATTTAAAGATTTTTGGGAATAAAGACCACCAAGGCTTCTGCCATAATGATTTCCAAGCTTGATGCTGAATCTGCGTAGATGAAATTTTGTTTCCTGATGGTTGAGTAGTACTCCACAGGGCTGCAGGAATCATCCATGCAGCTCACTGTGCATGAACTTCCTTTGTTATAGACTTTCCAGGTAATCCTCTTTTTCAGCTTATTCAGCAGATGTGCCTCAATACCAAGCAAGCAGATTTTAAAAGCTAGATGGATATGGAAATATGGATATGATAGAAGACCTTAACTGTCTAAAGCGCTCATGTTAGGTGATCACAGGTTTATCTTCTACACAGTGTAAGACCTACCTGAGCATACATTCAAGCACACAACAGTTAAGGTCTGTAATTAGAGAAGTTAAATGGTGGAAGTCTTATCACAAGGGGCTGTGGATGTAGCTAGTTTACATACTCTCACATGAAAATGACAAAGTTCATGGTAGATAAATCAATTCACAGTTACTAAATATATAGAAAATACTTTATATTAAAAGGTCTCTATCCTGTAAATCATTGGAGTCTAGGTGACTGTACAAAAGAAGTGCATATACACTTACTCTGTTCTTATCCCATCCCTAAACACCATTGGCAGTTTTGAAAGGGCCTCACGGACCTTAACTCTGATCAAATACATTCTTATTGTTGGTACTGGCTAGGTAGAGGAAAGTCTTGTTGTTAAACGTGGCCAGGATTTGCCTTCTGGCTTGGGCGCATTTTTCTTTCGCCACACACACGGAAGACAAGATGCTCAGCAAATACAAATCCAGCCAAATTGTTTAATTTGTACTTGCTAAGTCATGCTTTGTGTGTCTCTTTAAGTTCTACTTTACCTAAAGTATCTTAGCTCTGCAGAAGATCTAAGGTGCCAGCTTCAGGACTGGAGTTGCAATGGTTGAAAGTGCCCTCCTGGGCAAATATGGATCCGTATTCGGATCCGTACACTACACTGACTGGCAGGCTGAATCTCTACTTTTGAATTTACTACTTTTGGAAAAGGATTGTTGCTTCTTCATGCATGTGCAGTAGGTATTCATGGAGGTGGATGTAGAGGGAGGACAGACGCTTTAAGATGGAAACATTCAGAGAGTTAAGTAACTGGGGGAAGTCAGGGATAAGCAACTACCCGCATTGTGCTCCTAAGGCAATCCATCTCCCTGCCCGGGCACCTCTGATGTTTAATTGATACCCTTCCGCTTTCCCCTCACTGTTAATATTTAAGCAGGTGAGCACAGCAGGCAGTGGGATGCTTGCAGTAGCCAGGTGGCCCTGCCAGCAGCCTGCCGCGCTGCACTAAACACCTCCCCTGAAATTTGCATTGCTTTTGTTCTTCTCCTCTGAATCTGTGCAAACAGCCCATAATTTGAAAATGCAAACAAAGAAACAAACGTGTATCTAAACTTTCTCTGAAGGAAACCTATCCCCCTTGAAGAAAGTTCCCAAGGGCCATCACTAGATTTTTTTTTTTGTCTGTCTTTTTGCTCTTTTTGTTTGTTTGTTTATTTATTTGGCTTTCACTCTTATTCACAGTATTGCTTTCTTTCCTTTGTACTTTGATGTTTCTTTGGGGAGTTGAGAAAGAAAAGTAACAACATCAAAACAAAAACAACGATGACAAAAACGAACAAACTCCAAGGCATTTGCAGTTTCTTCTTTGCCTGGATTAGACCTGCCAAAAAACATGAGGGAGTGTGGAAAACAAGAGTGAGAAAGCTAGAGACAGGACCAATGGACTGCAAGGAAGCATTATCCTTCCCTAGGGCCTCCACTAGAAGGGAGCACGGGGAAAGCAGCTTTCCAGTTTGTCCAGAGGAAAAGAAGCACCTGCATCATTTGCCTCTTTCTCATCCCACCCTGTCACTCTTCCTATGTAGTAACCAGGTTGCAGGCAACTCATATATTTGTGCTTGTCTCAGAGACAGCTGATTCAAGCTAAGACCTTTCAGTACTCCATGGTCAGTTCCTTGCTGTAGAGTAGGATTAATGAAAGCAGCTTTCATTTAGTCTTTGTCCAGATACCAATCAAGTTATCTACATCTAAGTTCACTTTCATACCACACTTACCCCCAGGAAGTGAGAATATCTCACTCTTATTCCCTAAAATTATAGCCCAGCCATCTGTCTTTGGGCAGTCTGAACTGCCTTAACGTCAAATTCTCTGCTAGAGACTGTTTAATTTTGTGTAGAATGTTTTAAATAAATGTTGTGTCGAACCTGAGAAAGTACAACAAAGGGCTGTGGAACTACTATTTATCCAAGGTATTTTTTTAATAGCTGTCATCTTCCAACCTAGATTAAATGTGAAGACAGGCCTGAAGCTTTATCAGAGCATTAGACTTCTTCAGTTCGTTTGTGAAAACCTCTGGGAAATTCTGGGCAAATAAAACATTTATTTGCGTGAAACAATATATTGTCTTGAAGGCAGCATGGCCACTCACGTCTGAGGAGATCTGAATTTAAATCATCATAAACACAGGGAGAAGTTAAACTGTGATCCAACTACTGGGGTGATAGTAAACTTGTAGGTATCATCTAGGCTAGATTTGAAATAGCATTTATAGCTATGAATCCCAAATAAAAAGTTAAAGCTGTCTTGTCAACCCAGAATTAGAATCTTCCTAAGAATTGTAACTTTACTGACTAGTTTACCTGGGTCCTGCTCTGAGAAAACGAAGTCTGGTATCCAGCTTCCTTTATGTATTAAATGAGCACTCCACAACTTCAATGTAGTTCTGTGCTACGCAGTAAAAACTGTGTCCCACTGTGCCCATCACTCCACTAATCTTATTCTTTGAAGATCTAGAGCCTTGTAAAAAGTTATGATTAGTTTTCAAGAGTCCCAAAGTGTGATTTCTCTGTACTCGCAAAGATCTTCTAATAACTAGAGTAAATCTAGGGTAACAGACATCTATCTCCTTTTCTGCTGTGATAAATCAAGTGTTTTGGTGACTCATTGACATGAATTAACAATCTGCATGGAAACCATTATCCTTATGAATCTATTGCTTTTAGGGATTACAAAACTGTTATTATTGGCTAGCTAGGTCCCAATTTTCCCTTATTCATTTGGGATAGGATATAGATAGCTTGTGCCATCCTGAACTACCCAATTCTGGGGGCAAAAATCATTACAAAGATGTTATCATGGATCTATAAAAGCATATAAATCAGGATCAAGCAAAATGGTGGGATGTTCTGTCTTGAAAAAAATGTTGATTGGAAGCCAACCAAATGTTCATACTGTACTACATTATTTCCTTGCTTTGTGACACATAACTAATACTCTTATAGATTTAGGTGGTCTGCTATAACATCTGTGATTCCCTGGATGGAGCAAGAGGTGGCTGATAAGTAGATGGAAAGGGACTGGAAGTAGCAGCCTGTGGATGAGAGAAAGCAAGGGCTGCAGCAGAAGAAATGGCTGCCATCCTGTAATGATGAGCTCGAGGAAGTAATCTTGTGGAAAAAAAAAATGGTTGAAAATATTTTTTTCGGGGAGGAGTTGTTTATTTATTTGCTTGATTTTATCATAATTTGATAAAATTATGAATTTTGATAATTTTTAATTTTCATTAAAAACCTGGGAAGATTTAGGAAGAGAAATTGGAACCTTTTCTAAGAACTTAGCTGGACATTCCCTGCTATACTTACATATTAGTCATTGATAACAATTGTTTCTCATGACAAGTCCTTCAGCAACACAACTATTACATTTTTTTTTAATGTGGTTGCACCAAAAAGCTCCAGACATGGGTAGATTCCTTATAGTACCACATGCTGTAAGGCAGTAAGTGAAAAAAAGAATTCCTTATACCAAAGAACCACTTAACATATAAAGCACAGGACAACCAAAAGTTCTTTCACATTCATTTTATTGTGTCTTTTGCATTTTATAGCCATTCGTATAAAGGCAACATCAACTGCATTGTTGGATTACTTAGAAAGGAACATCTTCTCCAATTTATATGTTGGGTTACCAAAAGCTTTTTCATGACCCCATTTTGTTCACAAAGAAAGAAAAGAAATAATAAACATGAAGTGATTTATTTTTGAGGACAAAATGATCTGATGTTGTTTCTTGTTGACAGACTGATCTGGCCAGAATTACATTCTATTGATAAACCTGTGAAGGAATGCCATTCATCGACCACATGAAGTTAGAGGGTGGGGGGGAAATGAATTTCTCCATAGATTTTTTTTTCCCAAGCTGTCAGTTGTTTGAAGAGATTTGAACAACCTCATGCTCATGGTTGTGTCAGCATCTATTTCATCTTCCCTTTATTTAGTTAACCATTTTGTTCTTCCTGGTGTACATTTCAATAAACCTAATAAGATTTGACCAGCCATTTTTAGCAATTAGCAACCCAAGTTATGAACTAATAGGGTAAAAGAGAATCATATTATGTAAGTGCTAATGTGATAAGCTTTAGCTAGAGTCCAAATATTTTCATTTAATTAACTACAAAAGCAAATGATTTTGCTTTAATGTGTGGGGGTATCTTTAGGGTGGTGATCAGTGGTGAAGAGTCTAGCTGGAGGCCTGTAGCTAGCGGGGTCCCCTAGGGGTCAGTCCTTGTTCCAGTCCTGTTCAATTTATTCATCAATAACCTGGATGAAGGCACAGAGTGCTCCCTCACCAAGTTTGCTGATGATACCAAAGTGGGAGGAGTAGCTGATACCCCAGAGGGCTGCACTGCCATCCAGAGGGACCTGGACAGACTGGACAACTGGGCGGTGAAAAAACCTCATGCAATTCAACAAGGCCAAGTGCAGGGTCCTGCACCTGGGGAGGAATAACCCCAGACACCAGTACAGGCTGGGACTGACCTCCTGGAGAGCAGCTCTGAGGAGAAAGACCTGGGTGTCATGGTGGCAAGTTGACCATGAGGCAGCAGTGTGCCCTCGTGGCCAAGAAGGCCAATGGGATCCTGGGGTGCATTAAGAAGAGCATCTCCAGCAGGTCGAGGGAGGTGATCCTGCCCCTCTACTCAGTCCTGGTGAGGCCACATCTGGAGTATTGTGTCCAGTTCTGGGCCCCACAGTAGAAGAAAGATGTAGAGCTGCTGGAGAGAGTCCAGCGCAGGGCCACAAGGATGATCAGGGGCCTGGAACATCTGCCCTATGAGGAGAGGCCTGTTCAGCCTGGAGAAGAGAAGGCTGAGAGGGGATCTGAGCAGTGTCTATAGGCACCTCAAGGAAGGCAGTGAGAAGGATGGTGCTGGCCTCTTTTCAGCGGTGGCCAGTGACAGAACTAGAGGTAATAGCCACAAAACGATATACCAAAAGTTCCACAGGAACTTAAGAATTTTTTTTTTTTTTTTTTTTAATAGTGAGGGTGACAGAGCACTGTAACAGGTTGCCAGGAGAGTTTGTGGAATCTTCTCCTCTGGAGATCTTCAAAACCCGCTTGGATGCAATCCTGTGCCACTTGGACTAGATGATCCTTAGAGGCTCTTTCCAACCTTAATGATTCTATGATTCTATGCTTTCTCTTAGTTTTAAATTGCATAAGAGTTGTATGTAATGTATGTATTTTTGTATAAGAATATGATCTTGTAAAAATATTAGCCCAGGTGGATTTTCCTGGAATTAGATGCATTTGATTAAGAATGAGATGTAGGTCTCTAATGTTTTGCACTTTTCCTATCACTAAATAAGTAAATCCTTGAAGAAAATCTTATTGTATTAGTGACACAATCTAAGCTTTCCTTTACGACTGGACTATGCAGCATTAAACCTTGTCCTGTCTAGTTGCTTCTACAGCTGACTTCACTGCATGCACACCAGCATTCTCCATATTCTTTGTGATTTAGGAACATTACTTTACTATTCTGTGAAGCAGACTAAAAGGTTAAAACTATCTTTGCACAGAACAGCCAGGATAGATGCATTTCAGGAGCGTAAAGATCTCAGACGAGGCTTAGTAGACAAAACCATCCATTACATATTTCTGTTCCTTTTCTCTACTTCTCTCTTGGGCTCTGTTCCTTCAATAACACATTTCATATTACAGACACATACACACACAGACAGGGACCCATCATCTTTGAATAAGGAGCCCAGAGGAAAAGGAAAGTGGTTTTAATTTGGATCTATTTTAACCAGAATTAATCCAAGCTTTAGATCGCATATGATGGTGTAAATTTGACATTTGCTTCTTCCTTTTTTTTCCAAGCTAGTGAACACAAATGTGCCTTCCCATAAAGTAACAGAAAAACTAAGATTGAATGTAATTAAAATAAAATGCAACAATATTAAAATAATATTAAAGGAAGGAAATGTAGTGCATAAACTAGTCATTAACCCCAGCAGCCTCAATAGATTTAAATTTGAGTAACTGCTGGTTGATTTGCCTACTTATAATTCCCACTCTAGTTTTAGCTGGATATGACATTCTTCTTTTTCATTCATTAAAGCTTTGCAGCTGCTTCCCACTCCAGTGAGGGGTGCACTGTCATGCCAGAGGGAATAGTTCCTAGACAGAAAGAAGTCTTCACTCCTCTGGGAATTTCTATATTGATTCCAAAGGGGCCAGGATTTTACCCACAGGCTCGTATCTATGCTATAGATTAACCTGGTACATTGCATCTAAATTCTCCTGAATCCTAATGAAGTTCAGTTAAGTGAACTGTGAGTGTAAATAAGTCCATAGGGTATCAGAACATCCTGAAGCTGGATCTTTTGCAGCTATGACCCATATTTGGATGCAACACTACATTACTGGCCTTTCTTACCTCTCTCACTGTGTGTATGTGCATATATATATATAAGCCCATATATATAAATCCTAGCAAAATATCCAAAAATATTTTCATTTGAAAGGTCTGAATAATGTGTAACTATAAGATCTTCTCTATGCAGTTTCCTAGGAGTAAGATTAATTGGGTTTAGATAGGCATGCTAATGCATGAGTCAGCTGGGGTACCATCACTACAGACACAAAACTGAATCAGATGATTTAAAAGTACACAGCAACACTACAAAGCAGCTCAGGACAGGAAGTTAAGAATGATATTAAAGCTAGCAGATGCTGCAGGAGAAATTTGAGTCAGTAGAATATAATTACACCAGTCAGCATGTGGTCCAGACAAGAGGATGAATATTCTCCATTCTGAGAGCAAGCCAGAGGCTTCTTTCAAATATCTATAGCTCCATGTTTAGTTATAAATATGAGGATATTTTGGATTTAATATTGATTCAGAGAGCACAAGATTCTTGACGGAGTCCTCCAAAGTAAACATAAGGATCTGATAGTCCCAATGAAAGGTCTTGTTACTTGAATTTGCTATGAAATCTAGTCCGGGCACTTTCCTCTGGAGTTCAAACACTGGCCTGTTAAATGTACAGCCACAGTTAGGATGTTCGCTATCATTATGACACTTCCAGAAAATTATCTGTAGCCTGGTAGCCTACAGCAACTCAAGGACAGGGCCCTATAACCATTACAGAGAATGTCTCAGACACTATTCATTGTCCTAAAAAATGTACAATTTGGCAGTCAAGACAGACAAAAAATTTGCATCTCAGTCTTAAGGACTGAAGACCAGGCAAGGAACCATGCATGATTATCAGTGATCTGGATTCCTCATCCACTAGTAAAGCAGAGGAAACACACATCTCCTTAATCATCAGTGGGTTAGTCATAATAACATTCCTCATCTACACCACATGCAAGGACTGGCTTAATTGAGAAGTACATTTAATGGATTCATCCTGAAAATACTCTCCCATGAGTTTATAGTCTGAATAACTAGGCACAAACATAGTTAGGAGGCAATAGAGGTGCAGGGAAGTGCCCCTTTACTGGGACACAAAACCCAAAACAAAACAAGTCCAAGGCAATGATCCAGACCTTTCAGATACTTGATCTATAAAGTTGGTGCATCCCTTTTATTTACTCACTTGGTTGGTGAGAAGACCCCTGTATTTTTCTCCCCTCCTATCACACCCCTTGCTGCCAGCCCCTTCTTGATTCATTTCACGCCCAATCAATATTATTTGACAACATACAGGTCAGCGATGATGGCAGTTATATCAGCAGCATGGAAATTACAAAAGAAACTATTGTTTGCCTTGAAATTAAGGGCTACTGAAATCAATATTACATTTGAAAATTGATATCGATCACACTGTGTGTGTGTGTGCGCGCGTGTGTCTTTGTATATGTTTGTGTGCGTGTGTGTGTATTTGCATGTTTGTGTGCAAGAAGGATTTGGGGGGCTAAGTCCTCTTTCAACTACATAATTTCTGTTTCTTTTTAACAAAGGCAGTGAAATCAACCTAAAAATTATACACATAGGAATCTTTTTGAAGTAATTGAAAGGAGAGCAATATTGACATCTCGTAATTGGATTTCCCCACTTACAACAGTAACAGCCACTGTTTTTGTGATTATTTTCCAGGGCTTGTATGTTGGTTTATTGTTTTTGAGGTTTGCTCTGGGTTTTGTTTTATTTATTTAAAGGTTTCTATTCAAGTCATATCAAGAAGAGGGGAGGAATAATGTCTGTAAATGCCATTTGGATCAAACAAGCCAAAAATAGTAATAGTTATTGTTTGGCATGTTTGAGAGCTATTGTGTGACAAATAGATTTGGAGTCATCATTTGTTTAAAAAGGCAGTAAATGAAACTTTATGAGATGGGGACAGATAAACGACACAAAATTATCCATCCAGATCTCCTGACGGTGATCAGTAAAATGAAATAGATTAACTGTTTTTCCCTCCTCCAAGAAACCAAGAAAATAAGATTCATCAAAAATATTTGTTATTCTTGATCCAAAAATTCATATGGTACTGGCTCATGGCAGTAGAATTTAATGGTTAATGACTGAATTACCAGAAGTAGGTGAGAATTCTACATAAGGCTAACCATTATCGTCAGCTAACCAATCTGAACAAGGTTTTTTGACAACAAAGATGACACTGGCAGAAGATATGGCAGTCATTTCCTTTATATGGTACTCCCATACCATGAACCATGCTTCATGGTTTCTAGCCATTAGCTGAAGGGAGAAGAAAGGATTTTCCTCTTCACCTTTCTTTACAAACTTATCTCAACAAATATTTTAGCTTGTACACCTTCTCAGAAAACATCGGCTAAATGTCACAACTAGAGAGTGTATGAACCCTGTGAATGATATTGAAATACCTCTTGGGAGACTGCTGGTTTGCCTTTCCCACGAGTTCAGTGTTAAGCAAAGAACTTTCCCCCAGGAAGGCTGCCAGGCGCCATTGTGGTTATTTTTCTTTTCTATATTTTTTTTCATAGTTGCTCTTTGTTTAATTAGACGATGGGGATGGCAGAAAAGATGAATTTCAGGAATCTCTGGAGAGACATTGGAGAGTCTCAGTTTCATCCACTGATGAAAACTGAGAGAGAATATTCATTGAAGCTCACAGATCGACTGTGATCTTCAAATCAGTGAATTGTGAGCAGATCATTTGATAGATGATCAAAGATTCCCAGATATGGTGAGCAGGACGGGTACACTTTCACTGGTGAATTGAAAATTGTGCAGGGCTGTGCAACAGTTGGCAGACAGATTCTTCCCATGGGAGGTTATAATAAACTGAAGACTTTTTGCTTGTCTTTTCCTAGCCCATGTTTTTTGTTTGTTTCTCTGCTTTGTTTCTTTTAATTTTCACTGAATGTTATTTCTGGAACTAAGTTATTTCTCACTGAAATTTCACCAATGCCACTTTCTATCATTGTTCCAAAAAAATAATAAAAAAGAAATGCTACAGTTGTTAATATTAGTACAACTGATCGATTTTTGAGGAATGTGTCTATGTATATTGTAATTACCAAGGCACTTCTTTTCATAGGTATTATAGATATAGTTATTTATTGATTACATAGCATATGTCACAAGCCCAGAAGCGCTTTTCCCTGAATTATAAACTAACCGGCCAAATTTTGATCTCTCTTACACCTTGACGTTACAGATCCCCAGATGGAAGACACTATAAAAAGACTGCGAAGTTTGAAGAATATTCTTTTGAACATTGACAGACAGCAAGAAGACTCTTTTCCAGGCCGTGGGCCAAACTGTGATGTGAGATTCACTGCTCTAAGTCTAGAGTAACTCCCCTGAGTCATCTCCACTCTCAGTGCTTCGAGTTTTGCGTTTTTCCCTGCAGGTCTATCTGCAGCTTCAGCCTAATGAATCCTACTCTGGCTTTGGGTTTTCTTTGGTTTCCTTAGTAATCCCAAGTCCTTATTCTTTCTCTCTACATCAAAAAAATATATATTCACAGAGCTAAATAAACATCCATCTAAAAAAAAATCAGATTCTCATTTAATTATAATTATTATAGTTTAATTTATGAAACAATCACCATTTGCATCAATAAGAAATCTGGTAACTTAATAATGCTAAAAGCTGCCTACTAAAACACTAAGGAAATGTTCTTTTAGTAACATACTTCAAATATGTTTATGTGTCATAAGGGCTTGTTTAATTCATCAATTCAGAATTACCATATTTTTCTACTTCTATGTTATTTTTCTACAAAACAACTCACTTCACCTTGAAGACTAAGTTCTCTTGAAATCCATATGGACATTCCTTAAATCTCTGCATATTAAGTATGGTGGGATTGAAATACGAAGATGCACTGGAAATATGAAAAATATTTGAATATTAGTTGCATATGTAAAATTCAAGTGTCTGTGTCCATCCATGTGTCCTTTCCCCCTAAAACTTCAGCCTAACAGATGTGGGATTTAGGAACCTGACACTTCTGATGTAACTAAGGAAGAGATTGATCTAACCTAATATTTACCATCAAAAAAGTAGACTGGGATACTTGCCCAAGTTCTCTTGGTTAGTGACCTCTTTGTGGATGATATGATGGATGCCTCGTGTCTCCCTGAATATACTGCAGCACTTAAGTGATGACTTTACACGCAATGCCCACCTTTTGGATGAGGACAAACTGGGTAAAATAAATGGTGAGGGCCACAGCAAATGGAAGGAGCTTTCAGTGTTACCGAGCAAGGGAATCATCTCTTTTATCTTAAATTCTGGCAGCGTTTTTCCTGCTATCCACTGAAGAAATATTCTTTCCCTAACAAGAGATATGATCTACTTAAATTTATTTAATACGTATTGTCTTGTAGGTTTTTATATAAGTAAAATTTAATGCTACGCTTGTGTTCAACATGTGTTGGCACATTATGACACATTTCACTTAGTACTGTATCCTAAACAATGAGCTGGGGAAGCCTAATCACCTTATAAACCTTACTTTAATGACAGCTGAAAAAAAAAAAAAAAAATGAAAGATCAAGACAGATAATGGAGATAGTCCAGTCTTTTCTGGTTAGTGTTTTTTTTTCCTTTTTTTTTTTTTTTTTTAGCTTGAAAATTCCAAGCTGTAGACAAATAATAGAGCATGATCCAACTTCCAAATAATAATAATAATAATGATAAAAATAAAAATTACGTGGGAGAAGTGGAGAACAAAAATGTTCAGCAGTAATGAGTGAGCAGCAGATTGGAAGTATGAGCAAACCTGTCCAATGTCAGAGTATGCCAATTTCTTGAAGATGACAGATGGTGGAATTTTCTTTTTCTGCATTCTGCAGAAATATACAATAAAGCAAAACAGACCTCCCTGTCTTCCATCCTTGAGCAGGTCCTTACTAGAATTCTTAAGATATTACATTCATCCTCCCTTAGCTGTCCTTGACTTATTTAATTTTGCATTCTCTCTCTTGCCAATGCTTACATCTTTTTTCTCTCTTTTAATTCCAGAATGTAGAAGTTTCTCTATTATTGGTGTTTGTTAACATGTATTAAAAATAAATGAATCTTTAATCAGAATGGTGAATGTAAGCAGTTTAGGGAGAGCTTTTCAATTTTTCAAGTAATATGCACTATTTTTTTTCATATTCCAGAAGCTACAGATTCTGTTTGAAGGTTAACACACAGCACCTTAACACACACCACTAATCTTTTGTTATCTTTCTTCTCAGATGGCCTAACTCGTATGCATTTAATAAAATTTACATTTGTGCTGATGTTCTTCCACTGACCAACAGGCAGTTCCATGAGGGGACAGATAGACAATGTCTATGTTAATGAATAAAACTGGGTCTGGGATCATTCACTGGTACTAGTACTTGGTTAGGTACACTGTTAAATACTTTGAACAGCTCCTGGGATGTTTTTGGCTTATGACAATTATCAGTCTCCAGAGTTATTCCTTGACATGGTTTGAGGAGCTGGTATGGGTAAGGGACCATTCTTAATAGGCAGTTGAAATTTTATTTCAAAAGCTAAAAGCATGAATGAGGGCTGTTTCATGCTATTCACAATATCAAGGATTGAAATTTAATTTAATTGTCTTTCATTGACACAGCTACAGAGTTTTCTGATGTGATGAACTAAAAAACATTCTGCAGCACCTACACGCAGAAGGCTGTGGGATATATCTACCAATATACCTGGATGAGAGCAGAGTAAGTAGATAGGCTTTCCTGTATGTGTATTGGGTTTCAGTTTGCATCCTCAAATGAATGATACTGAGTGTACTAAGTACAGAACACTTTCTTTTTGCTTTTCATGCTTTTCTTCCACCCTGTCTACCCTCTCTCTCTTCAGATCTCTTCAGATCAGGGACTCTCTTTCACTGTATATATGACTAACTTTATATGACTAAATTTAACAAAAAGCATCACACCTCTACTGCAGTTAATGGAGATCCAACAACTCACATTAATTTACAGACCTTGATCTTGAATTCTATTTGACAAAAAAATGCAAGTATTAGTACAAATAGAATGATCTCTTTGAGTATATCCATAGAATAAATCAGATCTTATTGCTGTCTGTTTTGTTTTGCAAGAAAATGTCATCCTTCTACAAAATTTGTTGTTAGATTTCATACAGTTGTTAAATTTTGCAAAGTTCTTAGATTTTACACTGAACATAATTTGTTGTATTTTCTAATAACCTCCTAATAACCTTCTAATGACAAGGTAGCTCTTCAAGATAGATTGTCAACTCTTTCCTTCAGTAAAATAACTATAGCATAAATAATTCATAGACAAAAGTGAAAGGAATGCTTTGGCTAAAAGATTTCCAGGAACATAATCCAAGTAAACTGGTTTTGGAAGAATGAATGAAGCACAGTGGTACTACAATCACGTTAAAAAGTTACCACATAAACAAAGATATTTTTTATTTGTGTGTTTGCCTCCTTCTTGTCTCATCCACGGCCTGTCTGGAGGCAGAGACTGACACTTGTAATATCTTCCCTCTCAAGCTGTCTGTCGGCTGGAAAATAATGAAAGGAATTGGGCTTGTTTCAGCAGAGATCAAGATTTCTAATGGGAAACTGGTGATGGAGACTGTCTGAGTGCTTGCGCCCTGAGCACAGATGAGTTAGTCAATGTCAAAACATAAACCATCGCTCAGGGAATGAGGATAAGATTGTTTGGCTCCACAGCTGCATGCTGCGCTGGGAAAACTCCATCATGTGCTACTCTTTTCTTTATTTTGAAGGTTTTTGCTTCTGTAATAGTCCAGTGAGACAAAACTTTCTGGATAGGTGCAGGAGTCTTCATCATCATTTTGAAGTATGATAGATCTGAATTGTCCCATGCATGCACTTTTCGGCTCTGGCACAGACTTGTAGCACATGATTTAAAATAAAGTTTTGAAAAACACTTAAAAAGTGTCTTTTGTTAACTCCAGCTGTGGTCATTTGGAAATTTACTTTCAGCTTTCAGAAGAGATGGATTAGGCCAAAGCTAAAAATTTAGAAATTCTATGCAAAATAAGGATAGTGACATATTGTTTCTCTTTCCCTTGTCTGCTTTGTCTACTGAGACTGAAAGCTACTGGGCACTGGAATTGCTTCTTATGAGTTAGCATAGTGTCAGTAAGCAGTGCTTTAGATTCTGTTATAATATATATAAATACTTATTTTGCAATACATCCCTGGACATTACCAAGAACAAGAGACAGACAATTTTCTCTTGAAAATAGCTTAAATACTTGATCCTGCCTTAGGGAAAGAACTACACGGATTACACACCCTCTTAAGATCCTGTCCAATCCTATTTCACTGTGACTCCACCTAATACATACTCAGCTGGCATTAAGCTATTTAGAATCTAAAGCAGGACTCTTTCAGCATACAGGGGAGTGGGGATAGGTCCACTTGAAAACAAAGCAAAGCAAAAAAGCCTTCTGTTTCTTCATTGATTTAATAGAAAGAAACGAAAATTCCTGAGTCAGATGATACTCAGAAGCAGCCTTTTGGGGTGGATTTGTTTCTAGCAGCACATCTGTTGTTCTTTAATCTATAGAGTAGGTTTCAAATATAAAAATAACTTGCAGTGCATTTGGGTAGGGAGCCATATATAAAAAAGGAAAACACAGAGGAAGCACAATCACCTTTTGAAGAGAATAATAATACCTAAAAGCTTCCATAGATCACTAATATCACTGTCATGGTTACAGAGATAATTTTGTCTCTTTTCCCTCCCCAGTCTATTCACATTTCTCTTTGGATGTAGTATATGTGTTTTGTTGCTTCTAGATGGAAGTCTGTATATCTTCAGCTTTAGATCAAGTTGCAGACACAGTACTTGATCTACCTTAATCATCTGTTGCTTTCCATTTCTGTATAGACATCAGTACATTTTACTCTTAAATCAGAATAAAATTATTCTGAGCTATGTTCATCCGGAGTGATGAACAAACTTCAGCTTAGCAAGTGGAAGAAAGGACTGGAAAAATAAATACAAAAACTCTCCAGTTTGTCTAGATCTACCTGATCTCTTCTTTCCTCAATAGACGAGTTAGAGAACTTTTCTCATAAGATAGAGAAAAAAAGAAGAAGTGCCCCTTTCTATTTCTTGAGAAAATACAGATGATCGGTGGACATATCCTGGTTCTCAGAAATTTCCTGAGACCAAAGGGAAAGCCTTCAGTGTGGAGAACTTGCACTTGGTGGAGGGGGATCAGGTTGCGGAATACCTACGCAAACTGAACATGAACTAGTCAACACAAGCAGATGAGATGCACCCACAGATGCTGCAGGTGCTGGTCAGTATCATTTTAAGGCCACTCTGCATAATCTATGAAGTATCATGACAAAGGACTGGAAGGAAAAAACAAATAATGTTACCCCAAACTTCAAGAAGGACAAGACAGAAGGCCTTAGGAACTGCAAATTAGTCAGCCTCACCTTGAACTCTAGAAGGTGATGGATACTATATCCAGACACACAAAAGACATAAAATGATCAGAAGCAGGCAACTTGGATTTATGAAGGGGAAGCCATGACAGCCAATAAACTCAAAGTGATGAAGTTTGGCCTAGACAAGTGCTCAGTGGGATGGACTGAACACTGCCTGATCTGCCAGATTCAGGTGAGTGGAATGAATTCCAGATGAACATCCATCATTAGTGTTGTACCCCCAGAATTGATATTGGTGCTAATACTGTTTAACATCTTCATAGGTGGCCTGAGAAAGAGTTCTCCCTCAGCAGGTTTGCAGCTGACACAAAGGTGGAAAGATAGGTAGATACACAACATGATTGTGCTGCTATTCAGAGTAACCTTGACAAGCTGGAGAAATGGGCAAGGAGGGGCCTAACAAAGTTCAACAAAGCGAAATGCACTTTCCTGCATTGAAGGTGGAATAACGTCAGGCACCACTACAGGCTGGGCGTCAAAGTGGTGGAGAGCAGCTTTGCTGAGAAGGACCTGGCAGTGTTAGCGGAAAGCAAAATCACCACGTGCCAACAACACGCCCTCATGACACCCTGGGCTACATCAAGAAGATCACTGCCAGCAGGTGAGGGAGGTGATCCTTCCTCTTTACTCAGGCCACATCTGAGGTGCTGTGCCCAATTCTAGGCACCCCAATACAAGGCAGACTTGGATTTACTGGAGCTAGTCCAGAAAAGATAATTAAAGGAGTGGTGTCCCTCTCATATTATGTGAGGCTGAGAGAATGCTGCCTGTTTAGTTTGGTGGTGAGAATATTCAGAAGGGATCTTACTAATGCATATAAATACCTGATGGAGGAGTAAAAAAGACGGATCCAAACTCTTTTCATGTGTCCCCAGTGATAGGACGAGAGGCAATGGACACAAACTGAAAATGGGAAATTCCACTGGAGCATAAGAACACTTCTTTACTGTGAGCATGGCTGAAAACTGAGACATATCGTCCAGAGAAGCTGTGGATTAGTGGAAGTTGTGAAACATCCTTGAGATGTTCACAACCCAAGCGGACATGGTCCTGGGCAATGTGCTTTGCTGATCCTGCTTCATCAGGGTAGTTAGACCAGATGACAGAGGATATCCAGAAGTCACTGTCAAACTCAAATGTTCTATGATTCTGTGACATCTCCAATGCAAGTGTAATGCAAGCATACTCATGAAATTAGCAGATGTTAATAATCCTCTCAATATACTATCGATATTCTGGATTATTATACCATGTACTATGCTTCTTATATCAGTCACACTGATGTGACTTATCACGTTAAAAGTCCAGGGATGCATGACCTTTTTTTTTTTTTTTTTTTCTTCCTATGTACAATTCCCCTCTGCCGGGGGCTTCTCAGTACACAGGAGTCTGAAAGTTCAACCACAGTCCCTGTAGGAAAAGGTTTACATTCTCTCTGTGTTTTGTGAATTGCTGGAATCTCTCTTATCCTTCATCTAATAATAAATAATAGCAATAATTAGCCTTATTAATAATGCAAGACTTCAGAGGGCATAAGCACAGAGCATCCAAAAGATTTCTGTGAGCATAGGGATGCCCCCAAAGGAAATAAAATAATCAGAGGGAAATGTCTTGAAACCATTGTAACTTTGGGAGAAATGTGATGTTTCTAATGGGCTTTTGGTGCCATATGGAAAAAAAAAGTCCCACTGATTATTATAATTGTTGATTATTTGTTAGGCTCTAAACTACACTCATGGTAATGAATGATTTTTAATTATCAAAGCTTTGCGTGACCTACAAGAAATGAGTTCAATGGTTTTCAGACAGTCTCAGGTTGGAGAGGATACAGAGCATAAATGCACCACATCGAACACTTCTTTTCACAATTCTGTTTATAAGTTACAGACCAAAAAACATTGGGCAATTCATCCTCTGTATTTGATTGTCTAGACAGAATTTTTCAGCATGGAACTTGTTCTGTCCAAGCTATCAGTATCCAGAACAATCAGAAGGGTCCAGGCTTTGCTCAGCATTGGATAATAGACACTTTTCATCTGCTAGTACCAAGCACAAAATTTTACTCTTAAGGTCAAGTCACCTTCAGAAATCATCTCCAGAGAAAAAGTTCCATCATTTTCTAGGAATTTTCAAAAAGTTCATGTTCATATGGCCTGCCCAGTCTCTTCGGTAGTCTCAGCCTTTCACTGTTGTTGTATTATTGCACATAGGATAAAACCAACTCCAAAGACAAAAGCACATGATAGGCCTAAACAGTCTTACCAGAGAGTACAGTTTCCTAAAACATCTACACAGGTTATTTTCAGCTGATTCACAAATACATGGAGAGTGAGGGAGCAACAAGACCTCTGAGTAGGTCTTAGTTACATGGAGAGGAAGGAGGAGGGAAGCAGTAACCCTGTGGGTTTGCATTAGGAGCACAGGTTTGTTGCTCCTGCTGTAAGAGTTCCTGGTGTGGCTCACACAGGATGGAATCAGGATACCCCTAAAGCAAGAGCAATTGCCATTTTTTCGTGGAACTGTATTAATCCCCTTAGGTACTTCTCAACTAGCCTCCTAACCTCTTCTGAACATCACAAGGAGAATCTTTTGATACACATCTATGCATTTTCTGGTCAATGATGAATTGTACCCTTGGTACTCCAATGACTTTATGCATTGCTGTATCCGTGAATCTTAAACCCATGCTTCTTCTCCCCTCCCCAAACTCCTATAAAAGGGCTTTCTTACAGTACAAACTCCTGTTTAAGCTAGCAAAGTGGTAACACAGGGCCTGATTGTCAGCTTTTCTGCGCTGGTGTGGTTTTTATGAAATTAGACATATTTGTCTTGATGTTTAGTAGAGAGCATGAAATTCAAATCTGTGTGTTTGGCATTCCACAGGCCAGTGCTTTAATATTCAATGACATAACTTCATTGCGGTTTTGACAACACTATATAGGAGTTGTGCTTACCATTGAAAATTAAAGCCACTGAAAGAGTTGACAACAGCAGAATTGTGAATGCTTCCAGGCTCCTGAAGTGATTGTTATTCCAGTTTGTCTAGAAGTGCTTATTGTGTTTGTAATACCGTCAGTTCCACTTAAGGGCTACTTGAAGCCAATGCTATACAGGTAAGCATTAGAGAAATCTTTCTTTCTAGCTGAACAGTTATATCTCTATGGTTCATTTGCATTTTCATTTGCCCATATGTTTATTGATTAAATTATTGCTTGAAATCCTACCCAGGGTTAGTATTTATATCTCTCTATCCTATCTACCAAGGTTTGTATCTGGTGCTTGTCTCCCTCATATTTTAGCGCCTCTGAATCATTCACAGTCTTTTATCTTCAGCTCTGAGGGAGAGAAGTGCTGTCTGTGTTTCAGAAATTGGAGATTTGTATGCAAGCCCACGAATTATGAAAGCTCTCTATCCTAATTTCCTGAACAAGATAGTTACACTTACTGATCTTGCTATGGTTTCTGCAATGAAAAGGGATTGTGTACTGAGCATCCAAACTCTGATCAAAAATTAAAAGCAATTCAAAATATTATAAAAATCAACCTCCCAATCGTAATAAATTCCAAAATAATGCAACTATAGAGCCACAAAATTGATATGCATAAAAGTTAGGAATTTAGAGTTTTGCTTTCCACAGTAATTTCAACACGCACATCACAAAGCAAAGTTGTTTGCTCAGATCTACACCGCTGACCTCATTTCTTCATATTGTGTCATGTAAGATCTTTATGCTGATATGTACGACCAAGCTTAAACTTATCCTTAACTAGTCCGAGCCATGTGAATCACCCCATCTTATCCCCCTTGCAGTTCAATGCAAAGCTTTTGTGACAGAGCTCCTTATTTCTCAAGAATGGCATTAACATGTAACCCATTATCCTTTTAGCCTTACAAACCTAACCATTTTTAGAAATGAGTCTGCAGTCTGACTCTTTTTCATTTTCAGCAAATCTTCCCCATGCAAGCCTTGAGTCCCTCAAGGGCAATGGTCAGGAGGCACAGAGTAAGATAGTTCTTTCTTTAACTTTCTTTTGGCTTGCCAGACTCTATTGAACACACACATCAAGACTTCTGATTTTAAATGCCAATGTTCCCACTAGATTAATTTAACTCTTTAAGAATTCAATGAAGAGTTTACTTCAGTTAATATAATGTGATTCTCCTTATTCTTCTGTCCATCTCTTTGTTATATTTACACAAATGTTTAAACAGTGAAATAAAAGCAATATGTAATGAGTATTCACACACTAAGGACAAAAAAAAAAGGATTAAATCCTACAAACTATGTGAAACACAACTGATTGTGCCTCAAAATAAATCAAACTCTTTTCCCTTTTCTTTCTCCTCTCTTTTTCTTTTCTTTCTTCTTCCTTTTCCTTTTCCTTTTCCTTTTCCTTTTCCTTTTCTTTTTCTTTTTCTTTCTCTCTCTTCCTCTTTCTCTTTCTTTTTCTCCTCCTCTTTCTTTTTATTCTCAGATCTTACCAAAAGAAAGTGGTGACTTTCTGGTCACAAAGTGACCTCAAAAGATCACTTCCATTAACGTATTGGATTGTAATTAAAAGACAAGAAAGTTTACTTTTCCAGCTTCTCATATTGTAAACTTGAAAGACCAGTGCATCAATATATATATTCATATATATATCAATATATATATATATTTTTTTCTGGTTAGGCGTTTCCTTCCATTTCCTTTCCAAGCTCCATTGCATTGCCAGTTTGCCTCCAGAGAGTCTTGTATCCTTTAATTTAATAATCTCTTTTTCCTTCCTAGTGGTCATTTCCCTTTTGTCTCATTCCTAGGTGTTCCAGGTAGGCTTCATTTCTCTCTCCAATATAAAGTTATTCGTGTTTATGAACAAATGTAGCAGATTCATCGTAGTAGCAACTAGTTTGTGCTAATCTTTTTAATCTTGTTGGTATCAGTGAAAGCAACAATGCAAAAATGAAGTACGATTCATCTTAGATTGAAATCATAGTCTAAGACTGATCTGATGGACCCTTGCTTATTTCTTCCTCCTGAATCCTGGTATGACCTAAGTGAGCATCTTCACAGAATCACAGAGTGATTAAGATTGGAAGGGACCTCTAGAGATCCAACCCCTCTGCTCCAGCAGGGACACCCAGAACACGTGGCACAGGGTGGCATCCAAGTGGGTTTGAAGACCTCCAGAGAAGGAGACTCCACAATCTCCAATCCAATCTTAGAGATGTGAGCATCTTCGAGATGACATTTAAATGGGAAAAGCCATGAATCCAATTCCAAAAATACACCAGTTTTCCATTTGCAAAGCATAGACAATTCTATATGTTTTTCCATCACTGATTTTATTTGGACTATCCATATGAACCAAAATAGCGCATTTTATAGGAATATAGGACTCATTCTACTGGGCCAGAACAAGATAGTGAGTTCAGGATACCGTCTCCAGTAATCAGGAGCTTGTTTGCCTCAGAGAAAAAATACGAGCATCAATAAAAACCAGAAATGTAAAAAAAAAAAAAAAAAATAGTTACAGGTTACTGAATAGCCTGCCCCAGGGAAAATATTCCATCTTAAACCCTCAGCAAATACTTATAAGTCTAGGTATTAATCTTATTCAAGTGTGTGTCTCATCCTTTGAATCCTGACATCCTCTGCAAAGATTGGCTATAGAGCCCTGTGGCCTTAAGAAATATTTCAATATTTGTTATTTCTTGTCCTTTTATTTCTCTCTTTAAGAAGCTTGTCTCTCACTCCTCAGTGTGGTTGATCTCTATGCCCAGTTTGTGCTTTTCCAAACATTGAATTATTTGTGCACAAGCAGAGCATCTGAAATGGTCTTCAGGCATGAAAAGTATTTGCAGTTCCCTAGCCACGAATAACTCAAACCCAGAGTTTTTAAAGCATTTTGTATTAAAAAAAAAAAAATCTATTCAGCTCTGAAAGCAAGTGAGATGCATTTCGGCCTAGAAAAATCTTCCCCCCTTCCCCAAAGCGTTTTAAGCTGGTAGAGGTGCTAAGGTTGCCCTGAATTGGTCTTGATTGCTTACAGTGGAACAGGCTGTTTTCACTAGAGAAGATGTGGAGTCTGCATCACAGACATATTCAAAGCCAAACTGCATACAGCCCTGAGCAACCTGCTCTAGCTGACCCTCCTTTGAACAGAGGAGTTGGGCTAGATGACCTCTAAAGGTGCCATCCAAAGGTGCATTCTGTGATTTTGTGATTCTTCCCTGTTTTGAGGCCATAGCACACATGTAGAGAGAGGAAATAGGTTCTAGTCCACTTTTCTTTCTTGGCATCTTCCTATTATTCCTCACAGACAGCTTGTGCCATCCCGGAATATTTATTCTTCTGTCCACACTGCTTAGAAATGTAGCAGCCCCAAGTTACCAAATCCCAGTCATCAAATTTTTTTCTTATGTAGCACTATTGTCAGTTTTTCTTTCTCAAAATCACAGTGTCAACACATTTTTCATGATTTTTTTAATTCTTCTTTCAGACAGCTTTAGATCTCTCTAATGCCATCAGGATTTGAGTCCTAGTGTGGGGCTTGATCCTATCTGCTGCCTTTAATCCTGTGAGTCATTCCCTTGACATTAATGATGCAAGATATGAAGGATTGAATTCAGTTCAAACTTAAAAATATCATGAAATGTTCAGGACAGGGCCATGTGAATTAGCAAAAGTAAAAGCTGAGTAAATGTTTAGGAAATACATGAAAAGCCTTCTGAGAATATTTGAGGAGTCTTATTGGTTTCAGACTGTTCTCTCAGGAGCTACTTGTCATGAATTCTAGTCAGCAAGGTTGCATTTGTATTTCATGTTGGTACATGTATGGTGCTTATGGAAGAAAAAGATCCCTTTTCTGACACCAATCTCCAAGGCTTTGGTTTCCTGTCCAAGCACTGACATGTTGACAGATATAAAGCTCCCCATTTCTCAGGCAATATTGTTCTGATCATGATGGTTTTGACGAAATTCCAGCTTTATCCCCAATCCATTTTATTTTTATCAAGGCGATGGCTTCCTAGTTTCCCTCAGATTACTTAGTAGCTCAACATCAATAGACAGTGATACTAAAGGGAATACACTTTAGTGCTTGTACAAAGACCATCCATCATGGAGAGATGGATTTGGGTATTTTTATAGAATTCTCCTCCATGGTTGGCTGAGTGCTGTTCTGCTGCTGTCTAACATGGAGGGATTATAGGTGTCTCACTGTTGTACCTACTGCTTTCATATTGCAAGGCAGAGGGGTTATTAATAGCAATTGTTTTCAGCTGGAGCTTTTAAAGCTTGTAATACCAAAACAGAGACTTGCAAGTTATCAAATGAACTGCCACTTCTGCCGCAAAGATGACAGTGTCTCTCTGTGGGAATACTTTCTGCCTCAGTTTCCTCTGTCTCCAGAGATAAGCAGACTTCCTGCTGAATACATTTTCACCATAGTGCTCTCTTTTAGCAGACTACTTTCTGGACATAAAATTCCAAACAAGGCTAGTTCTTTAGTTCCTTTTTCACCTTTCCCCATCCTTTACCCTCTGAAAATTTATACCCTTGTCATCAAGTTCTTCATCATCCCCTAGCTCACTCAGCTTTCTTTGTAGATGACAGTTTTCTGTGAAGGTCTTCACCCCGAACCTCTTGCCTAGGATTATTACCTAGGAGTATTACTATATCCCACAACTTCTTGTCTGCTATTTTCCTTTTTTTCTCACAAGTAATAAAGAACTTAGTCCCAGGTCTCACTGATGGGCTTGGGAACTGAAATCTTCAATTTACTTACCCATGATGGACTCAGAACAATTTAGGAATGAGACCTTGGGAAGAAAAAGATAGTTCTAAGGAAATATCAGCTCAGCTGTAGTCAAAATTAGCCAGAGAATGTCAGAGAGAGGAAAACATTGTAAATCTGCAGCGCCCCTGCTCACAGTGTTGTGTGCTGTTCCACTTTGTCTCATCTTTTAAAGCAAATAAAAGATCTGGAAAAAAAAAACAGGGAAAAAAAAAAAAAAACAGAAAGATCAGAGGTATGAAGCATCATCTGTGCATGCAACTCCAGTGCCTAAAAAGGATGACTGAGGGAAGTTATGATAAAAATCTATGAAATGATTTCTTACTAGATATTTCAAAACATGAACTAAGGCAGGAAATGAAACTTGCAGATGGGTATTTATAAATGAACAAAAGGGCATACTTCTTGGAACTCATTCTCACAGCATGCTATGGGTTTTTAAAAAAAGATGGAATGAACAAAAAGAAGGGAGTGTTCTTAGACCCAACATACTGCCTTTGAACTAGGAATAGACTGAAACAAGAAATCCCT